>NW_026534348.1:5989782-6059349 GCF_026225885.1 Hylaeus anthracinus | reverse complement strand
TTCCTTTCCTTTCCTTTCCTTTCCTTTCCTTTCCTTTCCTTTCCTTTCCTTTCCTTTCCTTTCCATCTCGTCTCGTCCCGTTCCGTTCCGTTCCGTCAACCTGACGTCATTCTGATTCCTGATCATTCTACACGTACGCACGGTCAAGCCGCCCCAACGCGAAACGGGCTATACGGACTCGATCCGAGCAGCCGATTCCGTTCGACGATTCGCACGGGCCGTTCGACAACCGGCCGTTAACGATTACTTCATTCGGATCGTTGGACATCGCTGAGAAGAAGGAATTCATTCGGCTTTTGAATTGAACTATATTCTGTAATCCGTTGCTGTGATACCGGTACAGGTATCGCCCAGCCAGACGAGCAAGCTAGTCGAGTAGCGTTTGTCCAATGTCGCTGTAACTAGCGATCGTTCCAGACTTCTCGAACGGACAGACAACTTACCGGGAACGGATCAAGGCGGTTACGCCAATGAAATTGACGATAGATATTCGTCGCCACGTTTTCATTTGTTATTCCAGGCTATTCCGAGTTTCCTAGCTATTATCTAACCGTGGACTTTTTCGTACCGGTAGGTACGCTACACACGGAATCTTCTGGATAATTATACCACCGGTCAGCCGGAGATCGATAATCACTAGACAGATCTAGTTAGCGATTCTAGAATATCGAACATGACCGCTAGTCAAGTTTCCCGTGCTCGAGCGTGTTTATCGAACGGCTTAATTTGCAGCCTGGTACAAGCGTCGCGCGTTCAACGACCAGATATTAATGACACGTGGAGAATTGCACGGTGCTGGAAACGCGTTCGGCTCGCGTTAGAAAACAAACGCGATCGCGGGTTTCGACACCGTTTAGAGCTCAAACATATTGTGTCGGCGAGAATCTAATAGAACCTCCGGCGACTATCTAAACTAATTCGCGAGAACCGTTAATTTAACTGTCAAACGGTGATTAATCGACCGATTGGTTGCTCGGTCAAACGAGTGACCCGGCGAAATCTGCGAACCGATCGAACCGCTCTCGACCTATTAACCGCGCGCAACCGATACCGTGTTATCATTTGCGCTACCCGGTTTCGCGTTTCCATCGCGTAACGCGCGCACCTGTTCCTTCCCGTCGCGGAATCGAACGATTCTACGAATGGAACCCGATATCGAGACCTAACTAGACGGAGTAACGGCGAGTTGCAGTTGCAATCGATGGCGCTTCGAGTCTTTAATTCCATAGCTGGCTGCCGCACGAGTCGCCAAGGAAACTGAAACGGTGGCGGGGATGATTTAATTTCTTTGATCCCGTGGTAAAGTTCTATCCTTAAGCGAGGGATTACCACAGCTCGATTACGCCAGTCTCGTTTACGCTTCAAAGATCTCGGAGGAATTGCTGCGTTACATGTTCTTCCTTGTCGGTGAATTTGCCGCTAGAATTACTGGATTTTCCTTGAAAAGCTGCCGCAATCGAGCACCTTCGAATCAACCGCGCGCATTTCCGTGCTGCCACGGTAGATCACACGGTGCGAGAGTTCGTTAGCGTCCGACTGTTGAATATCATGGCCTTTTAGCCTGCAGGTGTCATTAGGGCGCGGACGGATGGACGCTGATTGGTCTCGGCCGATCGCCTTCGGGGACACCGGCTCATCAGCTGTCCCATTCGCGCCAACGACGCCGAGTCTGGCGTTCTTGAAACGTCTATAGCTAGCCGCGTGTTTGTACAGACCAACCACGTTAAGATGCCGTCGAATCAGGTTCTCCGCTCCGCCTAGAGATATACATATTTTCGTTACTGCCAGAAACACAAAGAGTGAGCGTCGAACACTGCGTAATCTTTAAACGAGGAGTTGCGTAAGAGAGACGGACCAAAAGTTCCGGTTCCGGCTGATCGAGAGATCGACGAGACGCGAAACGAAATCCCATAATGCGCGATAGTTTGAGCGGCAAACGAGCTAGGATCCTTCGAGTTAAAGCGAGATTTAGGTTTTAGGCGCAGCCTCGGCCTCGGCTGCCTCTGGTAGGTGCATAACGTGGCGTGTGTGTCGGCGCTGCCAGATTAGAGGCCACAGGATAATTAAGTAGCGCCTTCGAATAACGCCCAACCATAGTACGGAACGATATCCGATATTCGTGCCTCGGATTTCCCTTCGAGAGATTTTGCCGAGCTCCTCTTCTCCATCTTATTCCCGATGTCTTGGTTCGCCGGAGCGCCGTATTTGAACGGCCGATCCAATTAGGGCTGAAAAATGATACTCCGTAGTCGTGCGTTTCGAACGGTCCGCCATGTGCGTATTCGCGGCTTCCTGATGCTAAATTTCGCCAGAAGAATTTCTATTCAACGGTCCGCTCCACGAATCGAACAAATGGATTCGTTGGCGTCGGAATGTTCCAATAAAGAAACGAGATCGACGTTAGACGCGACTACGATCGCGTGTCGGGAATCATTCGAAGAGCATTCTAAGATCCCTCGACGACTCCGAGGAACAACGATCGCGGAGACAAAAGCCGAACATCCGCTCGGCGAGGATTCCACGGATCCCGAGAACAGCATCTCGGCACACGGGTGTTCGGATTATTAGCGAGCGGGTAGTCGTAGAAGGTGTGATTCTGACGCGTCGGACACCTCTTCTCCGCAGGTGAGAGACCACGAGACCGATCGAGGGTATGGAAGAGAGAACGACAGGGCGAAGAGAAACAAGAAGAAGTTGGATAGAGACGGCCGTAGAAATCGTACCGAACGAGCAGGACCAACCTGGAACGCGAGGAAAAGAGAGAGGACCGCTGCGGTGGTGAGTGGTAGAGGAAGGTGAGGAACAAGAATTGGAGGGGGTATGAGAGGATTCGCTCGGGGTGGGAGAAGATCAAACGAGCCGACAAGCCACGGGGTGGTCTCTACCCGCGCTCCTTTACCGCTCTTTCTTCGCTTCGACTCTGCCTACCAGCCTCCACCTTTTCCCTCGTCCTTTTTCCGCCACCGCCAACCCTCTTCGTTGTTCGGGCTATCTCCGTTACTCTTTCGCCTCGATATTATTCATATTTCCATGCTCGTGTTCCCCTCGACTATGTATGCGGCTCGACGATCCGCGGTTCTCTCCCGTCTTCTTCGGGGTCCCGCACACGCCGGGACATGCAATCTCCGCAGGGTCCGCGATGCGCCAACATTGTCGGGGAAACTCGTAGGCTGGATCCCGGGATAACTGCAGCTCGAACTACGAAATCCGCGATTCCCGCCCGTTGGCCGTACGGCAACTTTGGCTTATTACAGACCTCGACCGTTGGCCGGGCAATTTGCCATCGATGCCGCGGTTTATTCGCTCCGTGACAGCCTAACGACGACAAATGACACTGCGAGGTAGCCTCGACCGCGCTATTAGCGCCGTTCGATCCGATGACGGAGCTAAATCCTTCCACGGATCGATCGTTGATCTCGGCGTCTCAAGATTTTGGCCGCAAACTGCCAAATAGATCGATCCGGGTCCAAGCTTCGACCAACAACGGTTGTCCGCGAGTCTATCGTAGAAGAGGCCAGAAGGAGATTGGAAACCCGTACAGTCCATGTTATACACGAAGGAAGCGTTAGTATGTATCGCGGTGCACGTGCAAAGCGACATACGATCCGATCGTCGCATTAATAAATTCGCAGCAAATCATGGGTGAGGATTGCGAAGCGAAGGGGGCGATTTTAGTTGCAAATCGCAGAGCGCCGCGAGACCCGACAAAGGCTGCATCAAAAGGACCGCTCTTCTTCTCTCCTCGTCGTTCGCGTTCGTTTCGCCTGCTCGCGTTGTTCCGTTCCTCTTCCTCGCACCTTCATCCCTTGATCGTTCTCTCTTCGTTCTTCACCCTTTCGCTGCTGTCTTCTTTCGCGCCGTTTCTCTCTGTCCGGCCCCGACTAAGCGTCGTGCCGTCCTAAGTTACTCGCAGACACTCGTTGCTTCTCGGTTTCACACCGAGTACCCTTCGTTTCTCCATACCTTCGCCATTATCATACAAACATTGACGACGAGTCGGTCCGATGCCGGAAAAGTGCTGCGGTCGCGCGACCGCAACATTATCCACGCTAATCGTAGCAGGCGAATCTCTTTCTTCGACCGTTCGTACCGAACAACGCGGACCGGAACGATTGCGCGGTGAAATTTCGTCGTACGCCAGTCGTATTTTATTCCCGACTATCGCTGAAATATGGTCCCATCTTCCGTGCATACTTGCTCAACTTTGGTTAGATCTGCCGCCATTCCCTCTTCTATCGTAGATCACCGTTGAAAGAAATTCGGTCGGTCGCAGGAGCTTCTCGTAATAACGACGGGGACCATTCTCTTTGACCAAGAGGGGCCATTCTTAAATCGAAATCCTATGAAAAAAGGAGACTCGGGCACGGGCACGGGAACGGGCTTTTGCGGTAAAAGAGCGGACCAGGTGCCGTAAGAAATTAGTAGCGGCAGTGCACGGCCGGACGAGGCTCTCAAGGTCCCTAATAACCTCGCGCCGGATGGTATCGACGATGCTGGTCTCGGTTCTGCACCACACCCCACTTCCTCGACAACCCTCCGTTGCATTACCCTCGGCATCTATAGCTCAATTTGCCGACACCTCGCTAAGTATAGGTTGGGTGGGTGGTCCTTCCTGCGACCACGAGGCCGACGAGTGAAAGAAGAGAGTTGGCCTGACCTGGGACGATGGGTGAAAGACGAAGAATAACAGGGCGAAAGGTAGCGAAAGAGGGGGAAAGAAGAGTTTACATCGTATATCTCGATGAACCATGATACAATGGAGCCCGTACGATCGGACTGGTCACCTTCGCGCCACCCACCACTTCCATAGATTTATTTCCTCCCTGTCGCGATCCCACGTAACCCCTCCGATTGCTTCGGGATGGCTGATGATTTTAATCAAAGGTTCGGCTGAATGTCCTTTTCCGGTGGATCGCGCTCGACGGAGTCACGAACACGAGGAAACGTCGAAACAGCGAAAGAGCGAGCGTTGCGGTCTACCTGTCCTAGCGTGATCGGTTTCGCCTAGCCACTTTCTAGGTGAAAGAGCAAGTAGCCGCGGACGGATACGACGTAAAGCCATGGCTATTATCGGGGCGGTAAAACTAATTGATATACGAGCGCAATATTTCCCATTCATTACGATCGTCGGCACGGCGGTGTATCTCCGTGCGGCTTGACCCGTGCCAAATGCCGGCTTACCGTGAAACATTTCTTCCACGAACGTATATAATTCAAAATTAGAGCGTGCATGCCATCGGATCCGCGTGCCGTTTCTCTGTGATCGTTGACGTGGCCTTCCACGAGCAGCGATCGTAAAACGCGGTCTCTTTATGCGCGAACCTCTCACTCGCTGCTCTGTCGTTCTAGACAAAAATCAAGGAATTCGCTCATCGAGTCGATATTCTTCGGGAAGAGGATGAGATATTTCAAATTCGAGGTAAATTTTCTTACTTGTCTTTTCAGTGTCGATGCGAATGGCCGAAGAAGCAAAAGAACCGTTAATAATTAGTCCGACTTTAAAAGCACCGTAGAAAAGTGATCAGGGGTGCGTTGCTCTTTTCGTAGGTGCAACACCGTTCGGCGAAGGAATGTCCTCGTGGACGAATTACGAACTCGCATGACAAGAGCAAATGAATCAGAAAGAACATTCTCTGGTTCGCGAGGGTGCACCCTTCTTACTCTCTGATTTTATTTCCGCTTGCGAATATCGCATAATTAATTCGTGTTTACGACGTACCGGGGAACCCATAAATTTTCTTGGTGTTATCCTCCCGCTCTTATCGTAGATACGTCTCTACGTAATGAAACGCGAAGCACACACGGTCGTGGTGCAGTGTCCACAAGACGGAGGAGCTTCGGGCACAATGCAAATACGGTTCATTTCCTGCGGCGATGTGGCGAGTAGCACTTGGTTTAATTAAGATAGCGTGATTGAATAAAACGCCGAATCGACCGTTCCGACAAGCACACAGAGTATCTTATCGTTCGCGATTACAAGCTGCAATTACGCGAGAAAACGTTATCGAGCGTTACGATCGATCTACGGTTCCGCGATGTTGTTCTAGATTTTAGACCCAAGTACGCGCGATCCGAGATTGTCGTTACATCGAAGCCGCTAATTAACGAGGATCGTTAATTATTCGAATTACGTGACGATGCGCAATTAAATTTGTAATGCAAAACAGTTTCTTCTTTCGTCCAGTCTCTTGGAACACGGATTGTAAAAAACGACGCTAATTGATTCAACGCGACGCTGATGATACCGCGACGAAGAAAGAGAAGTTCGCGCAACTTTAAAGTCTCGTTGCGGAGATTAATCGACACCCCCAAGGAAATGCGTTAATTGCCATTTGGTACTCGATTCCGGGGCGAAGTATCGTCGACTGTGACTATCTAAACACGAGCCGTTGCATTATCGCATTTTTAAAGTAGATTTCGACTTTCGTTGGTTCGTCGCGCGTGGAACCGACGTTCCACGCGCGACGTCTTTCGTTTCGAAAAGCGAAGGTACTAAATACCGATCGAATAATCGAATCAGGAAAATCACCACCGTCATAGCGGTTCGGTGTTCTCGGTTGGAATAAAAATATCGTCAAATATAATTAACTAATGAGACCGGGCGTATATAAACGTCGTTACATTACGCCTCTCCGCGTTACTTCGTCACGGACCTCAGCGGGCCGATAAAACATTCGAAAACAACCGAGCCAGGCCGCGCGAGCGAGTAGAAAAAAATCCATGGAACAATAATCCACGGAATCGATTCCGACTTCCATCTGCTTCCGTGCCGGCCTCGGGACTCGATCGTTAATTAATTTAAGCGCTTAATCCCCTCCTCTCGGGTACCTTGGTTGCAGCGACCCTCCTTTTTTCCAGCTTTCGTTCCGCGCGGCCACAATCATAATTCTCGGTTTTAATCGATCTATGAGGCGCGGGCGCCGCAATAATATTTTCGGTGCGGTAGAGACGCGGTGCGTGCGGCCCTGTGTGACTCGTGTAATTGGCTCCCAACTGGACTTCAAAGGGTGCCGCTCTCCTTCATCCGCGCCGACACGGCTGCGACGGAGCGCGAGCGATCGCGACCACTCTCTCGTTTGGCTGCCGCTGCTGTCGGACAAAGACGAACTTATGCGGTTCTACCGAAGGGCGGCAAGGACGACCCGAGACGACGAAGAGATGCTACGTGAAAATTACACGCGCCATGCGCGAGACAGGGGTGGGACGAGGACGGAACGAACCGCGAGTCGATGGTGGGGAGCCAGGTACCAAGGAAAGGGAACGAGTTGCCAGTATACGCATGCGTCGGTGCTATCGATGGAACGAAGACGCATTTAGGAAAGGGGCGTCGGTGGGACAAGGACGACGCGCTGCTGTCTCGTTGAAGCCGAAACGAAGATGGCGAGAGGAGATATCGTGCAAGGTAAAAAGAAACGGACAGAGGTGAGAGACGAACACGGCGGATGAAATCGCTCAGCGATGTTTCGATATTGGGCAGATAGCGTTCGATACGGGAGACCCTTGTCTCGTTTGGTTAATCGTCAGACGTATGCGTGTAAATACACCTGTAACGTTCGAGAGCGGTCACTTTTATGCTCGCTTCCGTCGTTTGCATACTCCCTCGATCCACGATGTCGTAACGAACGTTAACTCGTGCTTCCTGGACGGGCACGAGGAAAAGCGCTATTTCGTCGAGGCTCGCTCGATACCAGGGTTGATTTTTCATCTCTGTCGGGAACTCGAGGAACAAATTTAGAGCCATCGTAGACTTCGCGGAGAAGGTTCGCTATTTAAGCGCGGTCAGGGTCAGAGGCGAGTTAATGAAAAATTATGCGTCTATTATTTTATGCGTCGGTTAATCGCGACGGGAGCGGAATTTGTGGGCGCCCCGCCTGAAACACGGATGGCTTACTCCAACGATCCTGCCGGTAGGGATGGGATCAAGACCATGGTCGGCTCCGTCTAATCTCGTAGGCTATTTCTGCACGAGTATTTCAAAAGTTAATAGCGTGACTTGTAAGTATAATCGATATTTAGAGAGGTGGGAAACGTTATCGCGAGTTGAGGATATTTCAAACAGTTTTTACGGGCGTCGAAACATCGGATTCGTAAGCAGAAATTGAACTTGATCCCATCCCTACGATACGCGGCCGTCTTTGGCAGTCGGTAACGAGGGAACCCCCTGGACTCTCCGGTGAATCCCAGGCCCATCCAAAGGAGAGCCTTAACACCCGAGGACACGGGTCGTTTAGGCGGCTCCTTTCTTCGATCATTAGTCCGGAGCCGCAGCCAGTCGAGGGCTCGTAAGTCCGCGAGTGGCATCCTCTTTTTCCTCCCTGTCTCTATCCTTGGCCTCGCGTGTCTTTATTCGCGTTGCTTCTCCCCCTCGTCCCCCTTGGACTTGACTTTCTCGTTGGGCCCCTTTTCGCGTCTACGTTAACCTTTGACTTCCAACTCTTTCGTTTCCTCTGGTTACGCATGGTCCTCGTCGAGGGCTATCGATCATCGTTGTTTCTTTTATCGTTTCAAACATAGCTACCACTTATTTCGGGCGTAGATGGCGTCTTTCGAAAACCTTAGAAATCACTGCCTTACAATTAAATTCTTGGAGCGAAACCGAATATATACATAATTTTACGTGGACGCGACAAATCCGTAATCGCCGAGCGTGTCGAGCGCGCGGGAAGACCGAAGGATACGCGTCGCGACGTTGTCTGACGGCATCGATACGCCGTCGTGACGAAGCGTCGCGATTCGCTGTTCGAAGGGTTCGTCGGCTTGGCCCACGGGAACCCTTTTCCTCGGAAACAACACCATTTGTATAATCAGCTTCCTTTCGGTAGCTCGGTTAATTATCGTCTATCGACCCGACTCCTTTTCTCCGACGCGACGTTTCCGCCGTCTAAAATCCAGTTACATCGCAGGAACTCGACGGTTCACGAGTCTGCAGTCTATGCATTCGATGACACCATTCTTATGACGTTTCGAAAAAAGTCGCTTTTATACTTGACCTTTTTCCAGCCTGCTTCGCAATATTGCGTATTGTAATTTTTATTACTGTTTACCGAAGTTTTTTTCACTTGTTCTTTGCACTATTGGCGGAAAGAATCGCGGTAAAAGTAGGATCGAAAGGATAGTAAAGATTGAAACAATGTTTACGTGCAATTGCAACGTAACAGATTCGGTGCCAGCGTTGCAGCGAATGAACGTTTTCATTCGAAGATATTCCGTCCATCACGGTCCTATTTTGTTTCTTGTACTCGCCAGAACTTTAAAACGCGCCAGCTTTCCGTCGTTAGGGTCCATCTTCCAAAGTCGTTAGTAGATTCTTCCGTTTTTGCCGAGCCTCTGACACACTTCTCGACAAATTGTCGCGGCTCGTCCGTCGCCTACGCGATCTCTCTTTCGTTTCGTCGCAACGTTTTTCCAATCTTTCTTCGCGGGAACGAAACTATAGAACTTTAATCGAACTCCGGCAATTGTATTTTGCACGTATTTTGCAGCAGGAAAATGAACCGAAGGCAACGTCGAAAGGATAGCTAGAGATCTTCGTAGCTACGAGGGACACGATTTCCGACGGAAAAAATTAAGAACCATCGCCGAGCGTCGAAACGTAATCAGCGGTATGACGTAGGTACCCGTTGCTACATACTTTACGAAATTGAAGATGTTTACGCGTTTCGAACGAAGCGCGGCATTTAAAGCAAGAGCATCGAACGCGTCGACCGTTAAATTGACTTCTGGAGATTTCAATGCATTTTATATCGCACAGGACAGCCGCCCGTTAAAAATCCTTCCGGCAAACGTTACTATCGATGCGCTTAATTCTAAGTTTATATTATTTCATGTCTGTTTCTTGCCACTACAAGGCTTACCGATTTTCAACATCGATTTCCGAGTAACCTTTTAACGTTAATTAAACGAATCTTCGGTTTTTACGACATGACGGAAGACCGACAAGTCGGAGAACACCGAACCACAGGCTGTTGTGTTTATCTGGATTCTGAAAGCTTTTTATTTGATTGCTACGTCCTCCTATAATGCGTATCCCTAGTCGTGTTCTTACTTTTATTACCGGTCCGCGGCGGCAACCTTTGATTTAATTAGCTCTTGAAGCTGTTACCTTGCCCGTTACCGCCTCGACTATTGCCCGTTGAAACGATCGAGACATCAAACGAGAAATTTCTCTGGAAGAAGGATTCGGAACCGTCTGCCCGCATCGCACTTTGGAATGCATTTAATTATTTACAATTAGCTGAGTGATGTAGCTACGCGTGGAAGTGCGTAAAACAGGTAGCGTTTCATTTCGACTTTGAATCCATACGATAGAGAATTATTTACCGAACCATTCGATTCTTGTCTGCGACGACGAAGAATACTTGGAACGTGTTGACCCAAACCCGATACGAAGTTTCGATAATGTGGGAATACGGTAGCCAGAGGCCCAAGTAGAAACGTGAAATCTTCTCGAGCCTATTTGAAAGTCGGAAACAGATTTATGCATCCGTAAATTCAACGCCCCTTAGACTGCCCGTCTCGTCCGAAGAACGGTCGTCAAACTTCTTCTCCCCGAGTCGTAACGAAAAGTGCGTCTTCTTTTTCCATCGCGTTAACTCCCTCGGGATCACAATGTATTTAATAACCGACGCGACGGATTAAATCGTGGCGCGTTCTGCGCCATGAACCGACGTTTACCAGCGAGCGGAATCTCTGAATTCGGTGGGGGTAAGAGGGAGGTTCCAATATCGCGGGAACAAGCTGCGTGGATTCGATTTAGACGATTCGTCGTGCCCCGCTCTTCCCGATAAATCGCGCTTTCCCGCGCCGGACGATGCGATCCGCGGCAAAACAAAGCGGTGCCCGGTCGCCGCATCGAGTTGTAAATCTTATCGAGTTAATTGCAGAGCTGTGGTTCCCGAACAGTCGTGAAGCGACTTTAAATGGAAATGGACGTTCGTTGCCAACAATCCAAGCGCGCGCGCGCGCGCGCATTCGCGTGAATCAGACGATAATAATTTTTCGCGATAAAAATTCGTAGACCGGATGCTAGTCCGCGCGGCCGAAATTCGTCATTCGTTCTCCGAGATCGAGGTGGAGCGGAAGATAAAAAGGAAAACTTCGCTGTTCGAAGCGCAGCGGCCGATCACGAGGCTACTTTTTTACTCGATCGACCTCGATTCTTCCTTTCAAGGATAGATTCCGCAGGGTACGAGGATCAAGGGGAAAAAGGGTGAGAAAGCAAAGACGGGGAAAAGAGCTGGTCAGGGGATCATGATTAATCAATTAGCGATCTCAGGACCCCCTTAAAACTCGACGTTGGCTCAGGCTGAAAACCTGTCCGGTGCAAAGGGACCGCCGATGACGCGGCTGAATCCACGAAGTAGATTGTCAACCGATTTTCGAAAAGATTCGGTTAATTGTTTTTTCGGAAGAACGAATTATTCGTCTACTCGGAAATCGTACTAATGCATCGTCGTTTCTTCCATTTCCAAACAATTTTGCCACGCATCTCCAAGGTCCACCTTTTCTCCCATCTCGTGCTTCCCAGTAATACGCAACATCTGATGTTGGTGTTTTTGCGACTGGAAATAGAACCGCGCCAGTTTCCTTCGTATTTAATTAATCCTCTGGCAAAAAGGTCGTTCACGCTTGAAATACGCTCAGTTTGTATTTCTTTCGCGATTCGCCTTGGTGGCGCATTTCTTGTGCCACCGGTGTTTCATTTCGGCAGGAAAGTTTATCTCTTATCGATCGGATCGATCATTCGAGTGATCGACTCTCATTGGTCGTTTTTCCACGATTCGTTGAATCCACCCGACAAGCCGTTCCGGCAATTTTTATCGCCGTTTTTTATTATAACGAACAAAGACATCGCGAGTAAGTATTTATTATTATTTTCCAATCGTTTTCAATTGTTCCAGTTGTTCCGTTATTATCTCGATCTGTCGCGGTATTTTCCTGTTCGTACGGACGCGTACAGCGCTCGTAGGTCGCGAGCAGTCCAGACAGAAAATCTCAATCATCTCAGGGGCCGGTTTCTTTTGTAGTTTGGCGCTCGCTAAAGGCGGCCGTCGATTGGTCGAGGGCCGTTCAAAGCGCGCCGCCATGACTCGCAAAGCGGCCGTCTTTTGTTTGTGAAACAATGGCGCACGGTGCCCGGGCTCACTTAGCGTGCCAGCGAAATGACAACCTCTTCCGATGCTTAATCTATTAGGAAAATTAGCGGGTTGCGCGAAGTGGCCCGGCCATAGGTGCGAGGCTCCTCTCGAGCTATCGATGAACTTCCCAAGGCTCGGTTCGGCCCGCAGATTCCACACGGATACGAGACGTCCAGGGGCCTTAACGAAAGGACGTAATTATCGGTAGACCCTGGACAGCTCCTTCTCATTTTCGGTGACAAGATCGATCGTCTCGCGTGAACCGTTTTCGTTAATCCTTCGCCAGCTAATTCGCCTAACCGGTCATTATTTAATCGCGTACCTCCCTTTCTAGAACCTTCTCGAGATCGCTGGCCTACGACTACGACTACAGTTTTTCGAAACTTTAAAAAGTAAAAGAAACGTAAACGATGGTAATCCTTATCGTCGTTCTGACTCCCGATCGGAGGTATAGTTCTTTACGTGGCTAGCAAAACCGATGCGAAGAGAAACTTTCAGTGCCGAAACGGAGTCTTCAAGAAAAAGTACTTCCGTGGTGGCCTAATTGCGAGTTGGAGAGATAATTATTCGATTCTTCACACTCTCTTGTTCGGGCATAAAAAAAGGTCGGGTGCCTAGGAAAAAAGCAGGGATTTATGGGCCATTACGATTCGTTCTAGTAGAAGGGTCGAAAGGGTGGAAATTGCCGCCGGATCGTCGGATACGAATTATTTCGCCACCTGTAGTGCGATCTGTAAGTATAGACTCGTATCCGTAGATGATAAACCTTACAACTGGAAGAAACCTTCTCTTACCGTTAGTAGGTATAGCTTTCTCTATGATCGCTTATCAAATTCGTTCTAGTCCGAATCGATAACGTTGGTCGCGATAAAACACTGGTAAGGAGATACGAAAGCAGCCGAGTGTCTCCTCGCTTGACATTCTTCCACCGGATGCTGGATCTATCTTATCGTCCGTACCTCTCACGTTTTACTTTACGAATTTACAGATGCCTACGTTACCTACCGTTGATTTCGCAGGACCCTTCGGAAACCTTTTACCATACGAAGGACCCTTTCCATTCCCTTATTCCGTCCTACGTTATCGATTCGAAACGGAATAAGATTACAACTTCGCTAGCTGTAAGAATTACATATTAAATATCGGTTATTTACTTTAGGAAATTATGTTTAGCTTACAGTTCAGGACTTCGAGAAATATGTTTCGTAGCTTCTTTTACCTATTTTCTATTTTATCGTCGTCGAACATAGTTTGCGCGACATACCCGGATTTGTCTAGAGATCGTGACTTTGCGTTTCACGATGCAACATCTACGTGACGTTGGACGATTCGTTGACTTTGATTTCCTGTGATTAGACGTTGAAGTATAAAGTCTGCTCGATTATATGTATATCGAAAGAGGTATCGCTCCATTTCGCGAAGGCGTAAGGAGCTCGCAGGGAAAGACCTAGGGTACTTTCGTCTCTTGTTTAACTGTGAAAAAAAACGTTGCGTCAATAAACGATGGCTCGTCGAGAGCAAATTAAGTCGTCCGTCAGCGATGTGTCGCATCCGTCGTGCGACTCCGTTTGTCGCGGTGGCCGGCGAGGAAAGGAAGAGCAAAAACGAGTCGCGAGGTCCTTTTGCTCTTCGCCTGGGACTCTGGTGTGTCGGTCGAGCGAGCGGGCGAACGAGATCTCTCATAAAATCAAATAATTCGGTCCGAAGCGTCTTCGGTGCCCGATATAACCGCGCTCGGCAATAAAAGGGCGAACACGGTGGCTCGTTCAACGACCGTATCGAAAGGAAAACGAAACGTTAACGTAAACTGAAAAACAATCGAGTGAGCGGCGGCTGTCACTCCGGGGACGAGTTGGCATCCGCAGCCCGAGTCATCTGTTTCCTACGCGGCCGTGTCGTTTATTTTTCCAAAATGGCCGCTAAAACACCGCCACCGGTCTAACTAACGCGAGCCCTCGCGAGAGTAATTTGAAACCTATTTATAGGCGGCCACCTAACCGGCACCTATCGACGAACGTTTTTACAAAGTAGCAGCAATCTTGGCCGCTTCGCTACTGGAACGAGTCAACCGATCGACACCTTCGATTCGTCTTCCCGCTAAATAAGACCCCTCGAAGTGTCAGGTCCGGGGTTGCTATTATTATTCATCGACCATCCTCTACTACTCATACATACAAAATAATTGCAAAGGTACTCACGACTCGGATAGATATTCCCGTATTGATTTTTCATATATATATATATATATATAATATGTCTCGATAGACAATTTTATCGAACGAACATGGAAGGTTTTCAGCAACGAATCGGCGACACTTAATTCGCCAGAATTAAGGACGAAGTGGAGAGTTTCTGGAAGTAACGCTGCGTCAAGGAAAGGAAATTCGAGCGAAAGAATTTTCTGAACTCGTACTCGCGGACCTGCATGAAACGCCGCTGATTGGCCGCTCGTGCGCCAATTTTCCTCGACGTCGCCTCGCCACGAAAAATCGGTAAATTGCTTCTTTGAAATGCCGGAAAAGCGGAGGAAATGGTTCCCTCCGTAGTTGGTTCGGTGAGTTGTTCGCGTAGTCGATAAGCATCATTGCTTGCCCGATGATCCGTGCGTCCTCCGACCGATTCTCTCTCGTTCGACCACAAATTTAGACCTCGCGATGACCTTTCGTAAACTTTGCTCCGTTTAAAACGAAACGACGATTTTTGTAGTTTTCTATATCGTTCAAAGTTGAAGAAATCATCGGAAAACCGCAACACGATTTAAACAAACTTCTAAATGTATCAATTATCAACTTTTCCTTGCATAGTACATATGCACGTATGTATATCGCGTCGCGCCTCCGTCTACCGATGGAAGAAAACAGACCGAACTCCGAGTTTTATTCAGGCACAGCGCGTGTTCGTAACCCGTAACCGTAAGGCGGACTCGAATTGCCGGTTTGAAGTTTGAGATTTTCTGCCGCCACTTTTCGTCTCTCCAGCCGCGGCCTTTCACCTTTCTTTCTTTTTTATCTCTCTTATACGTCGTCCTCCTGACTTCTGACACGCGTTTCAATTGGGATGGTTGCCAAGGAAACCTAGGAACCGGAGTGTCACACGGACTATTGAAGAGGTTAAAGGGGACTGCGATTCCTTTTGCCCGAAAACGTTTCGAACGACAGAGTTTCCCGACCTTCGAGCAAACCGACAGAACTATACTATACGCGACATTGTCGCTCTATCCTGATTTCCTCCGAGCCGTAATCGTTTTACCATCGCGAGAAATTAGTACGGAGGATCCTGGGGATTCTGGAGATTCGTCGGGTGAGCGGGCGATTACGCATTTTGTTTCGTTATTTCGTATGCTAGACATTTTACCGAAAGGTCCGCGAGAAAGGATTCGCTCGACGGTGAAAAGTATTTCGCAGGGATTGCTCGGGTCGATTATACTTTTAAATTCCCTTTTCGCGCCCATTGTAAGAGGCGGCGGTGTTCGTCGCGAAAAAAGAGAATATTTTTTTATTCGAGCCTGAAATGGTTCGTGCGAAATTGATAATAGCCGCCGCGTAGCCACTAGGCAAATAAATTCCCTTCCCCGCTGCCTTTCGAAAAATTCTCCACCCGTTGAATCCGAATATTTCGTTTCGTTTTTCGTTCTTCCGACGCGACGTTTCTCTGGAAAGAAAATCACGACAGAAGGAAGTTGTTCCCATATATGTATACAATATTGTTCTTGCTTCCGATCAAGTCGCAAGCCTCGCGGAAATTGCTAATTGCTCCGAGTCGCTGGGCTAACGAACCGGTTCGACAATATTTTTCACACGGTTTTGCGTCTTTGCAAATTAACTTGCCAGCTCGAGAGGATTCGTCTACACGATTCGCGGACTGCTCGACGGTATCGCCGGCGGAACGAGAGCGACGAAAGGGGTGAAAATGGGCGAACGAGAGGGTTGGACAGGAGGAAGACCGTTCAGCGCTATTAACAGCTAATGAAAATTAGCTTTCGTCGGTTGATTGAGCGTCAAATCGTCCCTTTCTTGTTTCGGGAGAGAAGTCCGCCACTGGCATTGGTGTCGTTAGACCGACGTACTCTCGTTTCGAATTGCACTGTCCTCTTCTTTTTTCTTTTTCGCTGTTTCACCGATAGGAAATTCTAAGTACTCCGGTCGGGTCTACCATCGAAACTGTTCAGAATTTCCACGAATCTCTCTGTTTCTCGGAAAGTCTTGGATTCGTTCTTCTTACCGAGAATAACTTTGTTACGCTTCCTCGGTATTCCACAGGAAAATAACAAAGACGTGCGCGTCACGATACTTTCCGATGCAACGCGTTTGAGTATTACTCGACTGATTTAGAAAAAAGCGAACGCAAACGATCGAAAAGTAGACGAACAACGGGAGAACGAATCGAATTCGTTCGTCTCGCCGACGATACAGTCGGAACGTCGATTTTTCGCACTTCCGTTGGTAAGAATTTGTTTTTCTTGGTCAGAGAATAGCGGAAAGCGACGGGGTTCTCTCGAATTTCGGAATGTCGAGAGTGCAAAAATAGGTCACTCGATTCGGATCGTTTCGAAGGCTGATTATCCCCCCGTACAATGGGCTGTGTTAATTTCTTAATGGAAACCGCAAGTAATCCCTGCTAGTTCCGAAACTAGTAACGGCAGCGTGTCAGCACAAGGCCTCGTTCAACGCAAGAGCATTATGGCTTTCGAATGTTTAGAACATGATATAAACGTAGCAGTAATGGACTGCAGAAACGACTATAAAATCCATCTTCCGACGGATCTACGCTCGTTCCTGTGAGTCAATTTTGTCATTGATGATCTCGAGGAGAACGAACCGATACACGATTTTATCGCGTAGACGTATTTATTCCTTCGTTAATTTTTAATTGAAAAAGCCGCGCAATCTGATCGATTATACCGCGTATGATCTCGAGTAACCAGTTGAGGTAACCGAGAGAGGTACCGTTTCGGCAAGGACGTCGAAGGAATATTCCGTCCGAAACGAGCATGACCGGGATTGCCGCGGCGGTTCTTTGAACGCAGCCTCCTTTTTATGCAGATCGGTAGAACGAGGCGTAAAGGCCCTTTGGAGGAGGATAATGTAACTCCTTTGTTTATAACAGATGAGTGTCAGATCTAGCCTTTTTTCCTCGTCCGTCGGTTAAGTCTGCTCGTCTTCGCGTCTGAATAAACATATCTGATGTCTGTCGGGCCCACCCAGACGGAGCTATTAAAACTCTTATGGGAAAGTCGGTTCCATCGCGACCGATACGACGTCGATTTGTCGCTCGAACGGCTCGATCGACTTTTTTTTCGCACTCGGACCTGCCGTCGAACGATCGGAAGTATGTACCTCGAATCGTCTTATTCCTGGCAAATCGCGTCCGAAATCGTATATCCGTAATTTCAATCCGGCGATAGTTAAATCAAAATACAGGGACCGACGGTAAAAGATTCGTCCAACGAATGTTTCTTCGTTCTTAATCGATTCCACGATGAACTACGAGTTTGTATACGTGAAAAAATGACGACCTTTTAACGCTGCACTCGGGAACGCGCGTAAAATCGCTCGCGAGCATGTTTGAAAAAAGTGCTACTTCGTTGGGTCGAATACGTCGAGATTTTTACGATCCCGCGTAGCCGTGACGCAAACGTTTTAGGACTCGTCGAGACAGGGTAAAAAGGACAAGACAGTGTTCGCTTTTATTTTAATTCTTTTTTTTAATGAACCACTTGATATATTCGAATAGATCTGTATCATCACATAGGTGCGCGGAAACAACGAAGTTAACCCGGCGCTTGCTTATAATAAAGTGTGATAACGCTTAGTCGGTATCGGTGTCTTTCGATTTTATTGCACACGAACCACCACCAGTGTTCGCGGTAGTATTTTAAACGTTTCCCGTCCGAAGATCGAACTATCGTTACGATTTCAGGACTCGGAATAAATAAAATACTCCGCCCACCGACACCGATCGACACGGATTGCATTTTATACAGTTATTTACACGCTAATTTACACGATCCTCTTCCTAGATTGCTATAATATTTATAAGTAACTTTATAATTAACGTAGACGCTGACACTCGCAAATTGTTCGAGCGTCGCGTTGACAGAATAATCGATACCGTGCTCTTTAATCGTTACTTCGAAATTGCTGTGTACGGGTACGTATGTATGCATGTGTATATGCGTGTACGAGTGTATGAGAGTGAGAGAGTAGGGGAGATCGCGACTGTAAACGGCAGACTTTTCCATAACGTCAGTTTTAAAAAGAACAGAGGGCAACGACGAACCGAAAACCACAGAACCATTCTACAGACAGGAGCAGACATGGGCAACATCGTCGTCTAGAGTAAGGGAAAATAGATTTTTTTTTTTTTTTTTTTTTATAAAACTATAACCGTTCGAGCGAATAATCGTCGCAAATAAATTACTATACGTCGGTATTTTTGTCGTCTACCGTTGGATATAGAATTTTGCCCAGCCCTGAATCGGAGTTGCGCGATTCGGTGGTTTATTTTTCGTCGTTGATTTTGGAGAGCTGGCTCGGATCGAGGTCCGGCGCGATCGTGTTTTGCACCTGAATATGAGCGGAGTGAAGGGGTGGGCAGAGCAGGGGATGATAGGGGAGACAGTAGTATGGGAAACCGCTGAGCGCTTTGTTCGCGGGATGAATTTGCGGGGCCGAGATTTGTCCGGGAAGTTGGCCGGAACCACGAAGTGGCAGTCCCCTCAAATGCTCGTCCGGATGCACGAGAACGCGCACGGCCACGCGCCTCGCGTTTCCGGAATTAACCAGGGCGCCCAGTTCCTGCTGCTGCCGCCTCTTGGTCTTGTATCTGGAACGAACCGAGTTTGTTTAATGTTTGGGAAATTGCTTAACGACAAGCTCGATCGTTCGAAGAACGCGTAGAACAAGAAAATTGTACCGTCTGTTTTGGAACCAGATCTTCACTTGGGTCTCCGTCAACTTCAATCCGCGCGCGAGGTCCGCCCTTTCCGGGCCCGACAAGTACTTCTGGGCCGCGAATCGTCTCTCCAGCTCGTAGACTTGCGCGTGAGAGAACGCTGCCCTGCTGCGCTTCTTCCTGCTCTGATGACTTTGTCCGTGATTCTGTCCCTCGAACATGTCTTCCTCCGCGTCCTCTGCAAATTCCATCGATTAATCGAGCATGATCCGGACTCGTCGAGGCCTGATTTAACGAAAGGTAAACGTTGAAATCGTTGAGATGGTAGCGATAGTAAATCTACAACGAAGGAACTGTTTGTAACGGCTTCCGGAGCTTCGTTAGGTTCGCGGTAAATCTACCCCTGGCAGAGAGGCGTGACGCGAGCGGTTCTCCAAATCCTGGCGCAAACGAAACGCGTAAATTGGTAACCGATGATCTACCGTGATCATAAATCAAACGTTTCGGTCAAGACTGGTAGGTCGGAGAGGATGGACGGAGGACGTAGAGGAGTAGACGAGAGGTAGACCAACGAGCGGGTAACCATCCTCGGACAGCCATAGAAGCGGCGAACGCTCCGAGTGAGATCCGCCCGCGTTTGATGTCTCGTTCAAACATTAACACGTGCACTCGCTACTCCGACATGTTTACGCTCGTGTTCCACGGTAATTCCCCTCTCTCTAAGTTTAACCGGTCGCACCGGAGTGCAATCGTGTTTCCATCCGTTCTAAAATTCTACTTGCCTCTGCATGCCATCGACTTTGTTTTCCGAGGCTTGTCCCGGGGTGTTCTGGCGAAGAATCGTTTTCGTATCACGCGGTGTTGTATTATTACTTTGTAAACGGTGATGGATTTCTCATCGATGATACTCTCGCTTTGATCCACGATGCGTTTTACGCTACCTTACATCGCGACCTGTATTCCGGAGTTATTCCGCTGTGCTTTCGTCTAACCGATTAACACCCGATAACACGACCGCTGCTAGAACTTTCCGCTACAAGGGCTGATAGTATTACTACGTATATAGAAATACGTTGCTTTGGACCCCTCGGCTCGGCGAAACGGTTACCCCTTCGATCGATCTTTTCGAGTTGTATTAAACTCAACGATGTCGAGCTTCTCGTTCAACGGATCATCCGATCATCAACGAAGAAAAAAAAAAAAACACGATTCCAAAGGTCTCATGACATCATAATTATTTCGTACGTGCTTCGGTCTCCCGTACCGCTTCAATGTTTATCGGCAGTGGCTGATGGAGGGACGCAAAGCATTTAGAGAGATCTATATTTGATCACTTTCGACGTCAACTCTATGCCATCTCGTCCGGCTAATGCGTCCCTCCTCTGACGCTCGTCAAACATCCTACGCGTCCTACATCGAGAGTGTTCGCGAGGAGCAAGTGCCGTTTGCTCTCGCTCCGATTACATCGAGATGACCCTTCGTACCTTTTCAGGGCTCGCTCGTTGTTTTTCGAATCAATTTATACGAGCTACGAATACCGAGTAAACAAAACTTTATCGAGGGGAATTGCCGAAACTGCCGGCTTATCTTTCGTTCGATTCCACCTTCCAGCGTACGTAGAAAATCATTAGTTTTCTATGCAGGGTAAATACGAACGATGCGAGATTAATGGTAGCAGGAAGCGGCGGAATTCTAATAGAGGGCCGCTAAGGAACCGCTTGTCGCATCCTGTCCATTACCGTATTAAGTGATTCCCAAGAATGATGGCCAGGAAGAAGGGGATTCGTAATTTCGTGAGCGAGCCTTGAAACGGTGCCAGCTCGTGCCTGCGTCTCTTCACCCTCGAATGGTAAAAAACGCAGGAACTGTCGCCAACGAAATAGTTCCAGGTACGGAGGAGTTACTTAATCGCAGGTTCCATAACATTCTTCTCTCGCGAATTAATTTACATACTCATTTCGAGGTGTCTTTTCTCGACCCATTAACGAATGATACTGTCATATTTTTCAAGCGTCGACCGCGACTTAAATCGGCTTGCTCTATTTTCCGTACGAACCTTCGGGCGACCGTCGCGTTCGATGGATTTTGGGTCGATCGGCGAAAAAAAGATTTCCTGGGAATAGGTCCCCACGGTAACCTTGATCTAAATCTGTTTTTGCTTCCGATCTGTGGATCCACGACGACTCGAGACAGAGCAACAGTGTGGGCCAGGGATCGAACAAGTGCAAGAAGTAGAGTGCCGGCCACTTGTGACGTCTGCCGGGTCGAGCACCACTTATGCTACTAAAATTACATTCGATCACGTTATCTGCGCTCGGGTTAAGTTAAAAAGAAAAAACCCTTGAAAAGCTCGCCTGTTACGAGGATACCGGGCTAAATGATCTCTTAAGCCTACATCCTCGTGGCAGACACACGATCTCCCAGAAGGAAAATTGTCTTGGCTACCAACGAGAAGATTCCCCCATGTCGATCCGTTCTCTCGTCTCGTCGCGTTCTATCGACGAATCGTCACCGACGGACGTCGTCGCGATAATTAGATAACTCCTGTTCCTGTTCCGCGTAATTCGAGAGCGGGCACATTCGCGATCGAAGGATAATTATTGATACGCATTACACGTTCCACCCTCGGAAAAGAAGTTCTTTCGTACTTACCCAGATATTTATTTTTGCTCATGTCCAACGCCTCGTCCTGTTGCCTCTGGGAAACGTCCCTCGAGTCCTTGGCCGGCTGATAAGCAGTCATGTTCCCCAGGGTTTCCAGGTGTTTGAAGGTCCCTTGGGCCAGGTGTGGAATAGTGCCGAAGTTTGTGATGTTCGCGTGAACGAGATTCCTCGTCAGGATGTCCAGCTCGCGAGCCACGTTGAGGTCTGGGGATGGTAACCTGGGGAACCGAGCCATACGATTTGGATCCTGGTCCGTGCACAGTTCTCCGTGATCGGTCTCCGTAAAATCGTAGTCCCTGTGAGATTTCTTGGCGAACGACGGAGCGCCTTGCGTCTCGTCCGAGTCGGAGGATCGTCGCTCGTGATCCGGGTAAGAGGTTCTTCGACTGAGAATGTCCGCGATACTGAACGGCGTTAACTGAGACGGTTTCGGCGAAGCTTCGCTTCGTTTCTCTTCGTCCATGGTCTCTTCTCGCCTCGACGTGTCTTTTTACCCCTTGTCACACCACAGAAGACGTTCGACTCGACGAGGACAGCTCCGATTCACGATAACGAGGATTCGGTTGCGATACTCGCAGCTTTCGATTAGGCTTGTGTCTTCCACGGTTGTTCACCCTCTTCGCGACACCGTTTCTTCCATAGCTTCAGCAGCTGGCATTGGATATCCTCCGGTCCGTACGACGATTGCGATTCCCTCGCAGCATCTTCGGATGTCGACGGGTCACCGTTCGCTCCCGCGACTTTGGAGCGTCAGCGGAGCATCCCGGGGCGATCTCTGCGGCTCGTCGAAGATTCCGGCAAAAGGATCGTTGTCGCCGACACGAGAGGAACTACGAGGCACCGCGAGTTCCTGTAAATTTCGGTGGCTGGTCCACGATCGGCCACGTCCTGTCGTATCCGCGGCTCGACTGGCGCGCGTCGGGAACTTCCGCGTCCGCGTAATCCGGTGTCAGAGCGGAACACCGACTCCAGCGCGTCCGTTCTCCGTTATTAATTGTCGCTCGCGAGCACTCGAGGGCCGCGTGCACCCTTCCGCACCGAGTGTGCTTCGGTCAAGTGTGCTTGTCGCGCGCGTAGACTTATTTTTCGAATTAGTCCGCGGCCACTTCAACCGGGTCTTCCTTCCTCCCTTCCTCCCACGCTGGCTATCTTCCCCTTCTATGCCAGCCACCCCCACCAGCGGACCATCCCTCCACTCCAGTCGATCGCGACTTACGACTATCCGCCGCCGCCGCCGCCTCCATCGTTCAGGACACGTTTTTTGCGCGTCTCTTGACTGCCCCTTAACCCTATAACCGGCTGTGACGAACCACCCGACCCATCCTCTTCGATCAACTGTAGATCGATGTTTGCGCTGCTATCGGACACCCCCGAAGGGTTCTTCGCAGACTTATCGCGCAACGTCGGATAAAATTACAACGATGCCTCCAGATCGAAAATCAAACTAAAAACGCAGCAAGTCGGTGCAGGCGTTACACCGTTTGGAACAAGAGACGCGTACGTAAAATTGATAGGCAAAATTATGTACGATTTCAGTATAATAATTTTTTTAAGCTGGAGAAACCTACATTATTCCAAACGATCATATCCAAACTCCTCGATCTCGACTATTTTCGAGACAGTACCCTTCGTCGCGTCTCGGACCCGGATGCTGTGAGTTTCTTCGGGAAGTTTGATAGTTTTGTTTCGCGTCGTAGGCTCGAGTCGTGGTCGCGATACATTCGAGTTTCGCGGCTCGCGGCGTAGGTGGAGCCTTGAATGACCTCCAAGGTTGGACTCGCGACGCCCGACGACGCTTCCGTCACGACGCAAGCCTCGCCCTACGACCAATCCATGACTCTCCCCGCGATGCCGCTTTTCCGACCGAGCCAATCCACGGTTTCACGAAGCTTTCCGTATCGAGGTGACGAGCGACGCTCGCCCGGGAGTGGGATCTTTTAGGTTTTTTCAGGGTCGAGTCGTTGAGTCGGCGGCGGCGGCGGCGGCGAAGGGGTGCGGACGAAACGTCTTTCAGGTATCGCGCGTGACACGTCGTTTTCTCGACCGAGTACTACTCCCAGAAAGTGTTCGCTTGCAATTCGCGGGTGACGATGATTTATTGACACAGCTGCGAGTACGTCGAGCAAAAAATAGTAATAACTAGAAGAACGTCGAGAGACAATTTAATCTAGAATTTAGGAGAAGCAGCGTGTTCGGATCTTAAACGAGACTTTTTCGTTGTTTAAACAATTTTAACATTTCCTTTTTTTTTTTTTTAATCAAACAACGTAGTCGTTCGTTAGACGAATTTTCGTTCCTAAAAGTTAAGGTCGTCAGCATTTTCCCGAGGCGTTTCCGCGAAGCTACCGCTTCGGTGGTGAAATCGACGTTTCGTAGACGAAGCTCATGGGTAGTAGGTGGAAAACCATCGAGCCCTTTCCCTAGGAATCGTGTCGAATCCTTTCAAAAAGTTCCTCCGGCTGTGATGTACGTAGACACAGAGACAGCAGCGCTCTACGTACTTCGTCTCGTATCGAGTCGAGAGGAAACTACGCGGTGCGTATATAGGGTGTGCTTTACATAACAATCGCCGCTAAAGACTTGCAGCATTGTCCGCCACGTGCTGCCAGTCGAGTTCCTATGGCGGTTTAATTAAGTGTGAACCACAGGAGCGTGGATCACGCCTCACTTGATCCGATGATGGCCTCGCGCGTTCCGGATATCGACGAGGAAATAATTCCACCTTCCTTCCGCGATATTTCTTGAAAAGAGCGAGATCTCGTTGTCGTTGGTTCGAATCGAGCTTTCCAAAGGCATCGATATCTTATTGTATTTCAAATTTCTGAAATTCGACGTTGTTGAAAAATTGCTCCGCGAGACGGACCGATAGGCACGAATCGACAATTAGCAGGTGGCGAGTAATCGAACCGGAAAAACGTTCGTCATTTCCCTATTAGCGGTCTAAGAGGGAGAGAGAGTCATCTCGTGGCAACGTTTAAGAAGACCACGGTCTGATCGCGTCTTTAGCCGCGGCTCTCTTTTTCTTGATTCGATCTAATCGATAATAAATTATAGGGGGATGGCGGTACATCTCTCCCCTAAAGCTAAGCCCTGACCCTCCCGCTCGATTGGTCGCAATTCTTAAAGACCTTAATTGGCGCGGAAAATTATACCTTATTTCAGTTACCCTCGAACGAGACCAGAGACTCGGCTCCCTCTTCCACCACCCTCTCCCGTCCACGATCCTCCCATAGCTCTGCGCTCTTCGCCCACCGATTCGCTTTCTTACGAGTACGATTCCGCCACTTGGATATTTCTTTTTCCCCCGGGGTGAGCAATCGCTGGAAATATCGGGCCGAGAGCCAGGCCAACCGGTAGCCGTGGCTCGGCTCGGCGATCGTTTGGCCACTTTCGATCGAACCAGTCGTAACAGTAACCGCTCCGTAAATCGTTCTTTCTCGCTTCGCTTTTATAAATAGACCACGACGGATTGCGGTGAGTTGGACTCTTCGAAATCAGCAGATTCGAAAATTCGCAAACACTCGTGGGTTTTTATTCGCATCTGTTCGCGGCGCGATCGCGTCTTTCGCCTGCACCGCCAAAGAAGGCGCGGCCATTTCTGGAGCGGACATTTATTTATTTATTTATTTCAATAAATACGGGCATAGCTCGTTATGATATTAATACAGTATAGCAATTATAAACAACCACAGTTGACAGATGTCAAGACAGACAAAAATTTACAAACAAGAAAACAATCATAACAAAGTTATCGCCGGTGAATAGCAGATATTAAAGCAGAGTTTGGCAAATTATATTTCGTATAATTCGTAGTCCACCTATATATAATTCATTTGGCCCCGTACGCTTTTCCTTTTATCTCCTTCGCGAATTTTCTTCTTCGTTCGTCCAAGTGTCGCGGCTCGGTTGGTTTCGAGCCGTCCTCGTTTTAGTCGTCTGGCGAAGGGCAAAGACACGAATCGAAAAGGGAAGAGATGGCTCGGTTCCTCGAAGATCGACAGGAAACTCGTAGACTGCGGTTTAACTGGCATTCGACGACAACGAAAGTAACGAACATCGGGGAGCGAAGGAGCCGCGAGCGGTGCGCGCGCTCTATGGGCGGGCATAAGAATATAAAAACAAGAAGACCGGATGACTGCTAACTGTTTGTTAGTCTTGGGTTTTAAAGTCCGCACGTCTGTCAGTCCAGAGATGTAATATTAGTGCTTAGTATACGCTGCCGCCACCGCTCTCGCTGATTTACTTCTCCTTCCTCTTCTTTCATCCCGTCTCCGTTTACCTTCGCGCCCTGCAGTTTCTCTTTTCCTCTTCGACCCTCGAGCCTTTAAGCGTACATCGAATCTCCCCCCAAAGTTTTTCTTGCGAATTGTTTTATCGTTACACAGAAGAAGAAAAAAAAAGATCGTAATCCTTAAAGGTTTGGAATTCAGTTTCTCTGTTTAATTAAGTCGACAGAAGATCACGAATCGGAACACGTCGAATAGCTCGTTAAGCGACTCGATTGCCGTACCTCGGACGAAATGACATCAGGAGTTCCTGTTCTTTTAGCGGTACTGGTAGTTTGTGGACTGGTTGGTTTATCGGAAACTATTTTCGGACCTTTGTAGCAGCCGACTTTAACCGCGATAGGGATTTAGTAAACGAGAGACACAGTTACTATTTCTGTTGATGGAAATTTCATTTAGCTTAGCGTCTCCGTGGACACCGTTTAATTCTAACGATCGACGTTTAAGTAATATAATACTAAACGTTGCACGGATATTTCATTATTTTTATTAAACATCATTGTAAGTTGAGTAAAGAAAAAAGAACGGTGCCGTGTGACCGTTTTAAATGTCACGAGCGGAAACTAAATAAAAGTGTTGTCGATTCGATTCGTATTTTCACGAGAAGCGGCGGTAAATCTTTCGTCGGTTGAACATAGAGTGCGCTCGAGAATGAAACGGGATATAACGTTGAGAAGCCTAGGGTATTTTCCGTAGTCGGCAAAGTAGAAACCGTGATCCATTTCCGCTTTTTCTTCGGACGGTCGTGCAGGTTCCTGTATAAGATCCATGGTAAATTTTTGCCTGACGTTAGTGTACCATCTGTCGAACCTAACGTATCTTGAAAGTTAACGTAAGTAAATTGCCTTGCAAGAAAATGGGGGAAAATATTTAAAAAATGTAGCAAAGGATAGAAGCGACACGTCGTCATATAATTAAATATAATATAATTCCATATACCTATATGTTTCTTTTACCGCGTGTTTTTATATTTTATTTTTGATATATATATGCATTTAGTATTTGATCACATCGTATTTATCAACAAGCGTACTCGACGATTCAAATAAAAATATTCAAGAATCGATCGGAAAGAATATAGCAAGATTAATAAAAGCAAAGCCGAAAGTATAATCGGTACTCTGTGACGTACTTGGGCGCATTCGTATATCGGTACGTCATGTTCTAACAATAGTAAGAGAACGTCTTTCCCAACGAGTCTGTCGCAACATTTATTTACATCGAGTATTGTTAAACTACGTTATAATTAATCAAACTCGATTATCGAAGGTAATCGTTCCGGTCGGAAATCCATTATGTTTCGGACGAGAAATACATTCGAGCAAATTTAAAATCAACAAAAAAAGGAATGTATTCAACTCGGTGTGATTAATGAGCCTCGAGGAAAATATGATCGTTTCCAAACGAATCTATACGATCCGGGAAGATATTTCATGCATATGCACGCGTATATATTTGAACAGCATCTTGCTTCCTTTGGATTCACCACGATGGTTCCCTTTCGCTCGCAGGCAAATAGGATCGAATTTCAACGTTTAACGTCCGATGATTGATTATGCGAATACGAGGTCCCCTAATGGCGCTTTCAGAAGAAAATTCGGTCCGAAAGCGCGGAAGGAATTTATATTAAGAGCGCAAAAAACGAACGTTTACTATTCGAATTATTTTTTTCTTCGCCCACTAGCAGCAAGAAAGTTTGGAAAGAAAATTATTTAGAAATTCATCGAACATCGAAAGTATTAGGTCGTCCTGTAAGTTCGTGCCGAAGACTGTGTCGAAATTTAATAAAAAATGACAGAAATTTTCTAGTAACGGAATAATGACTACGTGACAGAGGTAAGAAATTATTGTGAAATGAGACAGATTATCTTTTCTTGTGACACTTGAGAGTATGTTTCACATATCAATTTGAGAAATAGAAGTATAAATGGCACGAACTTTTAGGACGACCTAATACGTTCTTAGGCTATTGTTGCGTTACCGCGAAGTTTAAATTTACGCGTATCTCGAGATCGCTGGCCTAACTCCTGGAAATTGTTCAAAGAGACGAACCGGATTCTGGGAACAAGTGCACGCAGGTGCGTGCAGGTGCACAGAGGCGGAGCCGTTTCAGCCGGAAGGCTGGTCCGCGCGTAACGTAGGTGAGCGCATGGGAAGGCCCACGTGGGCCGCGGCTAATATCACCACCGACATTTTTATCAACTTGTTCCCATGGCCCTTTATGGCACCAGTAGCACCACGAACAACGATTACACCGACGTGAATCGTCTATGTGAAGCACTTGACTGCCAGATGACCCGTCGTGCTTGCGCGATAACCTAAAAGGCGCCCATGGCTTCGCTCAAGCTGTCAGAACTCACCTATTTATACATGCCATTTCGCCATATTTTTGTTTTATCGACCTGGACCGCACCGAGGACGAGTTTTCTCGCGACGCCGCGCTGCTCGCCGTGGAAAATGACGACGCTGATCGTTGGATCGACAATGTCGATGGTTTTGACGAATTTTTACCGAGTTCTCGAATAATGTTCTTTTTACTTTATTTTACGACGCAACGAGTAAAATTTAACGATAAATTGAAAGTTAAACCGCACGAGAAGAAATAGTAAATATTTTCAGGAAAGGAAGTATTGGATTTGGAAGAGTACAAGCGGATTGTAACGATTGAAGAATTCGCGATTCTTCGTTTCTCAAACTTAATATTTTATTGTCATTCTTTATTCCAATTATACAACCAGTCGTGCGCATAAGTCGACAAGAATAGCACGATGTACGCTTGAGATCGTATCCTTTCTATCGGTAACATAACATCGAGAAATACAAACTTCCGATCGCAAACTCTACTCATTAATTACGCTGCGAGACGCTGGAACGGACGTGTTTACACGTATGATTCTAACGTTTCGAGCCAGTTTACGACGCGTTAGAAACGAAAAGGAAAAAAGGTCCGCGGAATACGTAAAGTACCCATAGATGCTTCCGCAAAAGCCACTCGAAGCGATTTCCGCTCCAGGCCTCTCGAGTGGCGCGTTACTATTTAGAAGAGACCGTCTTACCTAACCAACGGTGATGCTTTCTAAACTTTTTCGAGGAAATATAATTTTCGTTACATTTCATTTATCGCGACAACGTTGTCAGAGGGCGAACAAACGTCACGAGTAGATACCGATGTAAATGATACGAACAAAAATCGATGTTTCCATTACCCACGATTTCATACGTAAAAAAAAGCAATTTCTCTCTTTTCTAGAAACTTCGTACTCTACTTTGGAAAACATAAAGAAGGAAAATACAGCTGCCAATAGCGCGTCGCCTTACCATGCAAGTATCTATTTCTAACTTAAAACTACCGAATCGCGGCATGTTATCGAAATCGCGCACCCTAAACGATTAACTCTTTGGCTAGCTATTTGGTAACGTTACTAATCTATCGTTCTATTTTACGCGATACTTAGAATTTCCTAGTTATAAAAATAATACGCGAAGCACTTTTCGACGTTCTCGGGCATCGAGGAAAAATTGACCGATCGCGCGAGAAGATGGGAGACATTACCATAACCGTTGCAGATTCTGATCCATCGGCACCTGTTCCATGTAGTTGACGTACTGCGTCTGGTAATTGGCCGGGCCAAAGTAGTTGGCGAAACCGTAGTCGGTACTCGCGACGGCCATCGACGATCTCCCGTCGCCTACGATCGGTTTGCCATCCGTCGGGACGCATTTCATATCCGAATACGGCGACACCTCGTCGTCTTTGTACTCCGTTTTGATTTGTCTTTGGCATTCGAGAACGCCAGCGCGAAGATCCTCTGACAGAGCGTTCCTGTACTCGGGCACGGCGAGCACGTGTTGCCTGTGTTGCAGATCGCCGTTCAAACTCGATTTTCCGCTCGCGTCCGAGCCGATCTCTTGCTTGTACTCTGGAACGATGGTCGAGTTCATCCTCGCGTCGCCGGTGCTCGATCGGAATTCCGGGGGATGTCGAACCTCGTTCGTTCGAAAGTCGGATTGCATCGACACCGTCAGCTCTGGCCTGATGTTGGGCCAATAAGGAGGGTTATACGATTCCTGCAGGTTCAGCTTTCTGTCTTTGATCAGAACGGGCACGGAGATCTTCAGGGATTGGTTTTTCGCGTTCTGGACTTGCAGCTTCTCGGCACCTTCGATTCTGGCTCGTTTGTTCTTGTACCGACGGTTCTGGAACCAAATCTTTACTTGAGTGCTGGTCAGTTTGAGAGTTTGCGCCAGCAGTTCTCTTTCCGGCGCGCTTAGGTACCGTTGCTGCTTGAATCGTTGTTCCAGTTCGTACACTTGGGTCTAAAAAAAAATATACGAAAGCAAAAGTGGTAAAATAAACGTCTCGGATTGGGCTCTCTTTGCGCGCATCTAACGTTTAAATACTTACTTGGGAGAACAACACCCTCGGCTTTCGCTTCGTCCTCTTTCCCGATTGACCTTTTCGCAGTTCCGTCTTGCTCGAAGTAACCACGTTACCTGGAACAAAATCCACGTATATTTGCAACGGAGCCGGTATCCATGGAATCGATGAAAGGAGAGTACCTACGAAAATCGGTATTTTTGGATCGAAAACATTCGAAAACTTTACGTACCGTCTTCCGTAACCGGTGGCTCTTGATACTGCGGAGCGACTTGATTCAATTGATGAGGCTGGTTCAGCTCTGAATAATGGGGATAGGACTGGATCGATTGCTCTTTGAACTTTTCGAATTCCCACTGACTTTCCTGTACGATGAAATTGTAATAGTCTTGCGTCATGTGTTGCTGTTGAATCGGGTGCTGATGATGGGCGGCAGGGTAGCAGTCCATGATTCCTAGCTGTTGATCTTCGTTAAGAATGTCGCGGACGCTGAACGGTGTTCCGGAGATCGAAGAGGCCAGCATTCTAATGCATTCTCGACGATTTTCCACGTGTCTTTCGTGCGTTCGAATCAATTAATCTTCCACTTTCGACGATCGATCGAATAAAGAATCCACGGCGCGACGACAATTTATCTCGAACAGATATACACCACTGTCACTTTTCGAACGACACTCGCGGTAAGCGTACTTGACAAATTTGTACAAAATGATGGTATCCTTCCGTTGATTGGAAAAAAATCCGTTTGGAGAATCTCTCGAATAATCCTCAGCGTCGAACCGCTCTTTCTCCGGAGGGTTAATCGCACTCGAAACGTCATAAAAGGGGTGCGAGCGCGTTAACGTTCAGGTCGTAGCGAAACTATAAAACCCCGAACAAGCTCGTTACGACGTTGTTGACACTTGCTTCGAGATCGTTTTACCAACTATGGGCCAGTTAAACGTCAAACGGTTCGCGTCTGTTCCCGTACGCGGGGGATGGTCACGGTTGAACGGTCAGGCCGGAGGGCAGACGTGTAATGTGACTTGCTCTTCCGAGGGAGTCAAGTGCTGGTCCCGTGATACAGGGACACCGCCACGGTCGTCTTGCGTGTTCGTATGCGTGCGCCAGTGGCAGCGCAAGATTTTTACCAGCACACCCACATATACGAGTGCCGCGAGCACGAGCTCTACGGGGTGGTCGGCTCTGCATTTCTCTCGATTTTAATTCCCCCTTTGCGCGACGATTTAGGAATGCAAATTTGTCTTTCGAATCGCACGCCGTTGTTTTAATTCGTATAACACATCTATTCGTTTCTCAAGCTCCCGTAAAAGTACGCACGAGAGCCTTGTAATATCGGAGCGTGTGAAAATCTGATAAATGTTAAGGTCTCGAGGCTTCGCCATCCATTCGAGTTTTCGGCGCGAGGAATCGACTCCGACCGGTTTGCGTAAAAAAAAATTCATTCGGGCCTGCGACGCATAATAATTACGAGGATCGGAAGTGCAGGATCGATTAAAGAGACGGCAAATCTGTTTTTGCCTCGAGACAGCCATAACGCGGTGAGTAACGTTGGGGCGGAGAAGAAGACGGAAGGACCCGCCTATGGCTGAACCATCGAGCCAATCCAAACTTACCGCGAACGATGCTTCTAAAACCGGCGATTAAATCTTGATTTGCGCGCGATTACCGCCATCTACGATTCAACGAGGTCTAATTTCCTCGCTGGAACGAAGAAAGATCGGAGCGAAGACGGATTAACTCTTTCGACCGGGCAGGTCGAAGGCAACGAAGGAGACGACATTTGTCTGCTTTGAGAAAAAATTAGACTCTGGAGCGTCAAACCCTTGGTTTCGATTTCGGGGCTGGATCATCCGTGGAACGGGGTTGGAAACGAAAACGAAACAATCCGTTTTCCTTGCGCCGCAACCTCAGGACGAGATCATCCTTGCTGCCCATTCTCAACTCTGCAACATCGACACGTCGAAAGTAACAGATTCCAGACGCTCCCTTCCAAACGTCGAGAATCCTTCACGTTGCTGGAATTTCAAAGATCATCCTCGGTCTTTCTTTTCTCAATTTTTGCAAATTTCTCTCTATGCAACAATTTCTCGAGATACAAATGGTGCTGTAGGAAATATCCAGGGACTAATTTCAACCCTTTTACGATTTTACAAATGATCTTTATTATTCGACTACTTTCGCTCGCTTCTCCTTGCATTCTAACATTCATCCTCATCTTCTCTCTCTCTCTCTCTCTCTCTCTCTCTCTCTCTCTCGCACTCTGTCTCCATGCTTGCCAATCATACACTCATTTACAAACATTCCATCTATCATGCTTCCTGATTCGCGCTCTTCAAACATACACCCATGCACACCTAATTACGCGCACCGTATCTGCGACTGGCGCGTAATTCGATCCCGTAGCGCGTTTAAAGAGATCAGAAATAGAGAAGAGTTATCACAAGTACATCTTCAACGCGGACGGCAAAGATTATAAATTTCGGAGCAAGTCTCCGAGACGCGTTGTTGGGAAGCTTGAAATTGCGATTGAACTTGTCGCGATCGTGATTGAGAGGGATACGCGATTAATCCTCTTCGTCCGACACGCGTATTTATTATTTCACGGTCTGTCTCGTTGAACGCAGGCACGATTACATGCACGCAGAAACGACTCGTGCGTGAATGTACAATCGTGTGGTGTACGCGGTAGGCGCCAAGAGATACCGAGGCGCCTTCTTAATTGTGGGAAAGCGGCGCCGGTGTCTGGAGGGCCCCTGCGTCGTGTGAAGCCGCCGACGCTTCGAAGACGCTGCTCGATTTTTAAACAATTCTCGAACAAGGAGCCTTCCTGTCGGGGTATCTTTCGAGGATTCTGGAAAATCTCAATTTCGTAAAAATGTCGGACGACGACCAAAGATGAATATGTCGTAAATATAAATTTATCGCGATGCCATGTAGGAAAACTCTTTTCAAACTACGTACTTTACAACTGATTTTATTTCTTATTCTTAGCCTCTTTCTCTCTTATTCTCTGTTGTTCTCTGTACTCTGTATTCTGTATTCTGTATTCTGTATTCTTCTGCCTCTGTCGAGTCTCTTTCATCCGCACTCGTCTCATTTGTTCAACTTCACATTCATACATTGCACGGCTAATTTAAACAGTCTACAAATATCTTTGAATTCATCAATCGTCGATAAAAATGTAGTACATTTTTTCTATCGTATAAAACTCGATTATCGCGGTTATGTTAAATACTGCAGCCTAGAGAAAGCATCGTTCCATCTGGGATTGGCGTAAGTCCTTATAGGCTGGTTTTACGATACGGACGTTTGGAACGCGCCATTTTTTGGGAACATCTGTCGTAAACATTCGCACGGCGATCAGCTAATCGAGGAAGGGATTGCAAGGTCCTAGAAAGTTGCTTCGTTGCCGTACAATTTTTACGCTTCTGCCGACCACGTGCGCTCCGTATAGCGCCCCTTTATTTCGCGCTCGGGTAACGATTGGCGTATCATAAATCAAATGGCAAACGTAAAGTAATAAACAAGTATTTAACCTGTGGAATTTATTAACGGCATCGTTGCTTGTCTACTTGCAATGTTCAATTTGAAGAAACGCAGAGGCCTTCGATGTACCCACTAAAAACTATTTTCCAAGTAGGGTGGTAGTTGCAGCATTAACTCTTTGGGGCACGGTGGGACTAAAAGTGTGTCCCACCTTTTTGATGAACCGTAATGCATGGTGGGACACTTTTAATCCCACCTCGAAAATTTGCAATAGCTGCATGTGTATAGCTGTGATACCTTTATTAATAAAAATATAACAATTTTGTTTTGATTTAAAACGCAATAAAATTCCTGTGCAACATGGGTCCATTTTATGACCTGAATTACTGTGCCGCAAAGAGTTAAAGGGGCACAGTTACCAGCGCTATCGGTAAATTTGCGGATGCAGGTTAACGTGGATCCCGTAACGGAACGCTTTCCGAGTCGCGCGACACTAGAGTTGCTGAGATCGGCGTGTAACGAGGCCGTGCGATCGAACGAGACAGGCTTCGGTGCAATGTGGTGTCCAGTTGCAACACGGGTCCGTCCATGTTGGCCCGTACAAAAGGGTCCTTTGTGCCTTCGTCTCGCGTCTAAATAGCCGCATGCGGCGTCGGATGCCCTATCCATGTACAGTTTACAGAAAAATCGGTGGCGTATCTTCTGCTTAGGCTCGTGGGGGGTCAGATGCCGCCCATGGCGTACCTCTGTCTGTTCTCTCCAAGATCTGTTATGCCCTCTCCTTGTACCGTTCGCTACGTGACCAACAATGAGACGATGCTCAGACAAACCCCGACGCAGTAACAGCAACGCAACCGGAAGGAGTCACTAATTTTTTTTTTTCGGCCCGGATGTTGGGACGTCGCGTTGCGTGTAATTGGCGCGACGGGTCCGTCGTCATCGTTTTACCAGCATTCCTAACGCGTTAAGGGGGTAGAAGAGCCTCGACGTTTTAAATACCTGTGAGATCAAATTACGCGGCAGTCGCGGAGATGGTGCGCGTAATTAGGTGTGCATGGGTGTACATATGTTTGAAGAGCGCGAATCAGGAAGCGTGATAGATGGAATGTTTGTAAACGGTGAGCGAATGTGAGGACGAATGTTAGAATGTAAGGAGAAACGAACGAAGTAGGTGTGAAATAAAGAGCAGCAGTAAAGTCGTAAAGGAGTTTAATATTAGTCCCCGGATATTTCCTACATACCGACCATCCGTTAACCTTACCTTATCGAAGAACGGGGAATTGCGATTCGAATTGTTACTTATTTAATCGTTTACTTGTTTTGTTGATCAGGCCAATTTTGCTTGGACTACGGTTAAGGTGTGCGACGGCAGGCACTTCCTGGAGGAATGCTTGGCGAGGAGAACAAAAAATGATGAGAAAGTCAGAGTTGACAGTCGGACGCATTAAAACGTGAACCAAGTGTTCGACAGGGGTTCGTCTGGCCATTGTATCGAGAGAGGACAGTCCGACGGCGCGTTTCTGCACTTAGGCGCTGCGCTCCTAAGACTTTCGTCGTTTTCTCACGAGTGGGCCCAGACAATTGCGTGGATCTGGATGTCTAGACGGTCGCATCCCTCCTTTTATTTTCTACGTTGCAACCGAAAACGCAGCCACGTTTGCCAGAAATATCGTCTTCGGTCCTCGATTCTGTGACGCGTCCACTTGTTCCTTCCTGTCGACAGGCTTTCCTTCTCTCCCCGGAACGAACCTACGGGAAGTTTAGATTTTTGTTAATTTTCGCAACGAATAGTTTTCAGGAAAATGTTGGAATATTTGGTTTCTCCCGTGCGTCCAAAACCGCGCGGAGTAAAGTTTGTTGAAATTGTTGTGCTCGTTCATTTTCGCGTCCATTTATTTATAACCATGGGCAGGAAAATTGTGCGCGTCGGTAGCGAAGAAGCGGCCAATCGGATCGACGTCCAAAGTCTTTTATTTGTTGTTCGGAACTTAAATACTACGACAGGGATGATCCCCGCGTGGTCTGGTCAATATCGTCACGGGCTCTTCGTATCTTTGACGTGGAACTCATTCGAATCGAGTTATCGTCATTGTTTTTAACGAGACGCGGTTTATAACGAAGTTTCTGATTAGTTTTCTCTTCTTACGGTTTTTAGGATACTTGGCGCAGCGGACAAAATATAAAAAAAAACATTTTGTAGCGAGTGAATGTTGAAATGAGTGCGAAATGCGCGTCGAATGAATGTGAACAAATGAGATCGAGCGACAGGTGACAAGCACGAATGATTGATTAATGTACAGAGTGATAGGCGCGAGAATGTGTGTGTTTGAGGATACGTGTACGGGCGCATAAAAGGAACGAGTCAGATGGATTGTTCGAGTCGAAAAATAAACATCTTTGAAAGTAGTTCCGACACATTTGATTTTGGAAAATGTGTACAATTTGGAAATTTGTAATAGGACGACTTTTCCCCACGATGAATTTCACGTCAAGTTACGACCACCTCGGGACCGTTTCTTTCTGTGGGAAAAAAAACGAAAGCGTGTCTATGGCGGCACTTGAAGATAATTACGATCCTTGAATTACCTTACCGGGACCTCGTGTCAACAAACTCCCCACGTTTTTCGTCCCGAGTTCGGACCCTTGACTCTGTACCCGATGCTTTGAACTCCAAATAGGGATAGGACTCTTACGTTCGATGACTCTTCCCTAAAAACAACCGCGTAGTACACAATTTGCACTCGCGTGTTGCCTTCTCGCGAGAAAGAATTTGTTAATTGGAAATGCGAATTCGGAAATGGAAATTCGAATTTCTGCGCTTAATGGACCCGCGAACGGTATCGCCATCTCGCGGTCAAAAGAACGAACTAATTTTGGGAACATACAGTCAATTTCATAGTATTATTGATAATAATTTATTACTCATATGTGAACATGTAATCTATAATCATTACCAAGGTCAAAACAAGAGGAATCATGCGTAGAATATTTGAATAAATAAATTATTTAAATAAATATAATGATAATACAGATTCCTATACTAGTGGCGCCATCGATGGAAAAACGTCCAAGTTTGTAGTGAAAATAGTTCCCACTTTTGTTCCTAGATCGCGCTTCCAACTAAAGAATCGATAATTAATCCTAAATTAAATAACTATTCGTAAAAATTATAAATTGGACATATTAACACTATATTGGAATGTTGTAAAGCAAAGAATTCTATTAATTATATATTTATGGCCAAAAAAAGAATAATCGATTAAACGTATTGGTGGCGCCATCGGTGGTAAGATTCCCAAGTTTGTAGTGGAAATAGTTCCTGCGATTGTACGTAGATGGCGTTACTAACACCTTGCTATCAATTATTCTTTATTTTGCATAAATGCAAAATTAATAGGATTCTTTGCTTTATAACACTACAATATATTTGTTAAATGTCAAATTTATCATCTGCATGTACAGTTATTTAATTTAGCGATAATTATCGACTCTTTTACTGGATGGCGCCATTTAGGGGAACCATTGAGAACTATTTTTACTACAAACTTGGACGTTTTCCCACCGATGGCGCCACTAGCGTACTAGATCCCTCATCATCTGGGGGCGAAAGTGGGAACTATTCTTACTATTGCAAACACAAACTGGGGCTGAAGGTTCTAAAATTAGTTCGTTCCTTTGACCGCGAGATGGCGATACCATTCGCGGGTCCATTAAGCGCAAAACTTTGAATTTTTAAACACTTGGAATTAATCGCAATATTAAGCGGTAGAAAACGAATATAACGAACAATTCGAATATGTTCGACATGTCATCTTTTAAAGAGCTCGAAGACCTTCGCGTGTATAATGTTCGTATTTTATTTTTTATTATTAGGTTGTCCCAAAAGTTTCTTTCGCTTTATTAATAAGTAATACACGAACAATATTTTATGTTTTATGTTACGTTACTGAATCGTGCACGATTCATTTTTCTCCATTACTGTTACAACGTGAATATCCATGAAATTAGATCGTCTATTTATATAAACACGACCACATCAAATAATTGAGTGCAACACGCGAAAGAAACTTTCGGAACAACCTAATATTTCTTTTTATCATTAACAATAGTTTCATAAATCGGTCTTAATTCCTTGCTAGAAAAAAAAGGAACAATCGCGTGTCGCGTTACAATCGCAATGTTACGCGTCGCTGGCAAACCGAACCCCGAGGTGTCCCATAAATAAAGAGATAGGGCGGGGGTGAGACTCGTAGAAATTGAATAAGCGCGATTATCTCGAAGAAAAACGTTCGACCTATGGCTGCGGTCGAGGTAGCGATCGTTAACGAGGAAAGCCTCGGCGACGAACGATATCTCAATCGGTTCGGTTATCGGACGTTAATGAATTTCCAGCGGCGGCTACCAATCTCCGTATTACGAAATTAGCCCGGGACCTTCGTTCGTTTCAGGTCTGACCGGCCTAGAAAAAGTCGGAGCCGCGTTTCCGAACCTCATAAATCACGAAAAACAGGCCCAGAAATGGGAACGAGGTGGGGGCAAAAAATCGGAACGGTGCACCGGGGAACAGAAGATTAACATTCTTTCCGCTCTGCCTTTGTGTCATCGAGGAGATTGCAAACACCTCGTCCACCCTGCCCGACGAGAATAATTAAACGGCTTCTCGGTGATTTGCTAAGGTGTCTCGCGTGATTAATACGCGACAGGAGACGAGTCCACTACTTGTACGTAGTCCGAAACCCGGAAATAATTTTATACTCTTCTTCAATGACTGTTCGATGCAAAAGGAAACGGAAAATGAAATAATGTCTCTTCCGTGAGCGACTGTATAGGGACTGTATGTATAAGTTTGGGTAATATGTGTGGCGGGAGAGCCTCGTACTCTCTCATAAATACGAACAGCGATTTCGTGAGCGTTCGGAAGGTGTGCGATTTGCGAGTCGACGTGCGTGTCGAGCGTGATCATTGCGAGTGACTATAATTTGAGATTATGAGAAACATTAGTTAGCTTAGAATGAGGACAATTAAAGTGTATCTTATTTATCAAAAACCTTACACTTCTTTCTTCTTCTAACTAAAATCGGGTGCCAACCACTCGTGTCTCTCGATTGGTTCGCATAGCGGAGATTCTAACGCGATACGACTAGGGTGGCGCGGGATAATCGAATGAAGGGAAAGCCTGTAACCGACCGGCGAGAAAACTAAGAAACGACGCGAATCAAATCTTACGCCTCGGTAGACGTTAATTACATACTACGCGACCGAGCAAAAACGATTTCCAGCGAATCAGAAGCGGTTCTCCGATCGCGAATGCGAGCGAAACGAGTTCTGGATCGATTAATCATGGATCGACTTCCTTTTCGATACGTTCTCGGTGATCCTAATATTTTATGGAACTTGTGGTCAAACGGGTAGAAGGGGAATCAAATTAGGTATCGCGTGCGATCGATCAAACCGTGATGGCGCGCGATTGGTTTATAATCGGCGACGGATTTATGGACTTGGATAACGTTGTATCGACGGGTCGAATAAAAAAATTAATTAAAGTACGGTATCGTAGGCGGGGCTGTTCTCAAAGAACATTTTGAACATCGATGTAACCGGTAGATACGAACAAAATGTGAAACGTCCTTCTTATGCTATCTCGTTGCCAAAGGAAAAGTGAAACGAAGATCGATAGAAATCGATCGTAATATTCGTAATCGATGCCGAGGAAATTCTCGTTGGCTCGAAGCCGAGAGCGCCGACAAAGCGTGTTCGTATGTAAAAACGTCGAGGAACGATGCGCGTCTGCGACTACATTATTAAAGATGAGCTCGTAACAATATCGAACCGACAGACAAATTGGACCACCCTGGGCCTACCCCCTGGTGCACTCGACGCGCTGTCCAAAACAAAAACCATCACCGAAGCTACCAGCTGAGATATCAAGATAACGACGATCCCGACGGTGAGGCCCGGTCCTCCGACTCAGGAATTTGGCTACAGGATACTTTCGAGGATTCTCTCGTCGTCGATCGACGAAGCTCATGGAGAATTTTTTCGGTTTTGTCCTTTAACCCTTTGGTTGTACCGCTGCGAAAGCGATCGACGCGCCCGGAACCGTTTCCTCAAAATAACGTTGTTTACGGAATCGGTCGGTCGTGTTCGACGGTTGATAGGCAAAATTAGCTACGGGTACGTACGGAAACAATCTCGTTTTCAGAGACACGTCCGAATTTACTCGATCGCGGTAATGGCGTATACGAACATAGCGCGCTGCACAACGGAAATACCGCAACAACGAACGAGTCTTTTTCTTCGTTGATCTTGCTTCACGTTATTCGGCCTCAGCTGTTTACGGAGTTACGTTTTCGCGACAGCTGGATGTATAACGAAAAAACTCGAAGAAATTAAAAAGTAAGTTCAAAAGTCGACAAACACGACCCCCATTGACGTCATTCGTCGCTTTACGAGTTTGCCGCGTTCCCGATAGCCTACGAGCGAATACCTAAATTCAACGCTGGGCTGTTCGAAGTCTTCGCGAAACTTTCCGAAGGGTATGCAGAAGTCTGCGGAAAGAGTCACGGAATCGGAGAAACGCGGAAGAATCGTGGACATGGTTTGCAGAAAATGCGGAAAGCGTCGATAGACGTTGAAACGAGAGTGACGCGCTTACAATAACGCGGATAGCAGAGGGCAGAAAATGGAGTTAGAAGTGGCGGCGCGGGTGGCAAGGGACAGCGCACGGAGGAGAGAGGAGGTTCGAGTTTGTGGCTCGTTTGTAGGCGATAACGGCTTATCTAAATAGTTTAGACACGAATTACACAAGCGAGAGTAAGGCTTGTGTTTCATCACGGTCAGACCCGACGCGACGGGGCCGTGACGCTCCGTATCTCTTCGCCGACGCTGCCAACCAACCGATTCTTTTCTCTCGCTTCATCCAGCCGCGCCTTTTCATTTATTTTTTTTATTTTCTCTCTCTCTCTCTCTCTCTCTCTCTCTCTTTTTTGCTTCTGCCCTCAACGTTACAAATTGCTTATCGTCTCTGCGTTGGCAGCTCATTGGGTCGTCTTATCGGGACGCTTGACCCCGTCCACTTCGAACGAGATTTCAGCTCGTTCGGCCAGACTCCTCGACGATTCTCGCTCTTCCCGTTCACCTTGGCCGCGTGCTATCGGAAATTGAGTTGAAATTAATTTTCCTGGACCATTTCTCTTCGTCTTTTTCTCTGGTAACGCGGTAGGCGTTGCTCGAGTATCGAGGATCGATGTCGTTACTTTCAGCGGTCCGAACCGGTGTGCTTCCTTAACAAACGAAGTTACAGACAGAGATGCGGCGATCCCAGAGGAATTTAACAGGGCAATCAGAGGTGAGGCACGACCCCGAACAAACGAACGAACGAGCAGTCGTTAAACGAAAGAAACACAGACCTCCGAACGCTGAAACTTAACGGAAAGCATTCGAAACGGTCGCGGTGGAGGAATCCTTCTCGCGGTGTTTGCAGAGATCAGCGCTGAAAGATCGACGGAAACCCGCGAAAGGGCCCAATCGATCGTTCCACGCGAAATGCAAATCGCGAGGCGTTGAATTAATCGCATAAATCGCGATAGTTGCTCGGTACACCCTCGCGGTCGGGGTAAGGGGGGCGGGGGTGGAGATCCGAGGCAAAGATACAGCGCGCGAACAAGGTATAAACAAAGCGAGGAAAGAAAGCACGGTTTACTAATGGCCCCGAGCCGGGGTGTAGTTCTGGACCGGAACGTGGCGGGACGTGAAAATATCTCCATTCCGCGGGTCACGAGGGGCCCCGTTGTGGAATTCATAAAAGAGTAATGTCGGCCTCTCGAAAATTAATTTAATTTGTACTAGAAACCGACGAGGTGAAAGAGAATCGGTCGTGCCGCGAGAAGCGGAAGAAACGTCGGATAGAGAGAGAGAGAATGAGCAGGAGGGGCAAGGGAGGAAGGAGACCGAGGGGACGAGGTTGCGTTCCTCTCGGAGGGCGCAGGTTAGGGCACCGGAGCGGCGAGGAGGGGCTAAGATGGACCCCTGCTGGGTAATATATAGCGGGCCAGTCGGTTCGAAAGGCGCTGGTCTGTCTCCGCCGCGGACTCCTTAGCGGGGCACTGAAACTTTACCTCCCATAATTGATACGAATGTCTTTTCAGGCCGCGCTTGAACATCGCACGGCTATTTAGTCCGAGCTCTTCGCTCTGTTCCGAGTCGGGGCCGGCTCTCTCCCTCTCTTTCTTCGGCTCTGTCTTTCCGTTTCTCCGCGAACGGTCGATCCGTCACGTCAATTATCAACGCGTCCCTTCTTCGCGGACCCGTGCGGGACGCGCCACTTGACCCTTTCGGAGTAATTATCGCTGCCGTGGCGAATCGTCGCGATCTCTTCGCGGTGATCTCCTCTTCCGTCATAACGGCCGACGACGCTTGCATGTGCGATCCGTTGAACGAAACGTGCGAAATCGCAGGAGATTCCAGAAGTCCGAGGGTCGATCGAACGGTCGCGATAGACACGGGTAGGTTCGCTCGTGGCACGGAGAGGGCAACCGGCCCGTGTGCACTCGCAGAAGAATTAATTAGTCGATCTCGCGCGGTGGTGGGCCCGAAATCGTCGTTCCTGTACTGCCTCCGGACAGCACGGCAACGGCAGAACGAGCCTCGGGTAATTAGTAGGTACCTACCGATCACCATCGGCAAGGTGAACGAGCATTACCATGCTTAACGAGTGCTACAGAGAGTCTACCCGTGAATCTCGTAGCCGATGTGTGCGGGGATTTCACCTTCGCCGTGTTCTATCTCCACTCGATCGGACCGAAACCGTGGACGGTTGGGTCGCGTGAAAATTCAACCCTTCCATTTCCCACAAAATACGCCGACAACGTCCGCTTTTCTAACCGCGTCACCGTTAATTTCGCGAGCGTTCGATCGTGGTCCATCGATTCACGGTCGCGTTATCGAGGCGTCCGCGATCGCTATCGCGCGAGCATCGCTTCTTAGAAGCTGCGAATAAAAGAAGCGAGGAAGAATAGGTAGGTGGGACCGCGTTCATGAATTTAAGGGGGGGTAGGCGGCGCATATAACTACCACCGAAGTCAGAACCCCGGAGAGATTACGATCTAAGTATCCCCAGAAACAAATGCCGAATGCAACTCGCCCATTGCCGGGGCCTTTGTCGGCTCTGCGAGCGGTGCCCTGTTCCCGATACCAACACCTGCACGACCGGGGCCCCACAACCTCGTTGCGAAGCCACGCTCTCGGAAACGGGCCGTGTGCGTGGCCTGTCATAGAGAACTGTTATTGATTGCTCAATGCGAGAAAGCGGCGCAAACCGCGGCTCGCTCCTCCACACCTTCGCGATCGTACCTCCTCGTCTGGGTTTATTCTTCTTCCCCGTGCTTCTTCGGACCGTTGGCGAAACGCGAAACGGCCAACTATATCTGCGTATACGCTACGTATAGAATAGATGCTCACTTATGGCGAATAAAAGCCAGCTTAGAAAATGCTGCTCCATGGAAGTTTTTCTTTAATTTCTCTTTTTACGGTCTCGTCGCGATGGACTCGAAGACGCGAAACGACGGGCAGAGTGCCGCCAGTAAATCAAATCGGCGTCGGTTGGCTCCTTTTCGGATTCTCGAGTGGCCGCTTTTATGGCCGATTATGAGTAGAATACACCGACGCAGGTGATTCGACTGGAAAGAGACGCGTCGGCACCTAGGCGACCCAACCTCGTCTTTGTTCGGAGTCGAGGCGGCGAAGACGATCCATGGGAACGACGGGGACAAATTTCGGCTCAGACGAGACCTTAATGAAATCGTGTCCGCGACATTTCTCCACGTGGGAGCTGCTTCCGAGGCGAGTTGAAATTTTCCGGACGACCGCGTTCGCATTCAGAGATTCATAGGCATGTTCGTGGACCGGGTGGGACTGAAGAAAAAAACCCCGGACAATGGTCCCGAAGGGAAGAAATATTGTTTTTTAACTCGTCGCTGACCTCCCTTCGCGTCATCGACGATGCGACGACGTTTATTCCCGACCGGGTAATTTGTATTTTTTGGCTCGCAGCGGGGTGCGGGGCGGGAAAATTAAATATTTTCGGGTCGTCCGGCGGGAGACGCGCGCAGGTGACCCAAGGCGCATCGTTTGTCATCGTTAAAACGATTCTCTTTGTTTAGGGATCTTTTCCTGGTCGAGGGAACGCAGGTTAAACCGTTCGGGGATCCGCCTAGGCCAGCGGTTGTTATTGACCTTTCGAGTATCTTCGCGGTTCCGTACCCTTCGGGTGATAAGTCCATGCGTTTTCGAACCGTCTCGAGGCACGCGGCACTTCGGATTCGTAATTTACTATCCCGTGGAACCGCTCTCGCTGGAAGATGCATTCGCGAGCTGCAAAGTTTCCTCGTTGGCATCGATTTCACCGCGTCAAACGGTTTACACCGTTAACCCTTTCGACCCGACGCCGCGCCGAGCAGGGGTCGCGAAGCTACAGTCCACGGGTAGACCTGATCCGCGAGTAGAGAATAATATTTAAGCAAACGATGTCAAAAATTAACGCGCCGTGTATTTCGTAGAATATTCCTAGAGACGGGAGGATCGATGCCAATTAGCACGGAGCATCGGTCGTTAGAGCCACCTGTCCGAACGAACGAACGAACGCGACTCGCCTAGTATATCGGGCAGAGGAGCGAGGCTGGGCTCTTTCCACCCAGACTTATCTACAGCATCGACCCCTCCGCTCGAGATAACCGATCTCCATTGTCATTTGTTTGTCTAAGTTAGCGGATTAGAGCCAGTCATTCGCGTCAAAGGCGACCGCCTGAGCGATGGGGCCGCGATATCGGAGATGGGAGACCGATCCGTTTGTCCGTCGGGCCACCCTTGAGCCGATCATTCTCCACGGTAAAAAGGGATTCACGCAGAAAGAATAATTAATCCTCCGAGCTGTGTCCGCACGGGATTGGCCCGCGCTCGCGGCCCTCGTTTACGGACCGCGTCGATCATCGCTGCTGATTCGGATCGCGTCCCGTCGACGAAACGCTACCTGCGTCGGTTCTGGATTATGTCGTTAGTTGGGTTAATTACGCGAAGGATTACATCATGGACCGATGGTCCCGCTTTTTCAGGAGCGTTCCACTTTGATCTTCTTAAATGACGTCGAGACGCTCCGATTCGAGTTCGTTCCAAACGGAAGGGTGTATCAGATTTCTAAAGGTAAGATTTGCGTCGCGCTGCGAATATCTAATCGCACGCGAAACTAACGAGTTCGTTCTATGGGGGCGCTTTATGTACATTTTTCCAGTCGTACCATCTACGGAAAGATGCAAGGATCGCTTTCGACGACGCGGCGCTTCGATACAAATTCGGAACGCGACATCCGCGCGATCGCGGGTGATATTAATTCCATTGGAGATAGAGCAACCGTAGGACCGCCGACGCTGGCAACGAGAAACATATTAATTAACCGTTAGATGCCGCGGTATCGGCATCGTGGGTACATCGTGGATCGACGATTTATTCCGCAGGATCGGCGGTGCATTAAAAACAGGCAACATAGTCCGGGAAGCATCGGCGTCAAGCAGCGTTCGGGCCCTCGTTTCTTCGTCACGATGGAACGACTTACGGTCCTCGCGTCTAACCGATCGTACATTTCCTTCGAATTCAAATGCGCCGCGATCTAGTGGTGCGGCCTGGCCGTAGCAGGGAGAAACGCAGGGGAGGAGGACTGCGAGGGAGAGGAAGGAGGTAGAGGAGAGTTCGCGAGCGTTCGTTTATTCAGCGACGCTCGTAAATATGGTGCCTCGAAGGCATCATGGCCGATGCAACGTACCGGCGATGTCTCAATCTTCAATTTTCCTTCCCGGACCCCGGAGCGCTGAGGTAGATTGATATCCGCCTTTTGGCAGGCTGATGAGCCGCGATATCTCAATCGAGACCTTTTTCCACGGGAAAGATTGGCTAGGGTATCATTCGTCCCCTCGACGCGACAGTCCTTCGAGCTTTATCCACGTCAGCCGAGGAAACGGATCATTTTCAGTGCTCGAGGCGTTCCGTCTTGGCATCCGCTAGCTTGTTAGATGGAATTATTACGCTCTCGAAGGATTTCATTTTACGAGAAACTCGTTTCGCTTGGTTCGCACGCCACTCTCTGCATTCGAGACGACGGACGTGTTTTCCAGAGACCTCGTACTTATTTGCAATTTCTGTCGACGATAGGCTGGAATTTTGTTTAATTTGTGGTCCGGCTATCGGCAGGAAGACCAGAGCGATTTCGCGAGATCCCTATCCACTAGATGCGAGGGACGAGCGGTTCGCAGGTCTATCGTCGAGGCTGACCAGTTTACTGAGAGGCTGAGTCCGTTTGGTCCCGAAGCTAGGACGACGTACGTTTTCGGTGGTCGCGCGGATGGTAGTTTTTCTCCGAATTCAAATGCGACGCGTTCCGAGCGGCGAAGGATCGAGGAACGAGGTTTGCTCGTTGGAACAAGATCCGAAAGGAGAAACGAGAGAGAAATAGCGAAGAGGGAGACGGTTGGTTCGCAAGCGCACGGTTACACGGCGTTACTCGTAAATACGGTGCTCCGAAAGCATCACGGATGGTACAAAGAGGCCACGACGTCTCAATCCGAGGCTCCTTGGAGGGTCCGTGAGCTACGTAGCTGCACACACTCCGCCTCCGCCTCCGCCTCCGCCTCCTTCTCAAAGGCTATCTCCGCCTCCCTTCGGTGTTTGTATCGCGGTGCCTGCTCTCCTTCTTTCTCCACCGTTTCGTTTCGTTCGATGGCCCCTTTCGATCGCAGCCCCCTTTGCGAAAGCGTGCAGGAGTTCGCGAAAGGGGTACCACACACCGGGCCTCACAGATCACCCCGCTATCTGAACGGCCAGATCTTTCAGTTCGGTATACACCACGGTGTGGAGCGCAACCACCGCTCCGGCTCGGGCTCCGGCTCCGGCTCTCTTCGCTTCCTCTCGTTGCTCCTTCCACCGGTCCCATTTCCTTTTCTCGCGCTCTTCGCCTCGTGTCTTCCTTCTCTTTCCACCCTCTGCTCCGTTCTCCTTGTTAACTTTGTTTCCTTTCTTCCTCTTCGTCGTAGTCGTTGTCGTCGTTGTCTTCTGCCGGGGAAGGCTTCCACGTCCTCTCGCTCGACTCTCGAGCGTCGTGAAGAACAGCGAGCCGGGGGACGTTGCGGTGTCGGGTTTGTTTTGTCCCGGCGAATCCGTGATGAGAACGTATGTAGGTATATCCACCCTTTGTTCACGTGGCTGCAACGTGGGCAACCGCGAGAGAGTCACCGTGTCGGCGAACGGGCGAACCAACCCGATCGAGTTTATGCGCCGCGCTACCAACGCCAAGGACAACGTTTCCTCGCAGAATCTACGAGCACGGAGGATCGGGCCATTTCGCTCTTTCGGCCAAACACGTTGTCAGCGCGATGAATTTCGAACGAAAAGCATTTTCCACGCCGGGGATGGATTCCCGAGATATCGAGCTCGCGTACCCCCTTTACTTGCATTCAGCGATTACTCCGAGTTCGATGGCGAAACGTTTCGTTTCACCAGTGCGTTTCGTTTCACCAGTCTCGTTCTTCTTGAACGCATCCCAAGCCAATCGAACGACTCTAAATTAGCATCGAGATTACGCGAAAGATTTTACACGGATCGTATCGACGACGTCAGCTATTAGAGGTTGACGCTGAAAGCGAAATACGTGGCGTTTACTCTCCACGAGAACACGACGTACATCTGGCAGCCACTAGCAATTTTCCGAGGTCGTCGTTCCAACGGCTCATCTCGGATATTCTCCACGAATATCGCGTCTCCGAGGATGCATCCTTTATTTCTCTAGATTATCGCAACGTGCGTTTATCGAAACACCTATCTCGTCGAAAGCGATTAAATACTCGCGCGTTCAAGATATTCCGCGATCGGAGCTCGATCGAGCGAATTCCTTGTAAGCCGGAGGCGATTTACAAGCCAATTGAAATTATTAGAAGTAATCGATGCGATAACTTATACGCGAGATTCACGATCCGTTCGCGGCTCGTAATAATTCCGTCGACGCGGATTGGGGTTTTATCGGACAGCTGCGCGGTAAATCCTGTATAATGGAAAGTAGGTCTAATTTCAGATTCGAGACACGAGGATGCACGCGTCTCCGAGCGTCCGGATGTTCGAGCTAAACGGTGGCCAACTTGGCCAATAATTATTTTATCGGTGCCATTAAGAGCCGCGGAGAAGTAGACGCGCCTCGCGAGACTGTAATTACTTCGTTTCGAACGACGTTCGACTTGTTCTCTCGTCGATTTTGATGACCGAACGACGGCGACGATTATTAGCCGTTTAGACGCCGTGCCGTCGAATGGCTCGTTAATATTTCCGGATAGTAAAAACTGGTATTTACTCGATATTCTCTCTTTGGATAAAAATTAATTCGAAAGGAAATTAAGAACTTCCTTTCGGAGTTACGTGTATCTTCTGGCATCGTTTAACGAGCGAAAAGAATGCTGGCAAGGAAGCTGACGGCGAGTGTTTTATGCGACGTCGCCGAGTATATCGAGTTCGAACTAATCAGAGGGACGAATCGAAGATGGTCGAATCGAAATCGAGGTATTAGACGGAAGGGGACGTGGGTCGTTGCGTCGCGTCGTCGAGGTAGCCGCTAGACGTCTTTGTCCCTGACTACGGTCGGGGAATTCGAGGCTGCTACTATAGGGAGCGGGTCGCGGACAGGCTATGGTAATGCAGAATGTCATTTGTTAATTTAAATATCACGATAATTCAGGCTGCCTCTCTGTCTCGGCCAGTCTCCTCATCGCCCTCCTGGTATCTCTCTGCGGTCGGCCGCAGAACAGAACCTACACCCACTTTCGTCCTGCCTTTCCTTCTCTCGGCATCGTCCGTGATTCCTTCTCCGTTGGTTTCACGTTCTTTCGCGGGGGCCATTCTTCTCCGTTGCTCGTTCTCCTTTTCGTTTCTTCGATCCTTCCGCGGACCGTTCTTCCCTCGTCCCCCTCGTTTCGCCGAGCCGGGCTTTAAAATTTCAAATTAGCTTCAATCGCATCGGCTACGTGCCGGCCGTATCGTTTGCGGACGAGTCTCGTCGAGGATGCAATTGAGCTTCCGTTCGAGTTCCCGGCGCTACAGGCCCCAGCTCCGATAAGCATCATTGGCGTCGGAACCTGTTTCCTTCACGATTAACCCAGAGATGGGCGAAATTCGAGTCCAGATAAAAATTTCAAGCAGCGAATTAAAGATAGACGGAATAGCGATAGTCGAGGTTTGTTAACTTTCACTCGCCATTTAGACGGTTTACAGGAAATGGTATTACGTTCTTTTATCGATAATGTTGCAAAAATAGTAGTAAATAAAATGGAGCGTAAATTTTGATATATCTTTACCGAACAAAAGAAGACGCAACACTCGAGAATCGAGACCGAAGCGCGGCGCGAAAAAAAGAGGAGGGCACGAACGAGTCCGCGACCCCGAGGCTGAACCCTGGGCCAAGACCGAAAGCGCAGCAAGACGAGATAGAGGTTGAAGGGGCGCGGGCGGTCGGTCTTAAAAAGTCTTAAACGCGAGAGCAAACACAATTAGAGGCAGAGCCGGAAGGGCTCCCTCTTGTTCTCGTTCTTCTGGTCGTCTGGCGCGGGTAAGTTTGAGCGTAAACGCGACTCCGGCGCGGCGCGGCCCGAGTCCGGTCTTCTTGGTCCATGAGTGGCACGGTAGGAAGAGACAAAAGGAGGAAGGAGAAGCGACCGAAGAGGACTCAATCCTGCGCGGCTCGCCGCTGTACATAACCGGGGAGGAAGGAGACGGTAATAGCCAATCACGCGGCGAACGCAAAAACCTCGACGAGGAGCGTCGTAAAGCTCCGCTGATGCTTCGCTTCGTTCCGTCCTCGTTCCGCCGAGCGTCGTCCTCTCGCGTCCGCTCGTCGCTCGAGACGAGGACCGAACCGGTGCCGGTGCCGAAGGAACGGCAGAAACGTCGAGGGTTGCCAGAGGAGAGAGAGATGAACGCGGAGCGCGCGGGAAAAGGACCGGCTCGTTCTCTCGTCGCCCACGAGTGGGGGAGATATTAATTAGAATAATTGCTGCTAACAGGCTCGTTAGCGTTGAACTGAGATAGCAAACGAGCGCGCCTCGGACGCGAAAATAAAACGAGACGGACCCGACGTCCTCCCCGGGCAAAAGCCGAGCTCCGGACGAGGAGAACAGAACGCCCAGGATCGCGTTCTCTCGCTTCTACTCCGGACGGTGGAGAAGTACCTCAATCAGGCTCAGCGAGCTGCGTCATTTGCATATTTCTTCGGGCTGAATTCTTCCCTCCCAACCCCGTTTCATCGGCGATACCGTGTCCATTGAAAGGGAGACCGATGGACGTCTAAGACAATAGCTCGCTGGCATCTTCCGCGGAAGATTCGAACTACGTATCCCATCCTAAAATATCGAAAAATCATATTTCCAAGTGTCGTTGGACCAATAACGGTAACCGAGCAAGCGCGTCTAAGAACTGGAAACATTTCTCGTTTCCCGGGACGGTGACGAGGAACGCAAAGTGGCTAATAGGGGGTTGTTCGGTCGCGCCCCTCGCGTTCCTCCGCTCTGGACGTAGCAACGACCTCCGTACGCGTATCGGCGTGCTCGCGGCCGGCTGGCTGGATTTTTACGCGAACGCGAAGGAGAAGCGGCGAGAAGAGCGGTCGATGGTTGGTCGAGCAGCAATTCCGTCTTTATTCCGCGAACGAGGCCGGGACCCTCCTAATCAATTCCAATTAGAGAGCGGAATATTTGCGGGCCAACTCGAGCCCATGGAAGGGACTATTAGCAGTGTTCTCTTACTACCGAAGCGGAGTCCGAGAGCTGACTCGAGCTGGCCGTAAATCAAGCACCGGTCCATACAGAATCCGCCGTACGGAGAGAGTCGCGCTCGGTGTGCGCCGGTGGTCGTACGTGTGGGCGTACGTGTACATACATACGTGGATCAGCCCGCGCGGGGGATGGAGAGTGGGCTGGTAGGGATGAAGAACGAGACGGCCGTCCTCGAGAAGGGATCGAGCTGACTAACGAAGCGAACATAACTCGACCGATACAACTCAATACGCGATCCACGGTGACAGTCGGTAAAACAGAGTATTTCTAATTGGCTGGACGGGACGCATGCTGATTAGGCTTTTCTTTTACCCTCGTTGCGGGATCGCCTCGAAGGGATCTCCTGCGCCGCCGGCCCGTGGTGGCCTCGCCAAAGAAACACGCTGATTGGACACGTGGGGCATGCCATCGTTACACGCACCGGCCCGTTGCTGGTTGTGCTGGTCAGCTTTGCCTGGTTGACCTGCCTGCTCGCTTCCCTGCCTCCTTGTCTCTCCTTCTCGAGAATCTATCGAGGATCGCTCGATGTTAATATCGTAATTAGCCCGGATGTTGGCGTGGTCTGTGGAGCGGTAACGATGCCCGGAAAAGGAGGGCTTAGAACTCGCTATCGATTTTCCGATGCACGAAACTTGCCACAGAGCTCCGCGACGCCGACGCGTGGGTCGTCGTGGTTCCGCGTTCCAACGTGGAAAAACATTTGCGATATAGTTTGGAAATTTTCGTTCGAAACCGTGGACGTGTCGGTAGCTGCACAGGATGATACGCCTGTATATCGTTGAAAACGGTTGCGGCGCGGCGAAGCGCTCGTTTCGAATACGAGTCGCCAATCCATCGGACTCTCGGGGTTCGCGAAAAGAGGACCGGTCCAGGACGGTCGGGGTTTGCGCGCTCCGTACAATGGTCGTTATTCAAATTCCGGCCAGCTCGTTCGATTTTTATTCGCCAGGTCTTCGAGTTACTCCGTGAGAGGGTTCGCGACGGTAGATCGTCGATCGAGATTTCGAGGGAATCCGACGACGGCGCGGCGGATCTTACCACGTGGCCCGGGCCTAGCTAGGGTCCGCGGCGAATTTAAAATTCTAATCTTATGATTTGTGGCGGTCGACCGCCACTTCTGACAGCGACTGTACCAGCTACGACTCTATTAGCCGGACTTTGGCCAATGCCGCCCCTGCAGGGATCTTCCGCGGCCAGGCCCGTCGTCCTTTTTCCTACCTCGGTTCGTTCTTTTCCTCGTTAACGAGCCTGGGGGTGGCCGATCTATTCGGCCGATAAACTTTTTCTACGAAGCTGTGCACGGAATTCGTGAAATTTGAAAAACTATGTTCGCGCGGGACAGCTGGCTCGCTGCGGGCCTGCGAACTAACGAGGAATATCCGCGAGCTGCCTCGTCCGATTTTTATGGAACTTTGCCAGTTTCTGGAACTGTCATTCTTTAATCCGAGTACGCGATTCGACGCAGTACGCGTTCCGAAAGGTTAACGAATTCAATCGAAGAGCAACCAGAAAAAAAAGAAACCAAGTCAACCCTCTTCCGCCGCGAGCCTTTCAGTTGTCAATCCTCCTGGAATATTTCATTGGAACAATGAAACCTGGCGGCTCTATTTACGCATTGCGTGCACGAGAGCAGCGGACGTGTCGTGGTAGTAGACACCGAAGACGTTCTGGCCAATTTAAATACATATTGTTAGCCCCGCTTTAATTAAGCCTACTTAATTTTCTCCGAGGGCCCGCGCCAATGCTCCTCGTAATTAGCACGGACGCGCATGCCGGCTCTGTGGCCTCGTCTCGGTTAGTCTTTTGTTTTCTCTCTTATTATCCGCATTAACCCCACCTGTATCTTCGTGTTCTCCGTCCTCGGCGTCGTTCCTTTCTCTCGTCTCTCTTCTCCCGACCGCATCGCGAACGCATCGACGAGTCATTCTTAACCCTTTTGCGCTCCGAGCTTATTTTTACCGTACGCTCTCGCCACTTTGTTTTTCTCCTGCACCGGGTGAGACGCGTTTCAGCCTCGCAACGCGACGGAAGGTAAATAAGACTCTTTGCGCGCTGAACGGTGATAACTTTATTTCCACCGTCGCGTCCGAGAGGTATGAACGCTTTTGAGGAGAAAATTATAGGAAGGCTGTGCCTCCGAGTCGCTTTCTCGGTCGGATCGAATCACTCGCGTCGAGTAAACACCGAGAAACGAGAGGATACTATTCTACGAGTTACAGAGGTATATTTTACAAGTACGTTGCAACTAGGGCAGGGATTTTTCCTGATTGCCTTGAATTTATTATTCTCCGTATTAATTAACCCAACACGCCTAGCGAATTGAATTAAAACGCAAACGGATGTTCGACGCGAGAAAAGATCGCGCTCTGTGGCGTCCCTCGAGTGTCAAAGCACGGCGTTAAGTGGTGGATGCGCGTATAAATTTCCTCGGTAATTTAGGTGGCAACGCGGAGGTCGTTTTTCAATTTCTCTCTTTTATCCCAGCGATCAGGGGCCCCGTGTTCGCAAGTCGGCACGAACACAAAGCGTGAAATCAACTTACCGTTAAGAGGAATAATTAACGACCGTTCGAGGATCGCTCGAGTGACACCGTTGGTTCACGTGATAGCTCGATCTCGAGTGGAAGCGGAAAAACTGGATCGCCGCTCGCCCCCCCCGTGAAAGAGAGCGCCGTTGAGTGGCTGTTCCTGGTGATTTTTTCCACGATTTATCTATGCTCTTTAGCACCGGAAACACTTCTCACTTGCTCGAGATCGGTCGAGGAATAATCGACGCTAAGTACTCGCCGGTGTACGGGACGAGCGAGGAAAGAGCTAATATTAGGTAAAAACACCGCATCGGTTCAGCTACGCCACTTTTGCAGGTGTATCGGGAGCTTCAACGTGTTCGTATTATCGATATCCGCGAGATGGAATCCCGAATGTATACCAACTAAACATAATTTATCGATAGGACTACGCGTCGCTCGCGTATCGCAACGTGAATTCACGAAGCAAACAAAAGCCCGAACGATGCTGATCGCGTCAGGCCAAAAATATCGCGCGCAGCATTCAGCCAACAATAGGAGTCAATTGGCGGTCTATTCTCTCCCCCTGACCACCCCATCCGCCGTCACCGCCAAAAATTCAAATATCCACGAATCGCAGGCGCTCGTTTCTCGCGTTTCATTCGCAACGTACGTCGCAGCTTTTCTATAGCGTCGTTATCCTTCTGTCTCGTGGCATATGTCGACGGATGCCTCGTGACGAGGGGTGCGAGGACGACGAGCCGCCGTCGACCAGCCCTGCGTTTCCCACCACAGAGGGTGGAGAGACTTAAAGTGACTGCGGAAGTTAATCCGTGGCTAAAGCCCCGGTAAACACGATTAAAACGTCGGATTTCGCTGGTTCGGTTCTCGTTGACTCGTAAAGAATCCTTGACGTTGTTTGCCTTTCGCACGCCGCGGATAATTAATGCGACCGGTCGGGCGAAAAATAGGGCTTTGGGAAATTTGGAAAACGTCGGGCTTTTTGGTGAGAAAGGGATCGCGAGTTTTTCCGTCGCTCCGTCCCATCGCTTCGTCGAATCTGTTTGACTTGCGATGAATTGTATTCGATGAAACGATGATTATTATAGGTATACGAGTCGAGGGTGGATACGTATACGTTGCGAGGGTCACCGATTTCTTTTATTTCCCATAACGAGGGAAAATCAAACGACGACCACCCCTGAAACGAAGGGATAAAAATACTCACCCTCGGCCGATCGCAGAAATTCCTTCGCCGATAAGAGTTATCCGAACGTGTCCCTATCGATTAACCACGCCTCGTTATCGTACATATAATATCGGCGAACAGGCGGCGCCCCTGTTTCATGCCGTCCCTTCCGATGTCCGCAGAAATTAATAATCGGAGCGGCGGACACGATATAGGTGTAGGTAACGGGACACGCATATTACGCGTGTCAGCGTTAATGCGCGTATGCGCGTGCCGGCCCTCCGTCGACACATACGCGGCCGCGCGGGCCACGCGTCTACACAGGGTGGCAATAAATTCATGACTTAACCTCCGCCCCGTATGCAAATCGAGGAATGTTATTACAGGCTGAGATTACACGCGACGATTTCGTCGGTGGTTGTATACGTTTCCCACCACCGACGCAATAATCGTTCGATCCTTTTTCGAGGGTGGCTTTCCGCCGGCGCGGCGGGGCTGGCCGCTGAATAATTAAAAAGCCTGGGTGGAAGGCTTTTCCGGCCGGTCGAAAGTCACCGCGTAACGAGCTACGCGTCAATAATCGACGCTCGTAGAGGGTGTGGTTTATTCTTTTATTTATCGTCGTGTCGGTTCGTCGAGTCGACGAAAGATTATCCTGGATTTTTATTAGCCGCGGCTGGTAATCCGTCGGGAATCCTCCGGGATACGTGCCGCTCATAAAGATTAATAGATCTCTCCTGCCGAATAATCGAGACAGTTCCGTGGATCTTGCTCGGATCGTGGTCCGGCAATTTCGTAGAGGATATTGCTCGAACGGGGTGAATATAACGAGCCGCATTTTTATTGACATTAATCCGCGAATGAAAATCGAAACGCCGACCGGGATGAAATTATTCTTCCTGCGCGGAGGATCTCGCACGAGTTGCGCGTGTATAATATAATACAGTCGTGCAACCGTTTAATTAAGTATTTGCCGATTTCTGCAGAAACCGATGAAACCACCGCGTCGCGTTCCGCAGAACCAATTTTTCGCATTAAGATTCCCCGAGTCAGGGAAAGAGCTGTTCGTACGAGAATGAGCGGGGATGGTCCTACACAGGCCCTTATACAGGTAGGCCTAACAAGGTCCAATACTTTTGCTTCGCAGCATCCAATGGCAATATATTAGAGTCCGAAGCGCGGGGGGCCTTGGCATTGTTGCCGCCTGTCTCTCCATGTCCCTGGCTAACTTTTGTCCCGATCTTCGATATACGCGGAAGGCCCTGCAACGTATCTCGGTCCATCCCTCCCCTAACTCTTCCCGCTCCATCCCCTCTCGTATGCATCGATGCAAAAGATCGCAAAGATGACCCTTCCGAGGATCCTTTTTTTTTTCTCGTCAGATCGCCACAAAAGCGGCAGGGGAACTGTTCGCTGAAACTCGCTCGATCTCTTCTTCTCGTTCTTAGGAGACGTTCGAAGAACGGAGCACTGAGAGGACTCTCTCGCTAGTCGAAGATATCGAAACGATCGTACCTATCGCTCGCAAACTCGTATATCCGTAACAAAAATATAAAAATCTTGATTTTCTTCGGTCTCCGTGTCGGTGTCGGAGTTTGACCACGAATGGCAGAGGAGTTCGAGGTTGGGTTACGGGTACCGAAACGATTATTTCCCTCGGTAGGGGCTCGTTCGCTCGTTAGTATTTAAGGCCGCGGCGAGGAATTTACGTCTCGGCGAGCTTAATGAAGTAATAGCCCCGTAATCGGCGATCGCATCCCATTATCGGCACGAACAACGACCCGCGTAGCGCGCGTAGACCAACCGACGAGATCTCGTATCTCGCGTCGATGCAAATTCGACGAATTTTACGGATGCCCGGCACACTAAAGATCACGAATTCAGTGCGGGCCAACGGAACGGGCTGAATGGTTAATTGCGCAAAAGGTCCAAAACGTTCGGTCGGGCGTTCGTTGGTCCCAGGGGGGTGGAGGTGAGGAGGCGGTCAGCAGAAGCGGAAGAAGAGAAAGAAGACGGAGTCGCGAAAGCGTAACAAGATGTTGGACCGAGGTACGAGGAGCTTTGGCAGACTACGAATCCGAAAGAAAAGCGATGAAAATTGATCAGATATCCGACAGCTATCGTCGCATGGACGCGAACGCGTTTAGCTTAATCTGAAGCGAGCGGACCAGAGGCTGGAAGAGGAGGAGAAGTTTTGAAGGCGACACTGTGCGCTCGTCTGCGCGGCGCAGGCCATAAAATTTGTTTGCATTCACCCGAAAAAAAGAGCTTCGTGAAAAAGATCGACGAAGAGGTCCGCAAGGGATATCGAGGGTGAAGAGGAACGGCGAGAAACAAAGGTGGGGCCGAAAACGGTGGTAGTTTGGGATCCAGGCGAGCGAGTAGCCCAGCTTCTATAGAGGAAGCGCTCGGTGCAAAAAGAAGAGAAGGGCAAGAGCGAACGAGATGCGCCGGCGGAGGAGGACGGTTCCCCGTGAGAGGGGCCCGTTTGGCTAACGGATGATTTAATTAAGAGAGGCACAAATTACAGACCCGCTGGATGTTAATGCCCATCCATGCTCGACTCCGCCGAAGAGCCTTAATTAGACGGGCCTGATTCATTGAGAAATTAAGACTTGACGAATGATACCACTACCGCGGTCCGTCTGTTTCTTTGGCGAGCGCGAGACTTTCATTACGCTCGATCTTGTCCCCTTTTTTTCCCCCGGTACTCCGTTGTCGCTTCTTTTTTCTCCCCTGGTCGTTTCCTTTTCTTTCGCGAACGCTGAGCGCAACTCGTATCGAGTAATGATATGTTCGTTCCGCGAGAAAATGATTTTAAAGTATGCAATTAACTCGTATACCGGACGAGGTGAGTAATCGTAAACTCGTCTCGGCCGTTAAGTCGCGCGCGAATCGAATGCGATCGAGACAATCGAGCGTGATTAATTCCATACGGGTTTTAATCGCATACAAAAAAGGTTGATGCTATTCGGTCCGCGAAGCGATACGACGTAAATCGTTATCTCGATGCAACTCTTCCCCTCGACCCTGGTAATAAACGCAAAATTGTGTTCTCGATTAGTTTATTTCAAAATAGCTCGAGGAATATCGAGCTCACCGTGTTTTCATTAACGATCACTCTGCCGTCAATTATCGCCGTACTCATACGAGTATATTTTTTTTTTTAACGGTGAATTCGCACGGAGTAACGAAAAGTATAGACAAAAAATTGTCCTTTTTTCGATCGAAAATGATACATTGTGACAGTGATTACCTTCTTTCTCGCTGGATCGTTGTCCAGCCGTTAAAATCGAACCGTCGAACGCAACGTCGTTTCTCTCCTCTCCCTTAGCCACAATCGTAACCAACGATTACCTCGAATTTATGATAGGTGCGGATCGTCTTTGAAAAATAAATTACACGGCCAGGTAAGCGTTAAGGGTTCAATGGAATGATTATGCAAGCGGTTTACGCCAATCAGACTCTCTCGTGTATCGTCCAGAGGAGTCGTGTAAGTCGCAGCCGGAGCGAAGGAGCGACGGAGAGGAAGGACGAGAGAGAGAGAGTCACGAGGAGTGGACCGAAGCAGTCACCGGTGGCGAGTGCGTTAATTAGCGGGTTGCTCACGCGAGCCGGCAATTAAAACAACATCTTCATTATTAGGTGTATATAGAGAGGGCCTCGATGGGCCAGCTCGCTACAAGGGGCCGGCTGCAGAAGCCGGTAGTCTATAAACGGAATAACTCGGTGAACGGGTGCTGCTACCGCCTCGTTACCGTCGCGTTATCACGACGTTCCACCGTCCGGCTACTTAACTCGCCTTCAATCTCGCCCAATGGAAGAATTTACTCTCTCCGCGATAAAGCGTTCCTATTTGCCCTCCCCTCTCGCTCCTCGCGCAGGACGCGTCGCGGGACCGAGTAATATAGTGGATGGCGTCGAGACGGTGGTACACTCTGTCGTTAATGCGCCACTGCGGGGGGAATACAAGACGCAGGAATCCGATGATACGGATACTTTTGCCGGTCACGAAGGCGAGCTTTCTCGTTTTCTTCCTCATTTTTCCAGCGTCGATACCGAGAACCCGAGATTTTATCGAAAGCACATTCGAGCGGTCGACGCTCAATCCAGTTATCGTTTTGTTGCAACATTAATCGATACGTAAACGTATGGACAACCAAGAAATATATTCCTTCGTAAAATCATGCAAGATTCGTGCGACGGAATTCGGATCCGTTCGCTTCCAAGAGGTTACAGCTTACAGGTATGGATAAATCAGGATCTGTTTCGATTTGTAAACATCACCTCTCCGTTGTATACTTAGTTAGATGATAATCTCCGAGGGGTGACAATCTCTTAACATTTTACTCGTCGACTCTGCAGTTTTCCTTGTCCCAAAAGTAGCTGTATCGACTGTTAGTTTTATTAAGTCTCCGCATGTAATTTCAAAACTAACATCGTTGTTCATCGGCACGCAGCGTCGTTATTGAGGAATTGTAGATTTCCAGTTACAGATACGTTTCAAGTTTTACATATCTCCGTGCCTCTCCGTTTCTTAGACGGTCGATATAATTAACCGATAAGCTCCGTTTACATTTGCGTGTCAGTCCGGCGCGTAATTACTATACGTTATTCAGGCCGTGCGTGTGCTAAACTCGACAATTTGCGAGCGAAATCGACAGATAAAGATGTTGTAGTTTCGCATCGAAGCGGCCGCTTATCGGTTCGATTACTTCGTGTTTTCCGATCGAGCCAGATACAGATACTTGGTATATTTATTGAATTCGTAGCGACGCACCTGCCATTCGACTCCGCTTATCTTCCGTTCCTCGAAGCAGACAAACCTGCTTCGTAACGCATCAAACGTCTCGGTTTGGCCGGCTGCGTCTGTGAACTATTCGCGAACGACATTTCTTCTGTACACCTTTCAGGTACCAGAAGAGGGCATAACAACTAGAACGATATCGAAACTTTTAACGTTTCTCGGACAAACTCTTTCGCGGGTCAATTCGTTGGATCATTGACGACGCAAAAATAAAAACATATTATTTCGTGTCTTTTAAAATTGTCTTCGATCTAGAAGCATGTTCAACCCCGTCGAGGGATCGCGACCCACGGGGTTCGAGGATCGTTGGTCCAGAGTACCGGCGAGAAATGAATTCGGCGACCGGGCTGGCAGAGGATGCGCGAAGACCGCGAGACGCGGAAAGATGGGGGGCGGTAAGTGCGAGTTAACGACGTAACCGGCGTTCGTTTATATTTTATTATTTAATTTCACCCGGCAAGGGCGTTATGAGACATGAAAAAAGTCTTGGCGATATTGTAGGTGGATTTCCAAGCGAGAGAACACGCCCTCGCACCCGCCCTCCTACCCGTCCTTCGGCTGGTAAACGGGGGACGAGGAGCGGCACCGCCACCGCGCGGTGACATTATTATTCGTTATGAACGGGTTTACGAGGCCGCAAATCATAGCCGTGTTCATATTTCGAACGGCAGCTCTCCTCGTTATTCAGTTTAATGGCGGCGGTATTTGAATTCCCGATCCTCCCTACCAGCCGGCCACCCCTCGCTTTTCCGGCGCCCCCCGCGATCCCGTGGCCCAGCTTTCCCGCGCCCCTCTGTCACCCACGCAAACGTTACAATGTTAAACGATAAAGAATGCCCGAGGCTGCGCAATACGGACGTCTCCGCGTCGGGTTCACTCCCGTAGTCGATTTGACGACCTTGTTGCAACGCGATGTTTCAGGGGTGGCGATGGCGTCGCGTAAAAGCGTGGCCGAAGGTACTCGCCCGTAACGAAGGTAGCTCTGCGATTCCTAGACGAGATTTTCCACACGGATCTAAAGCTACAAAAGCCAAAGTATTTCACCTTCAAAGTCTACAGGATCGAATTACCAGGGATGTTTCGAGAGCGTAGCGGTTCCCTTTTGGAACGAGCTCGTCTCGAGGTTTCGCTACCGACAAAGACACCGACGATGCCTCTCGAGTAGCTTCGCACGGAACCTCTTTTTGAAACTGTTTGGTCAACGTCATAGGACGTTTCCGCACCTGGAAAAGGGTTGACGCGACGCAGTCCTCCTTGTCGTCGCTCGTTTCCCGCGCCCTCGGGAATCCCAAAATAGCAGAGTACGACGGGAGCACGTACATATATTTGCTCGCGTTTTCGTAAAGATACAGTTGCTCGTGTGTCCAAGTGTTCCGCCAATATTCGATTTTTCAGCGATCCGCCACGACTAAATAGACGCTACGTTTCCCGGCTACCTAATTGAGAACACTCTTGGGCGCGCGTGTCACGGTGTGAAAATTAAAGACTATAAATCATGCACGAGTTCCGCATCGGCGGCCCATGAATATTAATGGGAATCATTGCGCCGTTTACAGGCCTATTAATCCAGGGTTAAAGTATTCCGTCTTTGGTGGTGTTTTATCGGGTCGCGGAGGGTTCACTCGGCGCGTTATTAATCCTATCAATCATTCCGGTTAATTCTCATTCCCCGCCCTTCGACGTTTCTTTCTGCGCGAGCCCTGCTGATTTCGGGGTGGGTATATTAATCGTCGACGAAGATCGATCGCGGGCTTTGCAGCGCGACGATCAGCGACGATTAGGCGGCAACGATTCTGGCTCGAGATAGTAAACGGAAAATCATCCGAGTTGGAGTTCTTCCTCCGTAAACGATTCGCGGTCCGAGCCGACTGTTTCGGTGGTCGGCATCGAAAGTCAAATAATACCCGACAGGGCAGGGATTTGAGTAACGCTCGGCCCTCGAGTCCGAACGGAGCTCGGATTCTAAGGGTATCTTTGAAACAAAAGCCATTGTTTAACGCAACGCCAGTCGTCCAGCAACGTATTCCAGGATTTACATGTCTCGGTGGTGTATATCCCGATATACATACGCGAATCGTCGGATAAAATTCAATCGGGGAAACGACGTTCCTCGAAGGGATAAAGCCGAAATCAAAACCACCTCCTCTGGATCCGGGATGACCGTGGTCCGGTATGCGCTATCCTCGGCGTCGTCTTCGGCTCGGCATGAAGGATCCGTTTGCACAGAAATCGCTGAATTACGTTAAATTCTGGCTAGCTATGTCCAACCGGTCTCACGGTGGTCTCTTCTAGGGTGGACGTTTAATGCTTGCTCGTCATTTTATGGTTATACGCCCTGCCAGATTTCCCGTGCGCGTATTCTCCGCTAGAAGATCGATCGCTTCCAGGACAGTCCTCGAGCCCTTTTACGAATGACCTGTGCCCGTCGACCACCTCCTCGGGGGTTCTTGTTGCCAAAATATTGGCGGCTAGGCGATTCGCGATGATCGACGAGTGGGCCATTTTCCGAACGCTGCTCGGGGGATCCGAAGTCTTGAATATGTTCACGGAAACGAGAAGGTTGCGGTTGATAGTCTGTTTGCTTTTGTCGAAGCGGATGTGACGGCGTTTTATTCTCCTAGGACACGGTAGAACGGTTGCGACCACTCGTCCAGCGAACCATCGTAGACATTGAACGAGGCCGAATCGCGATAATAGTAGGGTCATTCTAAAAGAATGTGTACGAAATACATTTTATCAATACTTTATGAGAATGTGGCATGGGAAACGCAAGGTTCAGCGTGGCTGCTATTAAGCTTAACCTGTATCCAACGAAGCGACGACGGTCAATAAAAAGGAGCCGAGCGACGAGGTAGAACGGTAAAGCAATTGGAAAGCTTTAAACGAAGCTTTTGCCTATAACTCGAACGTTATTCTACGCCGCTGGTTGACTCGCGAATCGAACAAACGCGATTGCGCGAGTACAAACCAATCATTTGGGCTATTGGAGCTCGACGAAGGCTAAGAGGGAAAGAAGGGAGTGCGGAAAAAGGAGATCGGCTCGTCCGACAAAGGGACTCGAATAAATGAGACCGTCGATATAAACCGACGTGGAAAGCGCGGAGAGACGGAGATATAAATAAGGAAAAAAGAAGGAACGACACCGGCGGCGCGGTTGCGGAGGTAACGCGGGGGTGAAGAGACCGGCAAGGGTAGGACTGCGAGGGCGGCGGATTTGAATATTGATTCGCTTTATTTAAATTCCGCTCGCCCTTATCGCCGGGCAGATATCTTCAGCGGCGGAATTGGACGCGATAACGAAAAACGGAACTGAGAGATCGAGCGAATAGGCTGTGGATTGCAGTCGAAAGAGAGAAACGACGAGAGAAAATGAGAACGGAGAACGGTGTCGGGATGAGAGTGGCTCCCGACTAGGACAGAAGGGAAATGCAACCGGGAGCAGAATTAAATTTATAAAACGATTTTTCTTGCCTCCTGAAGAACCACCTCCCGATCGCAGACTCGTTTCACGGTGCTCTTTCAGCCTCGAGATCGGAACGAAGATCGGAGGAGACTTGGCGAGCCATTCCCGCGGGAACCAGACAAGATGTATTCCAGGATTTCTCGAGAATTCGAGTGCTCCGATAAAAGCTGAAAATTTTCTTAGAACGGTTGGTTCTTCGTTCGTTGCTTTGTCCTTTGCGAACTCGATCGAGGTTCGCACGAGTTCCTGGCCGATAAAACTCCATACATATTTTACTCGTTCGGAAACCCCCAAATATCGGCATTTTTTCGTCTCGAAAGGCAGCGTTTCTACTTAATTTTCGCGCGTAAATCCGTGTACGTGAACCAAACTGCCCTGAGGGGAGCGGGAGTTTTTTATGAGAGCGCATAATTTTTCGGTCTTTCTCCGGCTGCAATTAAGACTTCACGCGACGGTTTTCATAAAGCCGCATTAAATCCCGACGGCACGTCGCGTCGGTCGGCCTCTCTCCTTCGAAGAAAGCTACGGGAAACCGGCGGGGACGGAGGAAATATTATTTCTTATTCCGGTGAACTTTCAGCGTGGTTGGCATTAGGCGAGCGAAATAATTCTAAAGAAATTTCATAACTGTCGCCAGGCGGGGGGCGCTATAAGAGATGCTCTTGGTAATAACCAAACCGAGAAAAGCGGTTCCCGCGTTCACCCTCTCCAACCCCTCCGCAGACGAACGAACATTCGAAAAGGACGCTCCGTGAAAATAACTGTGATTTGTGGAAAGCGAAGGTTACACGTTCCATTCCTCGGGTCTTTATTCGTTCTCTCCTTAAATTACGACCCGAACAACCTTTGCGACATCTTTTATCCTTTTCCGTATTGGACATCCTTCTTCGGCGCAGTCTTTGTACGAATCAATTAACGAAAACGTTTCGCGACCAGCCTCTCTCGCGCACCCTTTGAAATCGTAAAAATTTTAATCGGAACGATTATAATAGTTAGCGTGGCGCAGCGCTAAGCCTTTGCGAAAGAAAAAATCCTTATCATCGAAAGTCACCGGGGAGCTCTTTGCAACCGCGAAGCAATTTATAGAATTCGTTGCGATCGTATCGTAAGAACAAAAGGAAGTTCTGTCATCTCGGGTGATTACAAATTAATTTATGGCGCTTCTTACGCGGCTGCTCGCGTTGCGCAAGTCCTCTCGTTAATTTGTCATAAACAATGGGCCTCATTGTCCGGGCTTCGAACAGCGCGATGCGATTCGCATAAATACGCTAGGCGGCGCCGAATGTCCATTGTGCGAAGGTCTCAGACGAACCGTGGCATCTAATTGACACGATTCGACTCGATCATCGTGCGCGGATTACCACACCCGGGTTACGATTCAATTCTTTCGAGGTGATCCACGGTCGACGCTGAGAACCTTTCTCGGTCGCGTTACGAAGACGATTCAGATGTATTTCCACAAGTTTCTTCTTCTGTTACGCTTACAAGTTTTCGTACGTTTAATTTTCTCGAAATAATCAAAGGGAACGATAAGACGAGATCATTCATTACGGAGAACTTCCTCTAAAGCGGCTTTCAACGACCAAGAGGACGACGAAAGAGCCGTTCAACCCCGGACGGACAAAAAAGTTCGAATTAGTTAGCGATTCGCGAACGTAATACCCCCTCTGAAAGTGGAGGGGTGCGAGAAAAAGTCGGAAAGGTGATCCGGGTATGAAATAAAGGCGGTTATCCGAGAGAGCGAAGAAGTGGGCAGGAACACCGGGACAGATAAAGAGCATTTTATCTCGCGGAATAACCGTGAACACTTCCTCATTTCAACCCTGTTCGTTCCTCCCTCGTTTCTCGCCCTCTTACAACCAGCCTCCCACTTTTCCGTGCCGCGCGTTCCACCCCCGTTTCTGGTGTCGCTCGTTCTTTTTTTTTTTTTCTATCCGGGCTGTTCGCGCTATCCGCGTCGAATCTTTCAATAAAAAATTTTGTAGCCCCGCGGAGTCAGCGCCATTTTGTGAGTTTAAATGGAAATCCGGACGGGAGAGTGGCAGGGAGGCCGGCGAGCACTCTTAGCATGCAAATTAAAGTGCTGCCATTTGAATGCGAATAAAACGCCCTCGGGAGTCCGCGCGAGCCAGAGACCGAGCTAGGCGGAAAGAGCGAGAAGGACGAGCCACGCCGGAAAAAAAGAGGTTGGAGCGAGAGGTCGACGGGAGAGACGGAAAGACCAGAGGGAGCAAGAGAGACGAGCTTGACAGATCGCGCGACAGAGGTGCTTACGTGGTCGAGAGGAAATTTCGAAAAGAATCCTTCTTCCACCCTCGGCCGAGCTACGCCCCCTTGGAAATATGGCGCCTTCGAGACTTCCTCCGCGAGGCTACGCTGCTCGATTCGACCGCGTTTCCGTGCATTTTTACGCGAACGAGAAGCTGGAGAAGGCGGCCGACACACCGCAGCCGCTATGCTGGATTTTAACGTACGATTCCGTTATCGGAATTTATTATCTTATACAGCGTTCGACTGCCGCAGCCGTAAATCCCGAAAACCAGCGACGCGTTATCCTACAAGCAAACGAGACATCTGTTTGGGGCGCCGATCGAACGAGAGCCCTCAAAATCATTGTTTCGAAAATAGTTCGTAACGTCATCGCATTTATTAACTTTCTCATCTCGGACGGCAGTTGTAACGATCGAGAAGTTCATTTTCCGAAGCGATTTTCTCCATCCGAGTAATCGCGATGCGCATTCGTTACTCTCCATGGAAGGTTCAACGTGTTTGATCGCCAGGCTGACTTCCGTGCTACGTGCGAGACGTTTCCAGGTTACCGGATTCGACGTGTATCCTGCGTGGTGCAGCCTCGAAGTCACGCGCCAGGAAATTGCGGTAAACGCTCGACTCACGACCTGTCCGAGTTTTCCCTCGAGGGAAACTGCCGACGCTTTAAAATTTCTAGTTTCTCGCGACGTCGTATATAAGGGAAGAACCAAGTTTCTCGACATTCGAGAAATTGAATTCGAAATTCAACTTTAAAAGTGTATTGGCCCTTACATCGTTATCGATTGCGGTGCTCTCGTTAAGCCTCGAGAAAAAGAGATTTAGGAAAATGGAGCATATTTTCCGAGAGGAGGTCCGCTTATTGGGCCAACTGGGCAAACACATCCCCATCGATAACCCCTCGAAGTGCCCGAATCCAGAACCCCGCTGAAACAATAAGCCGTTGTCTCAACGTTATCCGCTTACAAGTTAAACTCGGAGCCGACGTTTCCGCCCTCGGATCTTTTCGAAAATTCGGAATCGCGTTCGACTTCAAAGCAGTCCTATTGTTTACGGAGCTATTAGGGTGTTTAGGCATTAGACGACGGGCCAGGATCCCGTGTTACTCTCTTGCGTTCCGTTTACACCGGAGGGAACGTTGGATTTGTCTGTTGCCACTCCGATGGAATCACCGACATTCGATACGAGCCGGGTCTCTCGAATTCATGATACTCACGAATCGTTCCAATATTTACACCGACCGTTGTAGCTCGCGATATCGATTCGAAGCGCGGTTAAATTAAAAAAATTGCTCCTTCGTTGGACTTGGAATCCCGTTACGTTCCGTAGGACCATCTTCGCGCCAGCTATCCTCCACCCTCTCCAATCGGGGCGTCGAAATAAATGTAAGCAGCGATACAGCGACGATCGTGTGCCGGGTTTTCGATTCGGGGGTGAACGAGTTCAATCCCGGGCGATCGAGGCTTTATCGTAGTATCCGTGAGAACTCCAAGGGTTGCGGTGGAGGGGCGAGAAGCACACGAATGGAAGCAAGGTAGGGGAGAGTGTCGGTCTCACCCCAACCGATGGATCGTCGAAAGAAGATGTATGAAATTCCGGCGCCTCCCAGTCGGTTTTCTCCGCCGTTGGAGTAGAATATATTGGATCCTGGTAGTCAATAGAGGCAGTTAAGGGTGGCAACGCACAGCCAGAGGCCGGCGGCGTTTTATCACGCTCCCTGATATACTGGGCGGCCGCTGTTAGAGGGGTTAATCTCTCACGCTCGGTTAGCTCCTATTTCTAACCTCCCCTTACCTATTTCGTGCTCTTTTAGTCCTTCCTTGTCTCACCCTCGCGGTATCATCGTACCCCTCTATCGCTTTTCGTTTTCCTCGTCGCTCCTTCCTCGCGTTTCTTTCTCTCCTTCGATTGTTAATCGAATAAAACTAATAAAAAGTGAAACGTTCGTACCGAGAGGCGCCGCTAATGCTTCGTCGAGCACTCGGATCGGACTTACGGATCGTAACTCCCGAAAGACGAGGCGTTTCACCGGCAGTTTAATTTCACGAGTCATCGTGCTCCGAGAAACCTGTAGAACGGATCTAGTTCACCGCCGGCGATGCGTTTCGAGCGAGCCAAAGTATCTAAATATCGATCGAAGCTCGAGCCAACAGATGAAAGAAGAAGCCGGGAGAGCGGATAGAGCGGATAGCGGAAAGCCAGGGTGGCCCAATATGGCTCCAGCCTCGTTGGCCTGGAAGAGGCGAGGTTCCTGTCCACGGTGTCCACGGTCCGGAGGGAGCCGGCGAGTTAAGGAGCGTATAAACCGACCATTAGTATCGCCCGGCCACTGTCCATTGTTTCGTTGTTTGCTGTAACAATTGACGGGGGCCAGCCGGTGTGTTCGGTCGTCTCGTTAGCGCTGCGCTTCCACAGAGGACAGCATTGTTCGTCGCTCTCTTCTCGCCGAGGCGGTTAGCACCCGCGGAAAAATCCTAACGAGCTCTCTCTTTTTCCTCTCTGCCTCGCCCCTGACCGCCTTATCTCGTACTCTTTGCTGCTCTCGAGCCGCATTTAACACCTCCAGCCGATTTTCGAGCCTGGCTTCCCTTGTTCCGCGGGACAAAAAGAGAAAAAACGGTGAATGTGAACCCGGACTCGACGGTAATTGCGGTAACGTCCACGTCGGGAATTTCTCCCGACAGGTTCTCCGTGACTCGACGATATTTTCCACTTGGATTCGATGATTCCAATTTATCGCTGTTGCGTTGACGGAAAACTTAAAATATAAGCTTATCGGGTGTCTCGTTAAGCGAATCGCTAGGTAGAAAGATTTATCGATAAGGGGCAATATTCGAGACATATTTCAACGGGAGATGAGACCGATTTTAAAGAGTTTAAACGTTTTTAACGCAAACATAGCCCACGTCTTCGGCGGTTTGCTCGTCGCGCCTCTCCCCAACGGATTTCCTAATATGTCCACGTAGCTTGTTCTCCGCTTTGGAGTCCGCAATGTCTCGCGGGTTTCTGCCCTCGCCGCAGTAAATATCGAGGAGGCGGCAATTACCGACAATGCTTGGACAGAAAAGTCGAGTCGCGTTTGGTGGCGAGCCGCTCTTCGGTTAACGGAAGGTGAGAATTAACAACGACCATTGAGGCGATACCGTTTCCGTCCCGCATCGCTGCGGAAGAACAGTAAGCACAATTCATCGGCGAACCATTCCGTGGGTCGTTTGCGAAAACAGGCTCTGGACTCGAAGAAGCGCGGCTTGTTATAGGTATCGCGATAAAAAGTCGCGACGCGAGGAGACGATTCGAGGAAGGTCACGTCAGACTCGATGCAGAAAAGCGTTAACTATTCGGCAACCGTGGCTTGTCTGGCAAATGAAGGACCATCGGTTCACGCGAGGAATAAAGTAATCGTCGTCAACGGCGAAACTCCCGAAGGTTAAACACTTTCTTCGATGAATAGCCCTTATTCCTCGTATCAGCCCCAGTCGGGCTCTCGTAGCAACAATCGCGATCGCGGAGACCTTGCCGGAAGCTCGTCCAGGCCCTTTCCAACGCACCAGGGCAGACAGCAGCATCAAAGAAGTCGCGATATCGGTCGACAGGATCTCGACAGTCGTTTACGACGCAAAGGAAGCCCCCCGAGGTCGAGGAAGGGGTAGTCGTGCTCGCCTACGGAATAGAAACACCCCAGCCAGCGATTCCCGATACCCCAAATTGTTAATAACACTTCACCCTCGTCGCGCGCGATATCGCACTCCGCTCGCATTACCATGTGAATATAGTCGTATAGTCGTTCCTGTCCCGAGGGGAGAGGCCCGTTTATAGGGGGTGGCGACGCCCCTCTTCGATACATTATTCCACGGGCGCTAATGTAATATGACGAAAGTCGGGAGGGTTCCGTACCGCGCTTATCGTTCCACGAGATAAGGAGACCCCGCTAGTTATCCAGTTAGCGCGTCATTGTCCAATGATTTTAGATCGCCCACCGATACATCGTTTTAACGCCATCAAGCCACGCGTGGCCCCTTCTGCTCGTTTCCCAAGCCCTCGCAACTCCCGCTGCCCCCGTTTTCTCGTTTCTCTCCGTCCCTGTCCTTCCCAGCAGCCAGATACCACGGAATACGATGACAAATGACGCGCCGGACGATCGATCTCTTCCAGCCAAACAGATTCTCATTCTCTTCGAGGAGAGATAGCGTTGCTCGCGGGACCAAGTCAGCGCGCCGGAATTACTCTTCCGGCGAACGATCTTTTGTGTGGCTCTCGCTTCTAAACGCCCTTCGAGAGAATTTTTCCGTCGATCGGGACACACTGTCGAGCGTCGAGAACGGGGGATATCGTGAGATTACGCCAAGGTAAGAAAAAAAAAAAAAAAAAAAGGAACGCGAATCTTCTGCAGAATTGAGCTGGGAAGACGGTTCGCCGTTCAAAGTTTCGATTCGTTGAATCAAAAATGATCGAGCAGCCCCGAGAAACGAGAGAAGGGAAAACGTCGGAGAGGACATCTCTGGGAACCAAGTCCGCGATCGCGTCCGGGTGGTGCATCTTCGGACACGCGTGCACCGAACCCAGTGTGTGCACTCGTGCACAAAGCGTCTCTCTCTCTCTCTCTCTCTCTCTCTCTCTCTCTCTCTCTCTCTCT
>NW_026534348.1:5524505-5989772 GCF_026225885.1 Hylaeus anthracinus | reverse complement strand
TCTCTCTCTCTCTCTCTCTCTCTCTCTCTCTCTCTCTCTCTCTCTCTTTCCCTTTCAGTCTCGGACTCGTACACGCGCACATACGCGGATGCAGAGGATTCAGCGTGGAACCACGGCAAACGTATATACGATCCAGAGTCGGTGGTTCATAACTCGAGGGCCGGCCGAGCGCACGAATGAAGTTGTCGTCGTAGGCCTCTGCCTGCCGCGGCGAAACTTATCGGCGAGAGACAATGCGACGCATAAATATCTCACGAGCTCTCTCGTACGTTGGGCAGGAACGTGTGCACGGGCACACGTGTACCGGGACACTGTGGCACACGCGCGCGCTTCAGCGTGTTCGTCGTGGAGCGGGTCAAAGTGTCGGCCCCGGTCCGAAACGGACGCGGACGGGCCAGAAAAACTGGCGCACGATCCTCGGCTCCCGCTGCCAGCCAGACCTGACGTACCGCGAGAAGATCCTCGCGGAACTAGATCTTTACGATAGCGAACCGATCGTCGAGGTCTTATTTAACCCAATCGAATAACGCCGATACAAGAGAGAAAGTTCAGCATGACTTACCCATCCGTCAGAAAATCGTTTGTTCGAAAATGTACAGGTAAGCGCGAACCACACGCGATTCACATCAAATGGAGCTTGTTCAAATAATTCATATAATTAAAATTCAAGGTACACGGGTTTATACGTAGAAGCTCTCTAGGTCGATGCATTATTCATTCGAGTAACGAGCTATCAGTGGCAGACGTTCGTCAATTAAATATGTTCAAAATGTTTGAGAGATAATTTTAGAAAAGAAGTATTCTCCCTGGCGAATCGAGCAATTTGTGGAACGGACGATGAACGACTTCAGTTTTTACACGAAGGATCGTCTACTTCTTTCGCACCGAATTTTCCCCAGGAGGGATCAAGGACGAGGAGGGACAGGTCCGTCCGAGTTTCTCGATTCCAGGCTGAACGTAAACCGCGTCGCGGGAGGCTCGAGGCGAGGCGGAATTTAAATAGCCGTTCTCGTCAGGATTAACCGCCATTTTGCGCTTCCACCCTCCGGACGATGGTAGGGTGGAAAGGGAGAGAGACAGAGAAAAACAAGATGGCGGTAGACGAAGGGTGGTCTTGCTACTCGCGGCAATTAAATGCTATAATGGCGTTAATTATTGTAGGACGACGAGCGTCGGGAATAGTTTTGTCCTACCACGGAATCGTCCCTGCAGTTTACCCTTTCTTGCTCGCGTTTTCAACCGCCGTTGTTCCTTCCAACAGTCCAAGGATTAAAATAATGTCGTCGATATTCCTCTCGTCGAAAGCGAATCGATCCTCTGTTCAAAGCGATATACCGATTCAAAGTTACAAACGATCGCTTTGTTTTCAACAAAAGTACCAAACGACTTACGGTAACCGTAAAATAGTTTAATTATCCATCTCGTGTAAATCCGAGGCCAGTCAGACCGGGTGACCGATCCTGCGATAGGACTCTGATTCCGCGTTGTGGATTTTGTTGCGTCTCGCACCAACGCGATACACCGTCAACGTCGAATCGACATCGGAAACATTCGAGGGTAAATGGCGTTCACTTCGCCGTCAAAGCAGCCCGTGTAATGGCTGGATGGAAGCATTATTGCCGGGTTTGTTTGCAACGAAGATCCACCGGACAGAACTTTCGCCGCCGTAGCGGGCAATTTTGGTTCGAGTTTAATTACACCAGCCCCCGAGGGACAATCAGATATAAACGGCGTACACGGCCGACCACCTTCGACCACCTCCGGCAAGGGATGGCAAAGTGCGCGGAGAAAATGGCCGGAGGCCGATGTCGGGCTGACGTTATCGGCGAAAAACGAGTGAATTGGCCTCCAGGGCCGGTAGTCTGGGTAATTACGAGTCTTTCTTAACAAATTTTTAATTTAATCGGTTTTTCTGCCGCCCCAGTTAGCATCCAATCTTATAATACGCGAAAAATGTTCGAGGAAACGCGCGATAAATAATCGTCTATCGTGACGATCTTCTTGCGACCGTCTCCCCAACACCCTCCCCCAGGGTCTGCTCGTGTGTCTCGCTCGAGTGGTTAAGAAACGAATTGTCGCGTTAACTCTCGCGACGCTACATTCCTCTGCACGTTTTGCGATTTCGAGCGTGAGAACTCTCGTCAACAAGATTGACTCGGTCCAGAAATTAAGCGCGAGATCGAGTGCGAAGATACCCGCGGGATTTCGGTCGAACGAGTAACCACAACGGATCCACCTTGACCTTCTTCTCCCTTTTTACATCCACCGCCCTTTCTTCCTCTCGAACAATCGTCTAGCCCGGAGTTAATATCGTCTCGTAACACGATAGACTCTACCGTCGTTCCAATTCCACGGAATAAGACGTTTCCATCCCCCTGGAACTGGGCCAGCGCGAGTATTCACAGATTCGAGACAGTCGAACCGCGTTCCTGGCTCGAAATTCCTTGAATGGACTCTCTCGAGATCACAATGCCTCGGATGGACTCCTTCGCGGGCTTTTCAGGTTAACTCGCATTATTATCGCGGCGACTTTTCACGGTGCATTCAACTCCGATGAACCAGTAGTCCTTTTTCAGCGTCTTTTTTTTCCGTGGCACAAAGCTGCGCCCCCCTTCGCCTCTTTCTTCCAGTTTCGGTCATGGAGAAGAACGCGTACCTCTCGTTGACGATGACATAATTTACCGAGTCACTTTTCGAACGCAGAGGGTCGCCGGCAGTGTTGATGAGATTTCAATCGTTGTCCGGGAAAATGTAGTCCCGGAAAGGGGATGCGAACGGTTCGAACGCGGAGAACTCGTGCGTGGTTTCTAGGTTGTTCTTCGAAGAGGGGGACAAGTACTTATCGTGTCACGCCCTATGTAATTATTAATACCTCTCGTACCAACGATTTCTAGAAACCGTGTAAGAGGTCTGAAAAGGAATGCCAACGGCGCGAAGGGTGACAACGTCGGTTCTACGCCGTAACAATAATAACGCGTGGTTTACGAAACGACCGAGCTCTCGTATCGGCCACCTACGGTCGGTTACACGAGCTACCACTTTGCGCTCGCTTGGCCAGTGCACGAGTAACAATTCAACGTACGTCGCTGCCGTCGAATAAATTGCACGAAATTATGGCGCGACGTTCTTACGTGTCGCGTAAGTGCCCGTAATAGAAAGTTCCCGGAGTCGCGGAGGTTTGGATTCGTGGGACGCTCCGTTGATGGATTCATTCGATCGCCTTCCCTTCCAGCCTAACGAAGATCGAAGTGCCTCGGATCGGTCTCTGACCGATGTATCGGTGACCAATTGATACTTCGGCATCGCTACCCGTAGCATCGATAAAAATAGCTTTCAGCGTTCTCATGGTGACATTTAACCTCGTCTAAAAAACACGCTTAATTACGTTGCGACTACTACCGCGAACGAACTTATTTACATCTCGTAATTAGATTTTCTACGGATGCCGCTCTGAGCAGTTTCGTTTAATTTTCACGATACCTTCGATTCGACGATTAACCCCCGACTCGATACTCTCTCTCTCTTTTTCTCTCTCCGTCTTCACGGCGACGAAATATATTTGTCTTTTATCCATCCAATTAGTAAGTCAACGATATCACGATGACCAACGCGTTTATAACCGGTTTAGGATTAACTAACACCGATTCATCGACTCTCGCCAACCGAGTCTCTCATCACCTTCTTTCTTTCGGTTCATCTTTCTCTCTTCCCCTTCGCTCCGTTTCTTGCCTCCCTCCCCCTCGATCCGTCGTTTCATTTCCTCTTTTTCTCAAACACTCGTTCGCTCCTCGACGAGGAATATTAATTAACACGGAGATCGATTCGGATGCCGTGTTGAAGTTAACGTTAATTCAGGGCTCGCGATTAAATCGTCGCCGGCTGATAAATGACTCGTGATGCCTCGCAGGCGCGGTTTTGCGATTTCGCTCGACGATTCGCGATTTTTCATTTCCTCTCCATATTCCTTTCATTTCCCAATTCGTTTCTCTCTCATTTTCCTCTTCATTTCACTCGCATATTCCACGATAACTATACTTGTAAAAGTAGCGTCGAACCGCTTCGGGCAACGTGCCTGCAAACAAACATTTTTTAGCATCACCCGCGCACAATTGTCGCGTAAGCGTTAATACGATTAAGATTTATTGATCCACGTTGCGCTGAATCCGTTAAATACGAGATAGAGTATGACCTCGGCATGCTTTTCCAGTGGTGCGATTTACGTAGTTCGTGTACGAGTCCTTATAAATCCTTCGTGTTGGCTCTTCTTGAAATCGATTTTCCTTTTGTACCTCATTCGTACTTTTCCGCAAAACTTGCTAAAAAATTCTTAAGGTAATATTGCGTGTCACGTGTCGTGATTCTCACGTGACGACGCTGTACCATTCTGATTTTCTCGTTTGCGTATTTTAAGCAGTGACGACCTCGTCTAAATAAAAATTTTGTTGAATATAAGACAAACGATTCTTAACGTGTTACTTGCTCGACAAAAATTGCAAACCGAATTATACATTCAAATCGTATTTAACCTGGAACGAATAAAAGTTTGATCGAGTAACGGATTCAATGAAGTTTACTTTAATAACGCAGATTTATTCCCGTACTCTAATGTCTCTCGTTTCTTCTTCGATTCAACGACAGCCTTCGCGTCGGAATTAAATTTGCATGTATTTAACGCGTCGATTGAAGAGCCGACGGCTCGAAGAATTGTCACACGATCGAACGAATATTTTGTAAATAAATTTTCGTACGCACTCGACGTTACGTTTCCGGGTGGACAGTGGCACACTTTGTCATTCCGTTTTCTCTTTTGTCTCTTTCACCGTTCGTCAGCAGAACACACGTTTCGTCGTACCGGACACGAACGTTTCGAAATCGCGAATGAAAATTGTTTGCACCGTAATTAACGTAAGTTAATAATTAACGAGGGACCCGGCAAATGAGCTCGAATTGATATCGCTATCGGCAGCTGTCACAAGTGACATAAAAACACGTGTTACATAACGTATTATAAAGCAAATCTGTATACCCTAGGAATCATGTTCGTGGCTCCTATCCGTCTCAGTTGAATTTTTCACCGATCGAGGCAATCAAAATGCTAATTAATTTTTTGCTCGGTTTCACCTTCAACGCCTTTCTTCGCCAATGAATCTCCGGTCTTCTTATAATTAATAAGGAATCAACGATCCCGGTTGCGCAACGCGCGCGTTTCTCGCAAAATATTGTATAACTGCCACTCGAAGAAAATTAACTTTTACGTGCCGATCAGCCGAACCAATTACGGCGATCTACAATTGTGACGAGTGGGTTACGTAATCAACCGACGGTGCGTGTTAACGAAGAGCCTTTAACGAGGTTAGTATGTCGATATATTAGCGGCAGAACTCGATGTTTGTTTTTGCCGCTCGTTGGCGAAAATGACATTGTGAAATTGTCTGGTTAATATCGATACTCGGCGTCGAGACATTTTTCTAGCTACGGCAACGCATATTAGTAATTTGTAGCGAATCGTGGCAGCTTTTCTCCTCTTCGACAAACGAGTACGAGCAAGCGTAGTCGCGTTAGATTACATTATCGCTATCGGTTTTTCGTATCGGAACATTCCACTAGTTTTTCGCGCAACGATGTTGTCAATAAGCTCATCGACGCTTCTAGCCGGGTTGTACATTTTTTTTCAAGTGGAAACCCTCTTCCGAGAGACACCCTTTCTTCTATCGTAATCGCATTGTACTAGTATCGAATCTACATTTGTAATCGAAAATTGGTAACTCGTAATCTTTCAATACGCGCGCACTCGCGTGTACGTACGTGTATCTGTCGTCCAACACGCGGCGTCGAAATAATCTACGATCCATGTCCTCGCGTGTTTTCTGCCACATGGTTTATCGCGATCATTAATATACTCTCCGTAGAAGGAATTTATCAGCTGATAATTAATTTCGTTGCAAAATGCCGCTTTTAATCGCTCATTAAACCCGGCCTCGGTGGAGGCGGTTAATTCGACAACAGATACTCCTTTATTGAACCGCATGCCTGATAACTGCGACGAAGAAAACATGCGAGGACTGTATAGGTCAGGCACGCTTGATTTTTTTGGATGCACGATTCCCATCGTCGTACATTATTTATTCATTACCTTTACCATCCACCGTGCCCTCATCTTCGTTTGCTCTTCCATTCAACGCCGCCCCTCTTTCGCGGTGAACGATCGCCTACCTGCTATCGCGAAAGTACTGCTCTATTTGGTGATCTCTAGTACCGGCAACGACGTTAATTGTAACGCAGAATCTAAGCTACGAATCTCCGAAGCGATTACAACGTTACCGCTGCGAACTGCGAAGCCGGTCGATTCGGTCGGTCCATGCGTTTCCAGCAGCTCTGTAAACTCTCTCGATTATCTATAATGCTACAAGTTTTAACGACATTTATAAAATCCCCGTTTTAACGGAAGGTGGACAAAGATTCGTGGAGAACGCGAGCCGCTCGTGGTAGGTAAATGGTCTTATCGGTGATTAAGCGGCTCGCGCGGAACAAGGAGGTCTGTCGCTCGAGCGGACGAGCTCGGAAACGGAGCAGCCAGAACTAACGAGTCCTTCGATGCCGGACAGCGCGGGCCTCGCGTAATTACGTAATTATTCCAACAGCGAGAGGCCATCTCTCCTCTCGAGCGTTATCGACTGGCTGTCGGAGCGAATTCCTGGAATCTCGGCCTGTCGTGACCCGTATGCAATAAATTTCGTGCGGTGCCAGTCGACGCTCGCGAGTCTCCTATTTTCGCTTATTAAGCCCGTGAAAATCGAGGATCGGTCCCGATGCGTCTCCCCGATAGAGGAACGTTTCGAACGATAATTTTGTGATTCGACCGGATAACGCGGGTTTTACGCAGCCACGAGGCCGATACACGCTACCGATCTCGCGCTAGAATAATCTCGTTCGAGGAAACCTTTCGTCGCGCGTGAAACCAACGACCAAACCGGTGGAGCCATCGTCGTTAGGGTTAACGAGCTGCCCCCTACCCGATACCGCGCTTCTCGTCCTTCAGAATTCCATTTGGCCATCCACGAATTCCTCAACGAACGCTTATCGTAAAACTTACCAAATACATCCGAGACGTTAACCGTGAATCGCGCCGTTCGCGTTATCGAAGCTTAATTTCGCGAAGGATGCACGAGTCAGCCGAAAGATCGCGAGGATCGCACGGATAGCGTAGAACGTTCACGGGATCCTAGCGGCGTCATAAAAATCGTGGCCATCGAGAGATCGCTAATTAGTCCAGCGTCGTTTCGTGCGCACCTGTAACGACGGAAACGAACAAAATTCCCGGGCATTCGCTTATCGATCGAGCGTGTAGGTCGATTTTTCCTGTCGTCCATTCACCAGACCGGAGATAATGCGGCATTAACGTGAACGGATGATGCGCGTCCGAGGGTCGCAGTTAGGCCTAACAAGCGAACCGGTAGCTTAGGCGATATCATCTGATCGATGTTATCTGGTTACATGAAACGGTGAGCAAAACAAGTAACCGGGCAATCTCTAGCGAGCGGCGACTAATTACACGATTAAAATTCAAGAGTACCGAGCGGAAAGCATGAGATGACTAGCTGGAATCCGAGGGACGAAGGTAATTTCGATAAGGCCGTCGATACTCGCGCTCGCGTTCATCGTTCGTCAAACGAAAGAATTCGAACGTTCGGGTTCGTTTGATCGTTCGCACCTCGATCGAACGATTCGTAACTTTCTTAATACTTGGTCACGTTTGGGGGCTATATTCGGCTTTATCGGGATCGGTCCAAAAGCGACGGAGAAAGAAAAACGGACGAGGGTGGCCGCAAGAAAGAAATAAAGAAAAAGATAGAGAAGGAGGGGTTTGAGGAGCGGACGGGCCACCAGACGAAAAAATTCGGAATATTTATGCTCGGTATTATTAGCGTACGTCGGCGATATCTCGGTGGGCATCGCTAATTAGGCCGCGCGAACGGCGCTCGAGCCTTTCGGCAAACAGTGCTCGCTACTGTCTTTAAAGGTTCTCCACGGGTGCAATCAAGATGGTGGCGCCGGCCGCCCGGGGCGGGTCGATTCCGAAACTAATTGCCACGGCTAATTTATTCCCGCGACATGTACGCACAGAGACGCCATTCTCGGCTACCGCGTAATCGTCGCGACGTAATCGCGGGACGCGAGAGTGCCACCGAAAGGGGGACGGGGGGATGTTCACCCCGTGGAGATTGCCATCGAAGCTTCGTGCCCGTGGAACCATCCCTGGCCGAACTCGTGCTTCGGAATCGCGAGTTCCTTTTAATTTCCTTCTTCTGGCTGTCCGCGAGTAATATTTACGAGATACCTCCGGTAGCCTAATATAGACCACTTATTGTAGTCTAGTCGTTCCACTACCAAACGCCACGCGTAGAGATCGGTTGAGTCGAGTAACGTGAAAAAGTTACGCGGCATACACGGACACGGAAACGTTGGAAAAATGCGCGAAACAAGCTGCAATTTAGAATAATTTATGACGAGTCCTAACGACCCGCTTGCTTAAAATATGACTCGCATCGCCGAAGATGCGAGACAAGCTCGGCGTGAATTAGGAGATACGTCGTTGATTGGTGGCCCCTGATTGTCGAACTTGTTAGAGGATATACACGCAAGATATCCGAGTTCTCTTAGAATTACGTCATCGATGCTCTCGTTTCGATAAATGCAGTCGTACGTGCGGTAGGTTTGATTTGCCGTTCGCTGAAATAGGAGTTGAGGAATCGAGTTTGAAAGTCAGGAGAGACAAATTGGCCGAAACGATTTCGCGAGAATGTAACTCTTTCTGCGAGGTTGAGATGCTGGTTCTTTTCCCAGCGACGAAAAGACCTTTTCAAATTGTTCGTAAATTGCGAGGGTTTTGTTTAAACGATGAAGCTAATTATCGTTCTTTAACGACCAAATTAAATCTTTCGATTTATCGGTTACCGATTGATGGATATCGCCGACTCGTCTAATTGCCGCGGATAATTTATTTCAACTTTCTAATCGAAAGCGTACACGCGGAAACGGCGGCCGACCGGAGACGATGAATCAACATCGAGCTTTTCAATTAGCGAATCGTCTCGCGACTCCCCGTCGACTCGATACCCGGCGACGCACGTTAATTAATATGACTTATACGCGTTTAAATTACGCGAGAGCTAATCCCGTGTCTCGTCAATCGAGATTCGATAGGAAGTACTAAACGGCGAAGCGAGAATCGATGACGGGTACGAAGGACGATATTTACGCGGTCTATAAATCTCTCGAAGAATCAGACTTTTATGGATATTCGCGAAGAATCGGTGGGTTTGAAATGGGAATCGGGTGTCTTGGTAGCGAGAATCAACACGCGTTATTTCGATATTGCGATTTATTAAATAAACGCTTCTACTTCCTCGACGACGGTTGTACATTTATACAAAATTGGAAAAAAGGCTCGGTGGCATCTGTCTACCGATCCTGCGAGTTCTTAGGCTACGCCCATTTTACGCTCGACGAACATCGTATTTACAAAATTACGTTTAATTTCGATTCGAGAACGACGATATTTACACTCTATGTACAGGACACGCAAAAACACGCGTCCGAAATTGGCACAGATTCAAGATACGCGCTGCCTTTTCATGGAGCCGAAGACCACTTCGTCGTCTTCGATTAGGAAAGCGGCAAGGTAGAGTAGTCTCAAGGTATCGAATCGAAAACGTACTTTCCAGAGCTCTGACGAACTCCGTCGACGATCGGATTTCCGTTAAAACTCGCAGAGTATTTCGACGAATTCCGTTTCAACTCGATTCATCTTTGGTCCGGATACTCCGTTGATGCGATCCTCTTTGTTTCGACTCGTAGTCAACGCGTTCAGCTTTGGTCCAATTCGCGTTGACGCCTTCCGCGTTGATACGCCTCTTCGTAAACGCATTCGGCTTTGATCTAATTTAATTAGAGTCTGTCAACGCATTCAGCTTCGATCAGATCTTCCGTTAACGCGTTCTGTTTCGATTCGGGTTTTCACCGAGCTACTTAGCTCGAACTCGATTCTCCGTCAGCCAGTCTCGATTTACCTTCGACGAATTTCGGGTCATCCGGCGAATCCTCGAAGGCACAGTCCCCGAGTCGCTCGATCGAACTTCGGAGGTGGGTCAGATCGATACGCTACCGATCGCGGCGAAGCTCCGTATCCTTCGGTCGGTCTCATTCTCTGGACGGGTGCTGAGAGATCGAATGATGCGGCGTTATGCCGGGATGAGATAGCATTCCGACTTGGTAGAGGCTCGCCGAGGCCAACAGTCCCGGATGAGATCCGTACAGCGCCGTGTGATGTTGCCTGACCGCTGACATCCTCAATTTCTCAATCTCGGCTTCCTGCATGCGCTTCGCTTTTGCTCGGCGGTTTTGAAACCAGATCTTCACCTGCAACAATGAAACGGTTCGGATTTGTACTTGCGGGCTGCTTGCTCGTTACCACGCTCGATAGTTTTGTCGAGGTTCCGTTGCGGTTTCGCGGTAATCGACGGGATTACGTTTCGTCGAGGGATCGAGACCGCGACCTATTGTCGCGATTCTTACGAACGGCCGCTATTTGTCGCCGATCCGCCTCGTTTGAAATATCGAAACGGTGATCCTGCGTAAATTGTGTTCGTTGGCAACGCTACAAGAATATCGGCTTCGCTCGAAATAAATATCTTCTCGTCGTTTCTAATAGAATCTGCTCGAAACGACTCCGTTAAGTGACTCGTCTTCCACGTAGACGTCGAAACTCGAGGCGGGCCGAATTCGCCAAGATTTTCGTGACATCTTTCGCGACAATGGAAGCGTAAAACGAATCGTCTCGCTGACAGACATGCGAACGAAATCGTGTCTCGAAAATCGGTGCGACGGGAACCGAGCCAGAGATAATTGGTCGGTCATCGCGAGGTATTGTCGGACGGGTTTCGAGCAATTTGTAGTCTATTAATAAAATTACCGTGTTCTTCGCCGACGTAGCGAATACTGCACGCTTACGCGCGCTAATTACCCCGCATCTGGCAAGATCTGTTAAGTGCGAGACCCTTGACTCGTGGGGCTGGTCGCGTCGGTGAGAATAAAGAGAGTCGAGTTCTCGGTTAACGTCGGTGCTAAATGAGAAACGTCGATCGTTAAACGTAATTCCAGAGATTCACCGCCGCGTTGAAAACGATAAGCGATAATAAACCGCGGGGTCTCGGCACGAAGGTCTCGTGCAACGTACACGGTGGTTCGAAAAGTCGAGACGATAGTAACCACGTTTTCGCGTTGACGCGAACGCGATATTCCGATATTAAAAAGTAGGAAAGAGACGCGTTTTATTGTGCTCGGCGCGACTCTGTACGATACACGGTGGATAGAACGAAGAGTCTCACCTGTGTTTCCGTGAGATGAAGAGACGACGAGAACTCGGCCCGTTCCGCGACGCTGAGGTATTGCCTTTCTGTGAACTTCTTCTCGAGCGCCAGCAATTGTTGCGTGGTGAAAGGCGTCCTCGGCTTCCGGTTCGGCTTGTGTTTCCTCAGGTTGCACTTGATCTTGGGCGGTTCGCCGTTCTCTGGAACCGAAAGCGGACCGTTGACGCTCGGTGGTAATTCGCGAAGACGGTTCCCGTGTGCTCTGGACGGGCACGGAACGCGTTCCGCGGGCTAAAGCGAACCCGAACGGACTCGAGCCGACCGCAGCGTCCTGTTTTTGCCGTTCGTCGGATCGATCGCGGGGAGAACGGCAGGCAGGAAAGCGAGCGCGTCTTTTTAAGGGTCGATTCATAATTTTCCCGTCAGAACGGCGCCGCAAACTGGCCTCATTACCTTTTTGCCCACCGACCGCAAGATTCCGGCCACGAATTGTTCTTCCAACGCTACTGCTTGTATTCATTAGCGGGGATATATCTTCCCGGCGTGAGGTGCACCGATAATAACGCGCTGACCGTTTACGCGATCGCTGAATAATTCCAATGTTTCTTACAGTAATTACGATTTCCCGTCGTGTAGCTAAATCGATATCGTCGATTAGCTTTAAAGGTCAAAGTATTCCAACAGAAGGGACTATGCTAATTGCGAACACCGTTTCGACGCTCCGACGACAAACCAAATCATCCCCCGTAAAATCCCCCGCTCCGTCCTGGTTGTCGCGACTCGTACAACAAACCGAACAATCGGCCACGACGAAACAACGGAACATCCATAGAGAGAACGAGCGAGAGTCGCGTCAGAATATATCGGTTATATTCCCCGAGATTTGTCTCGAGACAATCGACAGATTTGTAGAGCGGAGGTGAACGGCTCTAGAAACGAGAGATCTCGAGACGAGACAAAAGGCCGGATCGTCCTCCTCGGCCACTCCTCGTCGCTTCTGAATTTCAAATTTTCACCGAAACCCCCGGGCAGCCCTCCTGCCCCCTGGAATCGCGTTCTTCCTGCTTCGAGATTCGCGAACAGGGCTCTGCGATTCCAAGACAACCTCTCCAAAGGAGGAGAATCGTCCTTTGTGCTCTTCTCTCGCTCTCTCTCCAGCCTCCTCTTGTCGAGAGGCACTCTCTTCAAAGGTCCCAATTAGTCTCGGTATTCGAGGAGCTCCCCCGTCTTCGTCTTTCTTTCGGCACGTTTCGGTTCCTACGTTCGCGGCGGCGACCGCCGAAAACGCGGCACGGTCGACTTTAATCCGCCCCAGCGATCGGGAACGGGCATTCGAAATAATTAGCTGATCTCGCGAAGATACCACGGATCATCCAGAGCGAAGGAGGATCCGCGGAGATCCTTAGCCAGCCGTTGCGTAACGATCTACGAGTATTTGGTAAACGATCTCTTTGCGATCCGATCGTCGCATTGGCGTCGGCTAGGCAGCAGATCGTTTCATTATTGAAATCTCTTTAACGAAAGATTTTCGGAATACAAATCGCTTCATCAAGTATATTGGTCGACTTTGATTCACCAAGAAAAAATGTAACGTTTTTGCCGTAAAAAAGAAAAGCGTTTTCGGAGGTGAATTATTTCGGAGAACGAAAATGGGGCAAGATTCGAGCCGGGCAAAGTCGGCGTTCGGAAAGAGAATTCAATTGAATGCATTTGAAACAGGAACAAGAACGTGTTGATTTATGCATACCGATCGCAGCGAATCGGTAAAAACGTAACCTTTCGGAACGACTTTCATGCAAATTACTGAAATAATTAGCTGATCTCGCGGAGATATCTAAAACAGTGCCGATTGTATTGAAGAAAAGGCAAGGTGAAATCCCGTTCGTCCGAGAGAGCGCTCTTTGTCGGTTGCGTAACGTTTTCATGGGCCACGATTTCTCGCACAGCCCTATTAGCGGAGTCGATCGATAAACGGTAACGCGCATGAATTTGCTCGTGCAATTAATAGAAATCTAACTTCTCCAACTGGCCGCTCGACGTTGCTCGAATTAAAAAGTATTCGTCTCGTTTACTCCTATCGAGTTACCGCGAGAGTCACAATAGAGTTGCACGTGTTGTTACGCTTTATAGACGTCGCGTTCTCGGAGTATGAATTTAAGTGACTAATTGATTTGTGCAAAAAAGTGTTACGTTCGTTTGAAAAAACAATCGTAAACGTGTAATATCGCATTTGTACAACTGCGTCGTAAGAATAAATAGCATCGTTAAACTATAATTTCTATTACTAAATTCAACTTTGTCTATACAAATTTTTTGTTTCCTCGCTTAGAAGAAATATGCGTCTTACACGATGTAATGCTACGTCGTGCTTCTTACTCGAGCCAACAACGTTATCAATTTTGCTAACGAAAGAATGGTAGCGACGCAGGTTACGATCGAAAACATTTCTTGAAGAGCGTTGCAAGAGCGTAAGTGCGAAGGCAACCCCTTGGCACTCCATCCCTTTTCGAGAACAGTCGAAGCAGAGTGCGGCGGAGTAAAGTTTGAAGGGTTATGCAATCTGCGAGAGCACCCTCCACGAGAGACCATATTTCAAAATTACGCTTGTTTCCCCTTGCGCGACTCGTCCGTTGTACCTCCTGCCTGTTTCGCCGCTAAGCGATTATGGGCGATTGTGTTCCGCATGCGGAACTCCCTAAATTGCGGCACAATCGCGCAACAATGATCTATAAATTGATACGGTGACCGCGGTAAAAGGCGATATCGCGCGTTAAAGTTCCACTGGCTCGTAAAAGGATCAAAATCCAACTTGATTTTCGTCCTTTGCCATCGATATGGATGCACGTACTCGAAAAAGAGCGACGATAAAAAGTCGGAGTTCATCTCTATGTGCGTTGCTATAGTCGAAGCAAAATAAACTGGCCGCTCGAAGCCACCGACGCGGCCCGCTCACCATTCGATATTTCCCCCTCCCTTCCCCTTCCCCTTCCAATTTTAAAGATACAACAGCGCGCGTGTCAATTGGCGGATAAAAATCGATTTTTTTTTTTTAGCGAGCAGTTTAATTTGCAGTTGCAACACCTTTTCGTAACAATCTGCCATTGTTGGTGTCGCCTGGATTCCACCGACTCCGACAAGAACACCGACGCTCTGTTCGATCGCTCTGCCTCCGTGCGACGAAGCGAGAATAACTTTGACTGCCTCTTTAACGAGAGCCTCTCGCAATTATCAAGCCGCGACCTCAATAATTAGTGTTAACGATGATTCAATCGCGACGAGTCATCCGGCGCGTTCCGAGAACTGCATTCCTTTCGCGGTGATTTTAGGTGAGTAGGTTTCGCCCCGTAATTGAATTGCAAATAACGTCGTCGCGTTGATAGAGAGTGTCTCAATTTATCAATTAGCGCCCCGCGAACTCTTTTCGCTCCTTTTAAACCAAACTTTTGACACCGATTCGACGCGCTATCCGTCGCGCGTCCGTCACAAAAAGGTAAATCGGTATAAGTTTGTTGGAACGGAAATGCCACGTCTCGCAGCTATTCGACGCAACGCGAAAATAGAGAAGAAAAGGATCGGAGGTTTGTCAGACTTCCGTTGACCGGTCAATGTTATGCCAAAAATATCCGAGCGCGAGGACGAGAACGGCAAAGAATGTCGGAGCCGTCGGCTTCATTGAACGAATCGCGACCGCATTCACGATCGCGCTAACAGCCGGGACCCTAACCACGGACCGTGCAGCTTAACGAGTTTACAATCGGACCAGTTTCAGGCCAAGCGCGAACTACGAAAAGAATCCCACGACGAAGATCGCGTCGATTGGCGGCCAGCCAGGGGACCGAGTCTCAAAGACGAACCGTATGCGGCTGTCGTCGGCCCGGCAAATGGCAAATAGCTTCGCCAACGGGAAAAAAGGAGAAAAGGAAAAGAGAGAGCAAAGTACTAACCGTTTAGTGGCGCGTGATGAGAGAAGTGCGAGGGGAAGAAGCTGGCGGTGGCGGCCGCCGCGGCCGCGGCCGCGGCTGCGGCTGCACCCTGATGACCGCCACCCCAAACAGCCGGATGGAGGCTAGGTGGAATGCCAGAGATGCTCCCCAGGCTGGAAAATCCACCGATGTAAGCTGGCGTCGGTCTCACGGGGGTTGGGCTGCTCCCGAGATGCTGATGTTGGAGCTCCTCGACGTCGACCAAGCTGTTCTCGTCTTCTTCCTCGATATCCTCGGTCTCGGAGCACCTGGATCGAGCTCCGTGCGAGCTGCTCCTCGGGGACTGCGAGCCAAACTCCGGTTGACTGGCCGTTGAGGTTTTGGGAGACGTGGAACACGCCACGTCCGACGTTGACGCGGAGTCCGTCGATGTTTGAACAACGTAGTCGAGAGTTCTGGACGCGGAGCGTCGATCGGACGACTCTATCCTGTCCAGTTCCGCGTCGTTTAACCTGGTGAATATACGTGCGTCGATGGCGTTCCTGGACGACTCGCAGGCAGAATACCGATTCGGCCTCGGCTCGTGAACATTGGGAGAGACGGAGAGGTACCTCGCCCTGTAGTCTACCGGGTACCTTTGTATCGTCGGATTTGGAAGAAGCGTCGAGTGTTCTTGCCTGACGGGCGAATAGGATGCGATCGGCGACGACCTTGGTGACACCGATGTCGTCTCCTGTCTGGGATCCGGCCTCTTGGTATCGGCCAAGAGCGCGGCGACGGAGAAGCTTAACCGATGTACCGGCTTCGAGGTAGCTTGGGGCGCTTGTGCCTCGTTCGAACCTGGACTGGTCGATGGAGGCGTCACCGGGGAGGTCATCCTTATTACTGTCATTCTTGGACCGCGATCGAACACCTGCGATGGACGCGTACTCTTCGCAAAGTCACTCTATCGGAGACGTTGATCCCCTAACGTCTCATAGTCCGGAGAACTCGACGTAAAATCTTCTCACTGATATCGAGGAACGAGGCAACAGCGGTGCGAATATTGTATCGGTAACTTTGTTTGTTTTCACTGATCGACCGGCACGTCGATTGGTTGCGTGCGAAAGAAACGATCCGTTGGTAAAACGGAGTCTCGATCTCTGATCGCGTGACGTGTCGACGTCGATAAACAAGCGATCGATGCGACGTGATGCGCGTTTGACAGGTGCCGGGATCGACGGATCGATGGATCTCCGACCAGCTGACCTGAACTACCTCTACTCGACTCGAGCTCTCCGTGTGAACTGACTTTGACCATCGCCTGCTGCGGCGCTCCGAGTTTTTCGTTTTGGAGCCGGTGGCGCCGTGTTTGCGGGGGAAGAGGGGCGCCCACGGTCTCGTTGATTGGAAAGAGACAAACCGCGGGACTCCGGGAGGGGGATAAAGTGTGAGAAAGGGGAAATCCAAAAGGGGCGAGGCCTCCGAGAGGCAGAAGGGGCATGACTCGATTCGCTCCGCCTCTCTGGCTGGGTTCCTCTCCGTGGAACCGGCTGAACGCGGCTATAGACCCGCTGATTTTTCCCGTCAGGGATAAGTTTCTCTCTCGCGAATGCGACCCTGCCGTTTCAGGGGAGGCACGGAGGGCAGAGATTACCGTGCTCGGTTTCTGGTGGGGGTAGCGAGGTCCGCATAGCGAGAGGGAGAAAAGAGATTTTATCGTTCGACTCGTTTCTCTACTACGGAGACGGTAATGAGCGTAATTGACCAATTAGGGCCGGCGATTAAGACTCAAAAAATTCAGACTCGCCTGGGGAATTTTCGATCGTCGTCTCGTTATCGATCCGACTCGAGGCTCCGATAGTTCGCGCATCCGGTGCATCGTTTTTGCGAAAGATGCATCTCGAGTACTCCAATTTCACGACCGAGCCCGCGAGCAATTTTTGTTCGGACGCGAAGCGCGATCACGATCGGAGAAAAGTTCCGTTGGCGGTGTGTCGCGTCGTATTTTGAAAAGCGTAAAAAGTAAAGACACGTTCGGACAGAGTTTTTCCCCGTAAATTTGGTTGGCTCGCGCAGCCAGGTAATATCGATTCGCAGTCGAACGCGGAGCGAATGGGTCCCTCGCGGCGCGGAGGCTCGCCTCTCGGTCGTTCATCCCCCTAAATCGAGCACGTCGAGATTTTCGGGCCACGTCCGCGAACGCTCGTTTGTTCTGACGGCGTTGAGATCCCATCGTCGTATCCGTCCGTCATATTTACGGTGGCCACGTGACGTAGCTTTTAACGATAAGCAAAAACAAATGCCTGCCGATAGGGGCTGCCGATAACCGGACCGAATAAAACCTCATAGATGTTCTTCCATTTGCACGGAATTGGCTCCAGTCGTAAATTTCATCGCGCGAACTTCCGCCGTCTCGCGCTGCCACCTCATCCGCTCTGCAAAGGGGATCGATATCTTTGCTGGAATCGATGGAAACCGTTCCGTTCGTTTCCATCGCGCGTTGTCTTCCACGTTGCGCAACAAAAGTATACGGATGCCACGGTGTTGGTGGAACCAGTCGATCGAGTCGGCGCGATTTGCGTTTCTATCGTTCCTTTAAATTACTCCCTTTCCAGTGATTTGCGTTCAAAGATTATCAAAGAAAGCGAAGCGTAATTTTTCATCCCCCTACGTGCATCAACCGTCCTAACGATAATCGTCGTCTAAGACGAAAAGCCTCGGAGTTGAAAATCTACTCGAACGTTTTTCAACTTTTCTCCCGATACGATATATTTGGATTTTCTCGTCCGACCACGAAGCACGATGGCAATTAATTGTGCCGCGAACACGGCGACTCGGCGATAACCGAAAGCAAAGCCAGAGGCCCGATTGAAGCTGTCGATAACGCGGCGGAATAAAACCTCATAGACGTTCTTCCATTTGCGCGGAATCGACTCCAGCAATAAATTTCATCGCGCGAACTTCCCTGTGCCGTCTCCCGCACGAACCCCGTTCCCTCTTTGTCGGTGTCGATGTAAACTCGTAGAAATTTATGGCGCCAGAAACTGCAGATTAAAACGGTAATTGTACATAGTTTCGCGCGGACAGATCGCTCTGTGCCAGGAAATCGGCTCGAGCGCGCGCGCGCGCGCGTGCGTGCGTTTATCGCGTCGTTATAGCTTATTGAATTTTTGATCGTTCGATCGTCGTCTTTTCTTTCAACTTTGAAACCGAGTTATTATGCGGAATGCACGCGCGCGGCGTCACGGACCTGGCCAATCGCTAAGAAATCGGCACGGTGCGTTAAAGGTGAACGAGGTTATAACAGAGCGCGCTTCGCAATCTTTCATTACCGGAGGCATTACGGCTTTACGGACCATTGCCTTCCGAATTGGCTTCCGCGAACGTATCAATTTCGTTTTCCTTAATAGATAACTTTCACGTTTCGTTAGGCGACGATAACGCTATTGCGAAATATTTTCGAAGAATGGAGCTGAATACCAATTTCCATGGAACACATGTTAAAGGGTAGAGATTATGGATTACAAAACGTTGTAGGCAAAATAAAGCAAAGTTTCCCTCTTCGTAAGCCAAGGAGTTTCTTTATTTCTCTAAAAAAAACTTGAGTAATCGTGGTATACTTGCGCAATCGTCGTAGGATTCTCTGTCAGCTTCGGAACAACCGACTCCCCTGATTGCAACCGAACCGTTCCCAATCCCATCGAGCGTAATATTAACCCTAACGAGTATCGTTCGATTTCAGCGAAACGGCTCCTCGTTCTGGGATTAATTTAGACTCGAGCGCGGGCGAAATTCGAACTCGATACCATCGCTAATCATTTCTATAAATGAAACGACGCTCGTTGCTGGTAATCAAGCGTGTTTGCCGACACCGTGGGCAGGAAACGAGTGTTTTCTATTAAAGGTCGCGCGCGCGCGGAACCGGCGTTGACATTATTAAACATCGGCTTCCTAATAATTAAGGAGAACACGAGCAAGATCGGGAGATGTGGCTGGCAGCGCATAGAGAGGGATGGGCCAATTTGGATGGTTACCAAGGCAAACGATACGTTAAATAGATAGGACGGCCGAGCGGTGGGGAAGCCGACATAATGAGGACCACCCGCTAACTCCGCAAGACCTACTCGGTACACGTACTCGGTGTGTCACCGAGTTTCGCTTGCCCTTTTCGCTCTGCCATTCCTCCGGGCAACTATCTTCGCGGCATCGTGTGATTCTCGGAGAAAAACAGACGTTTCGAGATCGTCCAACGTCAAACTTGTCCAAATATATCTCTCGATAACGAAACGTTAGACGAAAAGTGTTATTCTTTACTTTTGATTTATTTTCGTGGGAAGAATTATACCTTCCAAGATTCGAAAAATTCTGAGTAACTTACGAAGAAATATGTAAGCTTCCGGACACATCGATCGCTTCGACTTCCCCGAAAGATAAATTCCACGCTACTCGTGAATAGAACAAAATTATTAGGCAGAGGTGAATAATTGAGATGCTCGACGACTTCCTGATTCGGTACGCTCGAGACACCCTGTACACGCGGACGACAAAGTGCCACGTCGTGACCGTTAATTATTAGCGCGCCGCTATATTGAGCATGAAAACACTATTTCTTTCGTCCAGGAGAGATTCAAGTCAAATTGGCGTTAAAATTGCAATCACGGTGGTCCGTCTCCAGCTCTTCCTCCACCTCTTAACCCCAACCGCTGGTGCTTTCGCTGTTCCTCGCTTCCTCCCGTTCACGGAATTAGATCGTCTATTCTCAGAGAAGTTCCACGCGCCGGACGTATCTAATAGCCGTTTAGACAGATAATTTCTTACCGTAAAAAAAGAGTACTCGTCCCGTTGGGGTCCGTGTTCTTCTCTCCTAGCGGAGGGATCGCGGTCGATCGCGCTCACGATAATGTTCATTGTTGTTTCGAGCAATCCCATTAGCGTGGATGTATAAGGGATTCTCGATTCACGGCTGTCCGATTTGCATATCGAGTCGGTGACCGTAGGGTTCGACGTTTCATTTTCACAAATCATACTCGCCTGCGCGATCGCGGTCAAAAAGGATACGCGTAATTGAACGTGCCGCGTACACTCGGACTCTTCGTCAAGTTAATCGAAAAATGAGCATTCCACGATTAGCCGATGGAACCGGAATCGAATCATGGCACGCGTCGCGACGACAGATTCGAAAATTACACTTTACGATCTCTCGTTTCTCCTCGATTGGTTCCCCGTTCCGATGGAACGTCCCGAACGTTTCGATTTAAACGGGATACCGTGTGTCGCGGCGTAAAGCAAACACGAGCGCGTATAACGATCCGGACGAACCGATTCCGCGCTTCCATCGGGACCGCGACGTAATCGTTGCTCGTTTGTTTCGGATTTCTGCGAGGAGTCTGCCGTCTCTTCGTGCATATTCCCGCGTCATTGAAACGAACGAGCCCGGACACCGTAAGCGCCTTCGTTTCCCGGTTTTTGCGAACCCTCCACCCCGCGCCGCACTCGATAATTGAATATCGAAGCTGGAATGGCGCGGCTGTTGGCTGCGCGACGAGGATGTTCGACACGGAGATGGAAACGACGACGCGAGGGTTGGAGACCGTACAGAATCGATCGGTTAATCAGTTTTTTGACAAACTCCGGAATTTAAAATTCCTGCGATGACAATTTTCGGTAGCTGCTCTTCGACGTATCCACGCGATATACTTCTCCTCCTGTCATCCTTTAGCCGCTATCTTCCGCGAAAAAAGATCACGCATCCCCCTCGAACGGGAAACAAAAAAGAACGTTAATCCGTTTGAAGCGTTGGATTCGGGATCTCGAAAAGTCTACGTTCACCTCTGTCCGGGGGGTGTCCATCGGAGAACAAGGGTCCGAACCGTTGGTGGGGAATCAGACGAGGGGCGGCACGGGCCGAGGGGAGGGTTCAGCGACACGGCAAAAGGCTAGCGTACTGGCGAGAGAGCCGCGACGGGGGAGAAAATCGATATTTTAATTGGACAAAATAATTGGAACGAGCGAACGAATGGAAGATCGTAATCTCCGGGTTCCCCTTTTGTATTGGCGAACCTGCGCGTCCCGACCACCTTTCTCGTTCCTCCAACCCCCTCGTCGATTTCGCTCCGGCCTACCGCTGCATCCTCCCCAGCACCTCCTCTTCCTGCCGTATCTTTCCCACCCTCCATTTCCTACAATTCTATGCGAGCCATTTCACGTCAAATCCGCGTATCGAGTAGTTTTCGCTTCTTAATTTAGATTCTTTTTTTTTTTTTTTTTTCATTTTCAACCCCTTGGTACCGCTGACCTTCGTCAGGTTCATTATCCCAACGACTTCCATCCCGTGACCTCGCGTTTATAGCTTGATTAATAGTTTAAAACGAAATTTGCTGTGTCGGGAACAGCGATTCGAAAAGCTCGCGGAAGCTGTGCCTCGTGGATTCGTGATAATGGTCCCGCGAGCGCACCAAGCGTCGAACGGTAACGCGCACGCGTCGTTCGCTCGACTCGGTACTGTTCGGTAATGTTCGATAATTTCTCGTTGTTTCCAGTTAATTAAATTTCATTTTCCCCCTGCTAAGCCGCTTTCGCGTCCCAGCTGATCCCCGAGCGGCGCGACAATTGACTATTCTCGTCGCGGTCGGTGCGCCCTCGACGGGGTCAATTTCATCTCAGTTCGCTCGCGAAATTAGAATACACCTGCGCGGAAAACCGCCGTCGGCCCCTTCTCGAAACTTCAAAGAGCGACGGGAAATCCTCGAGTAACTGGCTTAAGATACCCGAGATTTTCGAGACGGGTTTTCCTCCCCGACTTGAAAGATCGTCGTTGCTCCAGCAATTTCGAAACTCTTCCCTCTACCGAGGGACGGTTTGCCTGATTTCGAGGCTGTCGCGTACGAAACGGGATATAAATTTGTACGATTAACCGTCCGAAGCATGGTCGATCTTTCGTAACGAGATAGAGCTGTCCGTCGTATAACGAGAGGTGTAAAATATGATCGTCGTCGTTCTACGTATCAGCGTTTCGTTGATCGTTGGATGATAAACCGTGACCGAAATCATCGGCGCGAAACGAGTCGCGCGGCCAATTGCACGAGGCGCCCAAATATTTTCGCTCGAATTTCATGCCGCGTGAAATGGAGCGCGACGCGCGACGGAAAGATCAAGAAAAAAAAAAGCGAATGGGCGAAGGAGAAGGGAAGGAAAGGAGAAACGAGAAGGGTCACGGTCGAGAAAAAGGGTCGCGCCGAGGGCGCTAGGGCAGTCGACACCTCCACACGTGTTCGCCATGCGTGGCTAGTTAGAGAGGCGCCTAGTAGCCAACCCGAAAGCTAACAAGTATATACGGTTCGATGCATGTTCGCAGCCCACCGCGTATATATGCTTGTTAGCCCTTAACTGGTCTACTCCCCGCCCCGTTACTTCCAACTTTTGCCTGCCCTCTAATAGTTCATTTGTTCCCGCTTCGCTTCCGCTCTTTCGCTCTCGACCCTCGATTACCTTCTTCGAGGGAATCTCGAGATTCGTAGGATCTACGTTACTTTTCCTTGGAAAATCGTTGCGAGGCGCGAGTGCAGCTGCGCGAAGCGGTCCAAAGATTTCGAGGACCCGGTCGAGCGGTGAAAGGACAGCCGTGAACCGCTGATCTGGCGCAAACAGTTTTCACACGGCTCGAGAGTTTTGGGAAATCATTAATATCCGCCCGAGAGGGTGTCCCTCCGAGTAGAGTGCGCGAGTCGTTAATGGCCAGGCACGGAAGCGTGCGCGCGGTTCTCCGCGTCGCCACTTAATGCTTCCGCTTGGTAAAGGTTTTGTTGCCGCTTTTTAAGTCGTCGTCCCCCGAGATTTATCGCGTGTTTAGATCGCTCGACGCCTCGGGAGATTAAAGCATTAAATATAACCGTGCCGGCAACGCCGGCTTGCAAGCAACCAGAAAATTACCTCCCGTTCACGTCCTGGAACGAAAAACTCGCGTTTCCTTTGTCGCTCGGCACCACCGTTTAACCCGAATCGCTTCTCGAACTTCAACGAAACGACGATCCTGGCTCTCCGCGCGATTCGCGTGGTTTTTCTTTATCGCCGTAAATCATGCGTATCCGTCCATGGAGGGAAACATTATCACTCGGCTGTCGGAGATGGCTGGGAAGGGTTGCGAGCGTTTAATTCGTTATACATATTAATCGCGGCGCTGGCAATTACGCGGTGCTAACGACCAGAGTGACGTACGAGCCATCGCGTTTTCGTAAACACGTTTACGGAGGCGTAACCGGCGCAGCTGCAACGGCCGCTCGTGTTTCTTGAATTTCATGGACCGCCTCGACGGTCATCTTGCAAATTGCACCTGTCACGACGCGTCGTAATTAGCGGGACGCGGCTGCGTGCGGCTGCAAACGAAAAGAACTCTGGATTTTCGAACGCGTGAAAGATCTTCGTGAACCGCGAGCGAATCGTTGAACTGAAACGTAACTTAATAAACTTTCAGGCGAGAAACGCGAATTCCTGAACGCGAGGACGCATGGGAGCTCGAGTGGCGAGCAGAGAACGGGTTTTTTAATAGATCATTGAGGCATTCGTATATCACGGGGAACGAGAAGCGGTAACGAAGTGTTAATTGCGGGAGAAAAGGAAAGCGTCGCGGGGAAACTTCATCTCGGTGATTTAGCAAAACGCGGCCGTGGCTTGTTAGCGTTTCTCCGGGACGCGTGTAAAAAGCGCGAGCTCGAGCTAGCCCGTGTCGCATTAGCGTTAATTTCTCCGTTACGTTGGGAACTCGAGCAGTCGTGGCTCGTCGCGAGCCTTCGATTCTTTTTATCCGGTGCCCACTTCATTAGCTCTCGCGCTTAATCTTTTTGTTCGCTATTTTTGCAAGCACCGGTGACCGATCGTTGCTATTCCAGCGACTTCGCGAAATACGGAAATCGTTTCTCGGAATGCTTTTTATCGACGGCATCGGTTACTCGCTCGGCACGCTTGGTTTTTCCCGTATTCACGAGAAGCGATCGCTGACGACAATTCGAGATATCGTCGACGCAGATTTTGCAGAACGATCTTCTCCGAGTCGAAGCGACCGAGCACGCGCCGGTCTGGCCGCCATTATTTCGAAGACTTCAAAGAATGCCCCTTGTTCTGTTATCGGTACAAGATACCGGCGTACGCAACTCGTAAAACGAGTCCCTTGGCTCGTTTCAAAGCCTATGTTTAGCCTGGACGTTTCGGAGATGAATGGTCGCTGCGCGTCTCTTCGAGCCTCGTTTTCAATCTTTTTCTTTGGCCAGTGCAACACGCGAACTATTCTGCTCTCGTTTCAGCCAGAAAGACTGCTCGCATAAAGAGCTTCGAGGATTTCGCTAATTAGAAGTGTCAAGCGTCGTGCGTTCGACCGATTAAATCGACCCCCGAAAAGCCTCAAGTACCACCAAAATTGAAGGATCGAAAGGTGATTATCAAATTACGAAATGTGCATGCATATGTTCCGAGGCGTGCAATATTTTCGTTGATATTGCTGCTTTGTCTCGAAACGAATTTGTCTCTGTTGGTGTTTGGTGTTGGAGCACACGCAAATTGAAACGGCCACGCGTAAACGCGCGTAGTTGCGCTAACGTTTAACGACAGGAAGCGTTGGTCGAGAAGAACACGTGTTTCGGGGGTTTCGCGCGCGTTCTTAACGATTACACTCGTGTTCGACAACTGCCTCGTTATTTCGCTCTTAATTGTACCCTCGGTTTTTGCTCCTTCTTTTTATCGCGTCCAAATTTAATTTAACGATTAGATGTAAAAATCTACCGAAGAATACCGACGAATTCCGGGACTTATTTACAATGAAATTAACTACCTTTGAAATTAGAAGCACGACCGCTGGCGAGTTTCGTTTACTTCGAAGGACTCGGGTCGAACCGGAAGCTCCGGCTTGTTGAACTCCGGACACTTGGCCGGGATTGCTATAAAGGAATTGGAAATAAAATTTATAACGGCGATTACGGAGTTTACGGCGATAACCTTATTAATTCAGTCGCATTTATCTTTTCGTAAAAATTCATTAAAACGCCGCCGCGGCTGCGATCCCCCGTTTTATCAAAGGAATTATGGCGATGACATGAGTTTATCCACCGTTTATCTCGATTATGGTAATAAGCTCGCCGAGTTTACAGCGCTAAACTCCAACCAGGATAAGTTGCCGACGAGCTGGCCAATAAAATCTCCGCGATAATGACATAATCATCGATATCGCGATACGCGCCAACAGGCAGCGTGGAATCACGGAACGGCACGACACACGCACCGGCAATTACGCGCGATTGGCCGGTGCCACATCGGGCACAGATGAATCATATCTAGCGATGGGACCAAGCGTGTCGCAAGTGCCATCCGACCGATCCATTTCGATCCTCGTCAACCAGTCAGAAATAATACGAAAGAAATCCTTCTTCGATGTTTTTCCATCGACACGTTTTATTCGAAATCTATTACACGCGCGATCACTTCGTTGGTGGACGCGAAATACAAGGAAAGAACCAAAGCTCGAGGTTCTCGCACGAGCAGTCGGTCGTTTCGCAATTTAAATTCTGCCAGACACCCTTAAACGTTCGCGAAAGAGAGAACCAGCGTAGAGCCAGAAGCGAATGACGAAAAGAGAGCAATCGGAGGTGTCCGGTGCAGGCAGCGGTGGCTGCGACAGGAGAGTTTGTTTTTTGAAGTCTGTATTGCTTACAAATGTCTCGGTGTAAAAAGCGAACAGCATGCTCCTAATGAGTCTGGTTGTTAAAAGACCTCTCCCGCCTTTTTTACGCCACGATCATCCTTTTCGCTCCGTCTTCTTTCTCTCCTTCTCTCGCCCTCGTTCGTCGTCGGTTCTCCGGTTCCATTAAGCCGACATTGTAGCGTGGAATCTTAATATTTTCGACAACGGACTCGCAACTCTGCCAGTGTGTTCCGTGGATTCGTTTATTTCGGGAAAACGAGCACGCGAGTCAGTCGGTCGCCGGGAAATAAAGTTCGGAGAACATCGCCTACGGTCGCACCAACTGAAAAGTCTCGACGGTTTTTATGGGGCCCACGAATATTGGATTCCGTTTTCGGTCCAACAGAGGAATCTTGAATTTCCTCGAGGAATTCCATCCGGTGTATCGAGTGGACGTACGAGGCTCGATTAGGGTTGGCTCGAACGGAGCACGGAGCGAGCGAGGAAACGACTGTATGCAAAAATCGATAGCCTGCACGGTGACCGAAACCTTGCCAGGAGCAGGCAGCGCTAATGTCGGTCGTTGTAAATGGTTCTTGGGCGCACTTAAACGCCCATTTCCTTCGAAATCCGGCCAAATCGCTTAGGTCGAGCAAAGCGTTCCAATTAAGAGGTATGCGTCTCGCTTCTGGCATCTCGGCAACGAGACGATATATTTTTTTCTCCGACCCTCCCTGCGTCTCCCTTTGTCTTTCCTGTTGAGAGCCAGCCGAGAGCCAGCCCGGCCCCTTCGTCTTCTTCTTGGCCTCCGCGCGAAACTTGGTGCGTGCACGCGCGAGCTGCTAGCCGTACCAGTTAAACAGATGAGAATCTTTCGGTCTATTAGTGGAGCTGCCACCGTTTTGCCCCGTAAAGAGAATTGATATCTCGTCTCGCGCACTCCGCGTCCACGGTCCTCCCTTTTCCTTTTCTTCCCGTTCTTCTTTATGCTTCTGTTCTGGACCATTTTATTTGCGATCCATCCGTGGCCTCCTCGCGCCCTTCGTTTTCCACCGCGTCCTCGTGAGCTGTGGTTCCTTGATGGAAAATGATGGAAAACTGATACGATGTCGCTTCTGTCGAATTTAGGTGCTAAATTACTATCCATCCGAAGAGGATCAACGAGAAAGAAAGATCCCGTTATATTTAGATCCTCGTTCTTTGTCTCGTATCCGATCACGTGCGACGCGTACTCAAATTCATCGCGCAGTTCCGTCGACGATTCGCGAGGATCGTAAACCTGGAGCGCAACGTCTACGAGGAATACTTCTTGGAAATGGTTCGCGAACACGTGTTTAGAATTAGGTGGCGTAAGCTCGTTCGAGGGGACAGTCCTCCGCGTCGCCGGTAAAATTTCTTTTAATACCGTGCGTGCGAGCGATCAACGTTCGATGAAACACGCGATGAAGTTTGCCGTTCTTTTTCCCAAGAATCGACGTTCGGATCGCGAGGAGAGCGCGTATCGGTAACTCGGTACGCCGCTAATCGTCTGAATCGCACGCTTCGGCTCGCGCGAGAAGGCTGTCGCGTTTTGCTGGGAGCGCGTACGCTCGAAAAAGCTTAAATCACGCAACAGGGAGTTAAGTGGCCGGTGTCGAGGAAGGGTGAAAGCGACGAACGCGAGCGAGAAGGGTGGGACGAGAAAAAGGATAACGAGGGAGGCAGAGCCAAGTATTCGCATTCCAAGAGCGCGTGCCACGATGTCAGTTCGGAAAGCGAATGATACGTAATTTATAACGGCGTGAAACTAAATACCCCCGTTAGGAGGAGGAGGAGGAGCGCGCGTCTTGAAAGGACGGACGTGAAACGGATCGTGGGGGAGAAGCAACCAGCGAGGAGAGAGAAAACGAGAGAATCTCTCGAGATGAAGAGGAGCCGCGCTACGAGGATGTCGCGCGCGGAACAAGGGAATCCGAGGCCGTGTAGACGAGAGTAGACGGTCGGTGTCTAAATATCGAGCACATGTCGACTTCCCCTGAAACGTGCCAACGAAAATAGAAGCCACAACCGCGGACCACCGTACGTCATCTCGCTGGATAGCGGCTCGAGTCGACGAGGACCGCTCGGTCTTCTGTTTTGCCGTATCGCGGCCTCGTGTTTGCTGTTAAGCGGTCCTGTTTTCACGTGTAAAGTCGTCCGTCTTCTTCCTGCTTCCCCTTTTCTTTCTTTTTTTTTTTCTTCACTCGGAGGAGGACGCGTTTCTGGTTTTCCTCCGCGTCCACGGCGAAGCGACGCCTCGTTTCGCGGTACGTCGATCGAACTGATCGAAAAAGAACCAGAAATAGAAGGAAGAAAGGCGGCAGTTGGAGAAGAAGAGACACGGGATTCTCTAATAGGCTGGCTGTCTTCTTAATTGACTAGACGGCTCGTAAGTGCGCGATGAGTTACACCTCTCGAAACGAAGAAACGAGCCGCTTGGATCCCGACTGTGAAACTGTCACCGCCGAATGGCTCACTCCGTTTTATATCGTTCCCGCTAAATCAACGCGGCTGGATAGCAAGACGTATCGGAGCTCTCAACGAGAGAGAACGGCGACCAATTCGAGTATCGGGTAGCTAACGATGCGGGAGAAGTACCAGTGTCACGAAATTGTCGTCGCAAAAAAAAAAAACGCTAAGCTCCCGGTCGACGCCAGAAAATTGCCGATAATGCGAGCAACGAAAAGACTGTCGACGATTTCCTTTTCTTTCGATTAACTCTCGTTCGTTCTTCCGTCACCCAATTTTCTCCCGACTCTGCCTTCTGGTTCTCTTATTTCATCGCGAGACAGACGGCTGAAAAGCGGAAAAGAAAATAAGACGGAGAGACGGAACGGTAAAGAGCGAGAAGGCGGAGAGTTGTCAGGCATCCTCTAATAGATCGGCTGTCTTCTTAATTGACTAGGTGGGTCGTAAGCGTCTGACGGCTCGCGCCTCCCGACTCGTAGAAATAAGCGGCTGGATTGACCGTGAATGCTAAACGCGGGATACCGTCGCTCGTACCTCGCGAATGATGGAGATTGATCGTGACAATTATATAATCGACACCGAACCCATCCCCGAGCCGAGCTTCGACGTTATCGACGCTACCTCCGTTCAGAGAAGATCGCAATGCCATTTACTCCGACCGCAGGGTAAAGAAACCTCGCGTAGACTCTTCGGTGGAAAATCCTTCGCGTGACTTTTACCGCGGCCACGACAACGCCGGGGCCCAAATTGTTCGATTGTCCGTCTCGAGTGGCTGCGGCATTGTCGACCGGTCGCAGCTGTTCGGAACCTCTTAAATCGCAATTATGCGAGGCACGCCGAGCCGCGAAAAATAAGAGGGGACCATTTTCTAGCGTTTCGCTCAAAAACTGATTCTTCGAGTGGCTGACAATGGGCGCAGAACGAATCGACCCCGGACTTACCTTTATCTGCCCTTCTTCTCTTTCTTCGACTCGACCTACCACTTGGACCGAGATTGCCGTATTGTCGAGGGCGTGAGGCCTTTCGGAGAGACCATTTTCCTCCGTAACGCCATTCATCCCGACGAAAAATACCCGTTTCAGGACGTACGCGGTCGACTCCTGTATCTCGTGCACGTTCTGCTTCAGCCGAAGCCGCCGACCAAGAGTATCGTGCACGCTTTACGATTCTTCCGTATCCGGAATCTTTCGTAGCTCGTGCAGGACCGAAAGAAACGTACGAGACGGATGCTGGTCGAACGTACTTTAAAAGAACGAGCTTGTAGAACGAACTCGATAAAATTCGATCAACGATGGCAACATTTGCGATCCAACCTAAATACGATCAATGCTTACTACATCGACGCAAAAGAGTCCAAACGATCCGTAAAAAAAATTCTTTTGCCAAACTACGGTCACCGACTAAGGTCTCGTTTCCAGCGTTTTAATGAACCGAGCGTGTGGTCCTTCGAACGTCCTTGTCTCCGAAAACTATCCAATAGAAACGGTATGCCTCCGTGAATGACGAATTCGCGTCGCTGTAAAGGATCCAGTTGTAAAAGATCCGGCGGTGCTATTGTATCCCGTGCCGAACCGTGGACCATTCGAAGTTGTTTAAATCCTTGTAAAGCTCGAGAGGATGCGGCCGAGGTGTCGCTTTCCGCTCTCGAGTGGCTTCGATTGTCGACCTCTTGAAAAGAGTGAAATTGAGTCCGACAACCCAAACCCGCAGAGCTCGAGCAGGTGCTCGGAAACTTCCTCGTCTCCCGCGCTTTTCCAGGAAGGAGCCATAAACTGATGAACCCCGAAATGGATCCAGAACGCATTACAATTTACAATCGTGGTGTAGTACATCGGTATCAGTACATAGCAAGTAAAAATTTGTACCTCGAAACTTCCAGCTCGTGCATCGGTATACGCGTCGAGTTATTTTACCAAATACACGTTCAAAATCCAAGTTCCTTTCCATCGTGAAATTTTTCGAAACGAGTCATTTCTCATGTCGCGCGTCAAGAACGTACGCTCCCTGTACCAGCGCGACGACGTTCGACGTCGCAAGTATGCGATCCGTACCATCGATGGATCAACGTTTTAATAAAACAGCCCACGGCAAGGTCCGACGGACCTTTAATACAGGTATTCTTCCAGTCGAGTGGCTCGAAATCAACGGGGCCCCGCTCGTCGATCGTATTAACGCAGCGTTTGTGAACTAACGAGCGGTTTGATGGACCGCGCGGAAAGAGCATAAAGGATCGAAACCTCGAAAAACATCCTCGAGAAATCTCGAATCGTTCTGCCTCGCGTCGCATTCATTTCTCCTACCCCGATCCTTTTCTCCGACTGTTGGAAGAAAATCTGGGGGCCGGCCTGGTAGAAACTAATTTATCCCCCCGAGAATAGATTCGATAAGTTTTACAAGGATTTAGTAGTCGCCTTTGCACGAGTGTACGGATGAACGACTCCGGAGATTTGATCGTGTAGATAGTATTCGACGTGCCGATATTTTGAACAGACGTAAGCCGATGAAAAAACTTTCGATTCTTCGTTGGGTTTGGGATAGCTGGTAAAAAAGAATGCCACGAATTCAACAGGTTAATGAGCGAAATTAAGGGGGCCGCGAAGTGCACGTAGAGGACGCGGGCTGAAGCAACGCTCGAATAGAAGGCAATATTGTGGCCAGGGTGTCGGGGGCCCCGAAAGTGATATACCGTTTGGTAATGGTGGCGGACGAACCGACACCTGGTTTCGTGGCCCCCTTTGTGAAAGGTGGCTGAAGACCGAGCCCTATGCCACCAGAGGACCCCCATAAACTCTGGCCGCGCATTCAGCTAAATGGTTCTAAAGTGCTTTCAAAATACGAGCGGTGCGTCGCTACGAAAATCGTCTCTTTCTCTCTCGCTTTACCGCTGGAGGGAGAACCGATCCCAGTTTCTAAACGATATGGGTGGTTTCTCGAGGATAAAAATGCAGATTAGGATTAACAAGCCGGGACGACGATTCCCGGCTTCCGTTGATTTAGTGTCGTATAATTTTGCCCCGCCGCGCCGCGTGCTCGCGCGCTTGCCTAACTGGGGAACGTGATTTTTTTTTCTCGACGGTTCGCCCCTGAGTTTGTCGGGATACGTTATTAGGATTATTTGCTTCCGTGTAATTTTCACTCGGCCGGGATTAGGGCGGAGACGCTTCCACACCGTGGAATTTCCAGCGTTCGAAGATCGTTGCGCGGGAAGAATCGATTCTTCTTTCTAATAACCAATTGACCAAGTGGCCTTTTTTTTTACGCGGTAGAGTTAATTTACGCGAAAACTAAGCGGCAATCAGCCAAGAAAGATGGTCGGCCGATAGTCTCTCCGACGAACGTTTCGACGGACGATCATTAAAAGGACAGGGTGAATCCAGCTTGTAAGTTTGGCTCGCTCGTTTAAAGGACTATAAAGCGGATAGCGAACGAATATCGAGAGAGGAGAGAGCAAAGACGATCTATAATTTTATTTATAAAGTGCCCGCGTGCAGTCGTTTACTCTGGCTGAAGGGACATTTTTGACGATGGCGGTGAGAAAAATTTGAACGATGCGCGTGCGTGGGTAGAAAAATGTGTATCGCATTCACGGCGCTCCATTGATCTCGGGAATCAAAGACGACGAGTCAGGTACAGCTGCTACGAAAAACGCGCGTTACGATGATCGATCTTTCGCGTCTCGATCGTCAAAGAGATCGTCGAAAATTCCTTCTAGCCCCGTCGACCGTTGTCCGTTACTCTTCTAGGTATCGAGAGTTGACGATAATTATAAATAAACGATACAATTTTTGTTTTCTTCACGTACGAAGTCTGCAGATGTTTATCTTCGATCTTCGTTGCTTTCATCTGCTCGTTATCGCACGGAGGAGCAATTCTCGTTGAGTACGACCGACCTACCAGAGATCCATCCGTCCTTTTCACGGTAACTCTTGCAAGGATCTGCGAGCGGATCCCGAGGTAGCCGCATCGCCGGGATGCTTTTCGCTGTGGCTGTACGCCGTCCCTCGGCAAGAAGGTGTGACTATGTTTGAATACACTGTTGATTGGGCTATAAATGTGTCTCTCAACAGTACAAACAGTTTTTTTTTTTCTCTCTTTTCCGGCGCAGTCATTTTCTCGTTCGGGTACCTCGTGGCTCTTAGGCCACACACAAGACCACCGGGAACTCTCCGAGGCGTTTGATTGGTACCTCTCAGGATAACGCGGCGTGACGCAATTGAATTCTAGTTTGAAGGATGGTCGTCGGACAATCGTCTCGCGGCCGTGGCTGAGTTGAAATTACCGTTTCTCGATTACTTTACACGAAAGGCATTTTCGCCTTTTGTGCTCCATCCCTTCGCTCGAATAGGAATGGGAAAAAATGAAAAACTGACGTTCCTTTTATCGATCGTTATTTTACACACCTGTGATCGTTAACGGAAATTATTTTAAAGGAGCGCTCCGTTGAGGATAATTCTCGAACGATTCACGACCCTTTTGTCGCTGCCAATAACGAAGTTGATCGGGTGTGAGTCGTCCTCGCATGGAAATTTATTTATTCGATGATTACGCCCGCGCTTTCGATCGTTTTATATGTGACACATAAATAAACAACTCGGGAGCTCGAAACGTCCTAAATCGTAGACGCCGCGATGCAATTGAAGCTTTACGTTTGAACGCGTGCCAAACGCAAACTGGACCGTTAAATCGAGTCGCGTAATCGCAGCGACACGCAACGTAACCGCGTCGTCGCGACGACAAGCGTCCGAACGGGAAGTCCGTTCGAGAGGACGGTGCCGCGTGATTGCTTGGCGAATTCTTGGAACTGTCGACAATTCACCGCCGATGGGTGGTCCCCTGCGATGCAACGTGGGGTCCGTAGCGTGCCACTTAGCGGTGCATCGCGGTCGCTGCACCTTACCTTCCCATCGTTTACAGGAGAAAATGATCCTCTCCGTCCCCGCGTCCGGCACGATCGATGGCATGCTTCGAATCGGTGTATTTCCAAATTTTCGTAGAAATGAAAATGTCGCGGTTCTCGATGGATGCGTATTAGCTGCCAGGAGATATGTTCGACGATAGATCACAGAGAACGGTGTAACTTTCGAATAGCGTCTCTCTCGTCGTAATCGAGAGAAACGAGGTAGAAAGGAATCAATGATACGGTGAAGAGCGCGCAGATGCATTACCGGATCGGTGAAAAGGTCGCGCCGTCGATTGCATCACCGACAGACACCAACTTCCCAAGAAGGATTGATTTGACGGGTCCAATTAAGCGGGTACCCGGTAAGGTCATTAGCATTGATACTTAAAATCGTGTTCCAATCAAAAGGCATTCTTCGCGGCGCGCGTTCGTGCTGATGTCATGCCTCGTGGAAAGTATGGACGGTTCGAACGATCACGATCGGGTTCTCTCCAAAGAAATATCGACAAACGAACTCCAAGATCGAATTGGCCGATAATTTTGCGGGACAATTTCGTTACTGTTCGAAAATAGCCACCGCCAATTATCAACGACAGAAACGCTAGTAGAACTGGCAAACGTTTCTAACGATAACGTGATTCGGAAATCCGTGTCATACTTGTCGATACAAAATACGAATCGATTAGGCGCGTAAACATTGCGACGCATCCCGTCGACCGTGTCGAGTAAACCGAGATTCGCGCGAACGCGAAAACAAATGAGTTTCGCGCGGAGAAGTGGGAGAGGAAGAAAAAATCACGTACCTCGAACGAAACAGCGCGATATTAAATCATTCGAGCGGTTGCGCGTCGATGAACCTTCGAAATTAATTTCTCTATTCACGGGACCAGGCGGCCGTGTATCAAGGTCGCGAGCTCATTAGCCATTGATAGCTGCATTCGTGGTCCAATCAAAGGGCATTCTTCGTGCGCGTTCGTGCTGACGTCAGGCCGCGTTGGCCAGGAAAATCGAAGTCCTTCGGGACGTGTGGCCGTGTCGTAGCGCGAACCCACCAAAGAGAGAGAATGCACGACCGTGGTGGGTGAGGAACGAAACGAAATAAGCCAGCGGAAGAGGGAGCGAAACGGGCAGACGCGAAGCGGCGATGGTAAAATCGATGGAAGAAGGACAGAGAGAAACTCGAGGCCCGTTCAGAGACTAGTTAGCACCTTCTCTTAAGTCCGTGCGTTCTCGAATCAAGGCTCGCATTCTGCTTGAGCCGGACCGGCCGACCCGCCACAATGCGGCATTGTACTTAAATCAGATTCAATTTGGGCCCCATTGAAAATTACGCTTAATAAATTATTTGGGCAATTCATAAATCCGACTCGTGCGGTGTCCGGCCGCTCGCCTCTGACTGCCTCCATTCGAGGCCCCGCTTACGAAACGGCGAGCCAAAGCTCCATTCCAAAGAACCTCTACTAATGGACCACGGCCGTGCCAGCGACCAACGTCCTCAGGGACGTATTTCCTTATTCCGAGAGAATTTACTAACAAAACGTGCCGATAATTGATCGGACTTTTTAAACTTTAGCTCGATGCGTAGCTCGAAATAATTACGACGAAATAATTCCTCAAACCGAGATACCGAGAATTGTCTACTATTGATTCGTGTAACGATAATACAAAAACGTATCGATAATTAGGACGATTATTTTGTACGAAAATAGTCGAATTTCAAAGATCGACAACGGCGTTCTCGTTCCGGAAAGCCAAGCACGACCGAAAGGATCGATACGGTTACGAGTAATCCACCAAATGCGGCCCTGAGGACGATTAAGCTTCGCTCGGAGGACCACCAGGTAAATACGCACGCGCTCTTACATACGAGCGGGCCACGATTATCGACCTGCACGTGTACGTCGTTTATACTACAAATTAGTAGGCAGTTATAAATGACATAGGATCCTTATTATCGCTGTGGCCTTATTACGGGCCGCTATTCGGTGACGTTTGACCGACTGTGTGGGATCGTCCAGCTGGAGAGCGTGAAACGACGTGGTTTCTTCCGAGGATTCCAGCCATGAGAAATTATTCGCTCCATATATCTTTCAGGAAAGCCGACTTGTCACTGATTAATGCAACGCGTAACCGTGTTTATTGTCAACTGGACCCGGACGCGACTATCCGAAATGTCATCGGTTGATTATTCCGACTATTCCGATTATTCCAATCCAACGATTGTTGGTCGATAATTAACGCGGGAACTATTTCTAGCGAGCATTGGATCGATCGAGCCTGTTAATATCGGAAAAGATAAACGATCGGAAACGTAGAAAATCGGTACAGAAATTTATGGTTACGGAGAAGCCACGGAAAAAGGGAAAGGAGCCGTTTAACAAGCCGCAAACAAGGGACTGACACGTTCAAACAATCGTGGACGGACCGGCGAACCTATAATTAGCGTAGGATCCCTTCGAGGATCTTTTTTGGCGTTCGTTTTCTCGACCGAGCCAGCCGGTCCAGGGGGATCGAACCGAGCCTGTTTCCGTTCGTTAGATCGTCATCTGCAAATGTTCGACATGTCGGCCGGCTCTCCCAAGACTCTCAGAAGTCACCGCGTAAAATTGACCCGAACCATGAAGATCCAACGAAAAGTTTTGTTCCGTCTATCGGTGAACAATTTTCACAGAATGCGGTCCCAAACCGTTTCTTGGTCGTACAAATCTCGTCGAACGAGAGAAAAAAAAAAAAGAGGCAAAGAAAGAAATTGTTAGAGCACGAAAAAACCGAGGCGCGAAATCGAAAGCTTATTCCAACGATACGATAATTTGTATATGTGCTCGATCGAGCACGCGAGAATTTCTTAACCTCGAATTCGATATATCTAATTGCTTGGCGTAAAGAAATTAAATGGAAAGGCTGTCGAGATCTGAACAGTTTGCGAGATATTTCGTATTTTATGTCAGGAATCTCCTCTATCGCAACGAGTTATTGATACATTTAGTATGAATTCTGAGAACGGCCGATAATCGTGTTTACAACATCATATCGTATCGTGTGCAGAATTTAATTCGCCACGTACGAACCACGCCGAGATACTTAAGGCAGATCGGTGAAGAAAAATGGAGCGACGTCTGTCCTAATAACTTGGCGAACCCACGGGAAACAAATTTCGGATCTATGCAGAGAAAAAACGAAGAGAATCTCATTGAAATTCCCTTATCCAGTTGAAAATGGAAGAACGACTAGCGGCGTTATCGCGATCTGAACTATGCCACGTACAATTAGTTGAAAACAAGATAACCGACTTGGAAGCCGTGCCGGGAGAGGGGTACGTAGACTACCATAAACGTGCTTCGACCATGTATGTACATCACGCGTGTTCCCGGACGCGCGGGTGTGCAACCATTGGTACACGTACGCACCTGTGCCAACGTTTTAAGAGCGTTCACGAAAACCGTGTACTCTCGCTTCGACGAGGTCGCGGTGAAATTCATTTCTCGCTGTCGATCATCGTAATTAATTCCCGGCTCGTCAACGCCGGCAATTAAAATTATACGTTAACGATTCGCAAAAACTTGTTTTGTTGCGGATGGACGGCGGCATGGCTTATCCGAGGAGGCCTAATTATAGCCTCCGCCGCTCTGACACACGGCGTGAAACAAATGGAGGAAGATGAAAAAGACTCGCTTCTTCTGGCCTCTTCTTCTGCTCGTTCCTTCCACTTTTTTGCGCGGCTCCTTTTCTTGCTTGGCTCGTCCTGTTGCTTCGACGCGTATTTCCCTGGCTGGTTCCTGCTTTCTTCCCGTATCGGTTAATATCACAATTATTACGCAAGCCTGCGACCCGAGCTCCGAAGTTGTTTCCCGCAGAAAATATTGCGATCTCTCGTTGTCGAGCTCGAAAGTTAGAAACGGTGACGAGAAAAACGGCATTCGCGTGAATCGAGTTCCCATTGACTTTTTTTTTTCACTTCACCGCAGTGTTTGTTTACTTTCGCATGATCTCCGCTTATCGATTGTTTGTTTCACGGTTCACAGTTAATTTGTAAACGTTTTGCAATCTTCCAATTCAGGTCAGATAAATTCTGCTCGAAAATATCGCGCGAACGTCGAGTTTCGTCGATTTACGTCATCCGACGGTTTCGAATCGCAAAAATAAATGGAATGTACACGAACGGACGTTTTTAGCGTTTTGTGGCGTGTTTTGCGGAGTGGGGGTGCCGGCGGGGGAGGTGGAAAATGCTTCGTACCGGGAAAAACGAACGAGCCGCGCGAGCGTTTCCGGCAAGACGGCCGCTGAACGTCGCTAACGAACCCAGTTGTTTTCCGTTTGAGCAGCTGTTAATTGGCAGTGACTAATTACAACGCGTTATCGAGAAGTTATCGCTATGCAACGCTTTTACCGAGCGTTCTTGTGATCTCTCCACGGCCTCCCTTGTCGCTAGTAACGTCGTTGTATTACGTTTCCATTTGTTACGTACGAATTCCGAGCGGCCCGATTCCATTCGTTGCTCGCTGCTCTTTCGATTATTCGCCATCCATTCACAAATGATTTACGGATTCAAATTTCGGAGTCAAATTCCTCAGTCTTCAACGAGAGACTACTCTTATGTTTCGATCCAAAATGTTCTAGTCAAACAAATCCACGACAAATAGCTGCTACCTATCTCGGACTCGTTGTACACGAGGGAAATTCTATTCCTCGGCACGATGCACCCGACAAAGGTTGCTCCCGTCGATCTGTTCCGGTTCTCGTCCTAATTAGAAAAGTGGCGCCTCGAGTAGCCGGTAAGCGGATACCGGTATCGGATTTAAAACAATGACACCGATGACTAATTGCCGCCAGGGGTCGGTCACGGGCACGATTCCATGCAAATTCACCCTCGAGCCGATAGGGGAAAAGAGGAACCGAACCGAGAGGATAAGAAGGCGCGGCTGCGTTCGGACCGCGGTCAGTTCTAAAATTCGAGCAGGGAAAAAAATACGGTCCTTGTGGAGGTAAAGGATGACTCGAAGACAAAAAGAAATTCGCGCCGGTCGTTCGGGTCGGAAACGCGGCTGCGCCACGCCCTGGCGACGTTTCAGCCTTCTCTCATGGAATTCTACCGCCCGTGGAACCCGAAATACATCCCGGTCCTAACCCTCTGGAAGCGGAATTTCGACCGAGGACGAGTTCCTTGGGCTCCGTTACCGGGCTCTTTTCCCGTTCAACTCGCTGGAAAAACCGGAAAACCCAACGAGTTCTTCGGTTCTTTTTCGCGTAATCGTTCCCTCGCGATCGACGAATCTCCTCTTCGACGAAGCGATCGGAAATACTCGAAATACGCTCGCGATGTAAATTATCCAATTACTCCACTTACAGTCCAATTAAACTGAAATCGTACGATTGACAGCGTGTTACAAGCGCAAATACATTAGCCGCTATCCATTTCCACGTTCCTCTCTTCTTTCGCCCCAACGTCAACGTGGCGGCTGTCCGTGAATGCGTTCATTGTATCGAATTAAAAGTGTTGGTAAATAGACACGATTGCGGGCATATCGCGTGCGCTCATGCGTGACAGCACGATGCTTGCTGACCGCCGGTCAAAGTTCGAGACTCTTTCTTAATTACAGCTGCCTCGATACAGATACGAATTTATTAGGCTGTGGCTCTCAGAGCCACACATATAACTATCTGCTCTTTATTCGATCTTGTGAATCTATTCGTTGACTTCGTTCGAGAATCGTTTCGAGCAACGCTTTCTTCCTCTTTTATTGAACTCGTCCCTTTATCTTGATACACCGAATCGCCCGTTGCTGGCCCATCGACAGCATTGAAAGGAACTTTTCCTCGCATTCGAAGGAAAGTTAAACATCCCGAGACGGCTAATTCACTGTAAACTCGTCGACGGTCCATTACCGGACATTTACAGGCGATTCCGGAACGGCCAGTCAATGGATCCTTAATCGGCGTCAATTTCATCCGAATCACAGATGGGAAACTGTCAACGGTCGTGCATCCTTAAATCAACGGACAATACACCGCCACCCTTCCCGACAGTTTGCACGGACCATCGTCTATTGTGCGCAGCGACACGCTTGGTCGCTGTTCCGTGAAGAGCTGATTAAAAGTGTAACGCTTAGAAATTACAGGGACAGCCCTCCTGTATACGGGTTTCGGATAATCATCGTTAATGAGTTCGAATGGACGTGGCGTTATGGTTTTACCGCGGCGGAGGATGTCGATGGTTCGAAGCCGTGTATCGGAGGACATTTTATTCGAAATAATAAGGCGAAGTGAACCGTCGAATCGGGTATCGTAGCGGCGAATTAGATTAAAAATCACAGGACGAAGGAACGAGCTTTATGGGGAAGGAAATTGCAAGTCGGCGAATAAATTGCATTTTTATTGCTGCTCGGTCCGGGGCCTTCGCTTTATTCGTGGAAACACGACACGACAGGCCGTCACACCGGTTAAATACATTCGCCCCCGGCTACTTAAGATAATTTTATTACGCATTTTCATGCGAGCTGTCGTGTCGCAGGCCAATTACCCGTTCCTTATACGAAGCGCGCCGCTATTAATTGCACGCCGTAATAGAAAATTACGCGTGCAACCGCGTTTCGCCACGCCGCGGTGTTCCTCGAAGTTGGTTACAACGAATTCGCAAACAATTCACCTATCTCTTTTTCTAACGGAACGATGGTAATCTCGTTATTACAGCGATTTACTCGCTGCGCTAAGAAAGCGGATATGTGAAATTTTTCAAACTAAAAGTGAGTCACGATCCTTAGCAGACGGAAATACGTAATGATTCGATGACGACGCGTCGTGAAAGTAAACAGTAAATTGAAATACATCGAAAGATGATTACGCGATCGAACTTTCATTGAAAATGGAAGTTTGCGAGGGTACGCAGAGGACGAAAGAACAGAAGATTACCGCTTCTACCCCTGTTTCCTGAAATTTGAGCAATATTTTCGTAGAGCACGCGACGCAGGGGTCAGAGATCAACGGGGATCGATGACAACCCTCCGCACGAATGAAGCCGTTCCACGATCGCCCAGCTGTGATTTTCTAACGAGCCTTTGATGGAATAACGCCCCTTTCAATTTTCTCGAGTGCCCCAGCTTTGCTACGTTTATCGGTTCCGGGAACGAGATATACGTAAATGTTTCCATTAAATCGTTTTCTCGTGTTTTAATGTTTCACGCGATCCATTTGTCCAATTTTCATTATTGATCAAATAAAATGGATAAATAAGAAATTGTAAATGTCCGTGAAATTGCTGACGCCGAAGCAGCGGAAGGGTGAGAATCTCACCGTGAGATCCACGATCTTTGGAAACGAACCGGAAACAAGCACGAATGGATCGTACCGTTAGTACAACTATAGAAAAACCGTGGTTTCCCGCCCCTGGTATCTTGGCCTCGGTGAATCTTCGTCCGAAAACAAAGTAACGGTTGGTAGATTTTGCAAATTGGATTAGAGGACCGGGAAAGAGAAAAACAGCAATCACGAATGCGACTTAAGTCGCTGGTAAGTCGACTCGGGGGCCCTCAAAGTCTACCTGCCGGTTTGCAAATTGCCGAGGAGAGAGGGAAAAGGCAGCGCAGAGGCGACGAAACGACGCCGACGGTGACTCTAGAGACCAAACAGAGGGAATCATCCTGTCGGCAACCTGCCGAGCTCTTGACCCAGTCCCGAGATCGGATGAACCGGGCCGCCCTGTCAAAACTTGTCACCGGGATTTGGGATTAGAGAGTGAGTCCTCGAGGAGAAAAACTGCCGCGTGAAAATTGGTTAAGAAGAGAGCAAATAAAAGTCGTAAGTGGCTTTCATCGGAACGATTAAAGAACGCAAACGCGTGCGGAAAAGATCGTCCGAGACCTCGCGGAACAGTTTCATAACGGATTCCATGCGATTATCGTAATAAATCAAGCCAGTGCAGCGGTTTCGACTCGTCAGGCCACGGCTCCATTTAAATCAACCGTCGTCGCGAAACTCTCGAGCGAAAAGGCGCCGACTATCGCGCGACAAATCAGCTTACTCCGGTTGCTCAAAAATGTCCACGGTCGCGCCAGCGAAGAACCGGCGTTCTTATTACGTCAAACTTATCCACCGGCATTGAAAGGATGCACGCGTTCGCGGTGGATTGAAGACGAGAATGGGCACGAGAGGGGGCACAGGAGGGCTGACTGTTAGCACGATACCGGAGCACGGGGTGCGAGGGGGTTGTTCGGCGTACCACCCTCGTATCTCTCACGCTTCGCGGGTATTTCTATGGTAGGGAGACGCCCGTCTAATTTCCTGTCCTGAATTTCGAACGAGCAGGAATTTGCACCCTTGAGTTCACATCAACGCGACGATGGAAGAGCGAAGAGGCGAGAGAAAACTAGGGAGGAGCGAGGAAGGGGCGGTTTGCTACAGTGGCGCGATTGCTCTTCCTTTCTCTGTTACGAATATCAATTCTTTAATCGTTGAGATTATTTTACCTGTTTGTGTTTGTTAATTTGCTATGGTGTGTGGGTACGCCACTGGCACGACGGAAATTGGCTCGTTTGTACAGCGGCCATGGAACGGGGTTGAATGCGCAAAATCGCGCGCGAGGTTCTCTTCTGGAGCGTCATTTTTCGATACCACCCATTTTTCCGGTACGTTCTCTTTTTCGGTTCAGCTTTTTCCGTTCGTTCGTCCCGTTTTCCTCGTTTTGCGATCCTTTCCAGGCGGATCCGGGCCCGATGAAACCGTGCTTTTCAATTCGGACGCGAGCGTGCGCGGACGTTTAGTGATCGACTGTCTTTATCGAGCTCGATTTTGATTCACGCGGACAGCGGGAACGCCGGGACGCGCGTTTTATCTCGAATCCAACCCCGCTGAAAGAGACTCGAACCGGAGCCACCTTTCCCCTGGATGCCGGTTATTTATTTACCCCGTCGAGCGTCGAGCGCGGAAGAGAAACGACGACGACGGAGCCGATTAATTTCCTGCGGAACCGGGCGAAAACAACGCCGAAGACAACGAACGGACGAACGGAATTCGTCGCGCGATGCCGAAACAGGGATTTTAGAAGAGACGCGGAGAATATCCGGTAAAAGTCGTTCATTGTGCCGCTCTCGGCTAGCTCGAGCGTGACGGAGCGCGAGATCCTCTCCTTGAACCAGTCCGGACAAAGCCATTATACGCGGGATCCTATTATGCGATTGTTATGAATTTCCTATTAATAATAAATAAACAAACATAATGGGAGGCCGTCGCGGTGCGTTAGTCAGCGGAACGCATCTGGTTCCATCAGGGACGGGGGTTGCTCGACACCCTGCGTCCTCTCGACGGATTTAAGCGCCGAGTGCGGCTTCTCTCGCGCGCGATTGGACGCGTACAAGACGCGCCGCCACGGTATTGGCCTATGCTCGAACAATGATCGGTTACAAATCATCCCCTTTTATACCACGAGTGGCCAAGTACGCGTGACGATTCATTCTTCCCTCTCACGCTCTCTTTCTCTCTTGCGGATGCTCCATAGAGAGTAAATTCGATTCGCTATGTCGAACTCTGATCGTTTTACGATCGACCATGGCGATATGCGAACAGAAGAGACCCGGCGAAAGATTCGGGCAAATTGAAATTTATCATCCCTCCTTTTAGGCGTCCTTGTTCTCCGCGCGTCGCTCGAAATTTCGTTCTTATTTCAATTTCTGAATCTTTCACCAAAGAAAAGTTGATGTTCCTTTGAGCGCAACCGCCTAATAATTCGACCAGCAACTTTTCGAACGTGGCGAGTCGCACAACGCGCAGATAAGGGAGCAATCTTGCGGGAGGACAAACAGCCCGGTTAGGGAAACAAATTTCAACCTTCCGGAGGGAGAGGAAAAGGTAGAAACGTTAAAGTCGCAAAGTCAAGTTTACGCGGAGCAGGTAGAGCGGCGGTTTTTGGACAGCTCGGCCGGCAACCCGTCGCGCATCTCGTCCTAATCCTGTTTGCGGGATGAGCAAACCGTTGCAGCCTGTGTTTGATTACTTTAGAATTTCCCAAGGTTCGCGAGAGCTGGTACGCTTCCTTCGGGGTTTCGTGTCGGATAACTCTCTCGTATGTACGCCCACCGTAAATCCTCTTTGCACTTCTGGCTTCGTCAATGGAGCCCAAAACTATCGAAATCCGTTGACGCGCCCTACGGCGTCGCGTTTGTCCCTGGTGAAATCTCTCGCGATACAGACTCCGAAAATCGCAGAGTATCGTACACGCGCGAACACGTCGATTTTCCCGATCGCGCAATCTGTCTCGGTTCCCGATAGCGTGCTAGCAAGCGAAAACGAAAAGAGGTGGTGCAGGTTGGTCACCTGCGGAAAGTCCGGCTTTGGCCGCTTGCTGCTGGTACCTTCCTCGACAAAAGGTCCGGTATTTAAGATTCTATTGTACCTTTTAAACGGTCGGCATTATTTCGTTAAACTGAAGGCGTGGTGCGAATTTCGGACTGCGCGACCCCCTAGAGACATCTGGATAAAGGAGCTAAAGCTGCAGGACGCTCGATGGACGTCCCCACGGCACTTGGTACCGACGCTCTGTGCGCGTCGAGGACGATTCATCGTCGACAGCTACCAAATCCATCGACTCGGCTCTCCGAATCTCTGCCAATAGCAAGAGTAGACCGCGGAGTCGATTCCAAAACGGCTACTTTGCGTCGAAACGAGATGAGTGTCTCATCGATGGTGTAGCTAGGGGAGTCGTTCTACCATGAAACGCCAAACTAAACGGCGCTTCGAGGCCCAAATACAAGACCCGGCTCCTCTCGAGATTGCCACTCCGCGCCCTACACACGTTTACCGAGTCCTGGTGCACGCACACGGAAACACGCATGCGCGCACCCCGACGTACACGAACAAGCGGAAACGCGTGTATTTATTCCAGTCCACGTAGGAAAGCGCAAAAAGGGCATAATGGACCCCGTAGCCAGATAGGTGTATATAATGAGGTTAGCAGAGGGGTGGAGTAAGGGAGGCTAGCGAAGCGGGGTGGATGTCGTTGTGATACGATAGAGAGAGAAACATAGAGAGTTCGAAAGAGAGAGAGGGAGGCGACGGGAGACATGGTTGGGAGGGAAGAGGGGATCGTTCCCCTTCGGCCGGGACGCATCTGCCCCATTATGCTGCCCCGGGGCACTCCCGAGACCATTAATCCTCGCTAAACGACAGCCATTTTGTACCTAAACTGGATTGCCGACTCACTAACTGGTTTTGAGGACGCTTAATAGACTACTCGGCGCTCCTATTATGGCGATCGCGCATCCGCGCTATATTTCGGTGTCGTTTATTCCCTGCTAATGTGCAAACGGCTTTGAGAATGTCCCGAGAGGAGGTAGCTCCTCATCGAAGAGAACGAGACGAAAAACGATGCGTTCCTCCGGTCGTTCGATGCGACGACGACCCTTGGATCATTTCGGAGATCGTGCGTTTCGGGTACACGAGGCGGTGTAACGATGACGACGACTTCTAACCAAGGACACCCCATGGGTTTCTTGTCGTGCAGTTGTAACAAGATTTTGGTTAATCGGCTTGACTCCCGAGGCTGCGACCGGAAAATCTTCTCCTCGCTCTACCAGGTATTCCCTAGGGACGCTGGTGGGGCTGCTGTCACTCCGGGACTATCGCCACCAACCTGCCAATCGGATTAGTTTAATCCTAAAATATTGTTCGTCTGGTGTACAACAACATCGCGAAAATCCGTCGACCCGATAGACTGAAGCTCTTTGGTCCCCTGTTTAGTTTCTTTTGCTTCCATCGAGTAGGTATCCAATTTTCATCTATCGCCTACGATTCAAACCTTTTTCCAGGCGAAAGCTGCTCGCGACAGCACCCACAAGGCGATATCTCGACAACATCGTTATCCCGTCAAACCTCCAGACACTCGGTCCATGGACGTAGAGAGGAGCAGCGGTCTTGTACGCGCAGCCACGCTCGCGAGCGCGCACACAACCACAGACGCAACGGAGGATTGCCAATCAATTCGCGCATCGCGCCCGGGAATTAGACAATTAGGAGTCGTCACGTTCCCCGAGCAGTTGCCTCGTCGCGTCGTCCCGTTCCCCGCTTCGTCGTTCCGCTTCACCCCCTTCAACCGACCTTCCCCCACCTTGATAAGTGGCGTTCCATCCCCGCGCGCGCGCACCGAATTCGAAGCGCCACCGCTTCAAGTCGGCAGTGCCATCTGGCAGAAGCCCGACGCGCGAAACCGAGTTAGGTTTCGAGATGGAAGGAGAGAGGATTCAAACGCGCGGAATGGTTCCCATTGGCGGTGTCAGGCTGCTAGGTACACGCCTCCTCCCGAGGGGTCTGGGTTAGGTCTGTGGTGTGACTGGAGTGGTCCGCATTGGCCGAGGACACGACACGGTACCGGTTCCACGGGTTCCGCGGGGGCGGCGCGCGAGCATCGGCGGCGAGCACCGCGACGCCGGCCGCCACCGAGAAGAGAGAGAACGCCTCGGCAGGCCTCTCCGCAGTCGAGCTGGTAATCAGTGTCGTTTCCGCGGCAGCAGTGGCCACCACGCGGCAGATTACGCAGATTACGACGCTACACCCCCCGCGTATCCGACGCCGACGGTTGTGATGCGGTTGTGACAGTGTTGGGGAACGGTACGCGAGCTTCGACTATTCTATTCGGACAGATAATCGCCGGAACTTCGGCTTCTATTTCCTCGTAAACGAACAGGCTCGGAGATGATGAGCCGCAAACTTTCCGAGGGACCAACACTTTGACGCGGGACAACCCTCCATTTCGATCGAGACGAACGTTGGACTCGCTTCGTCTCTGTCCCGATATTCGTTGCTCGGAGTATCGCGGTCGATACGATTCGTCGTCGTTGACACGGAATAAATTCCAAAAATGGAGCCGACGGTGTGACGACGTCGTAGGCTTCGACCCTGGCTCGAGACAACTGACAAACGAACGAAGACCTGGCGCAAAGGTGGATGTCCGAAGAGAAAAGACATTCGATCCCCTGGTAACGAAGCAGGAAGATCTTGGCGTGCATAGAGGGTTGCGATTATCGAGATCGAAATAATGAGTGCCTGACATAAGAGACCACAAGGAGTAGGGACAGTCATGCTGATCTCGTAAAGAAACTGATTTGTCTTTAATGGGGGGATCCGCTCGTGCCGGCTCGGTCGGTCCGCGGCGATGCAGCGGATTCCGAGAATAACGGGCTCTGGAATCAGCCGGGATGGCAGTCCGTGAACATTCGCGCTGATACTGCGGCGCAACCGATTACAACACGATAGACAGCGATCCAAGATCCGCTGTTGCGATGACAGTTCTCTGCCGCTGGTTGTCCCGTTGATGTTTAATAGTTTGCGTCGATACGAACCAAGCAGCGGACAACCGATACAAATAGAGGACGATGACCGCATCGCGGTCGATCGATGTCGTTGTAAACGAGGCCCTCAAACAATCGTACCGGAACTAAACAATCGTGTCGAGCGAGCGTAAAGTGTAAATAACGATGCGTGCAAAGTGAACACCAGGTGAAATCTTGCTTTGTACATAAAGGCTGAGACAATTGTACTCCAAATCATCCCTTAAACTCGAACCGTCTAACGAACCGTCTAGCAAACTCGGTCGAATCCAAGGTCCGAGGCTCCGCGAAACGCTGACTCTCTCGTCGTGCGTTCGTCGGTCAAACGTCGAAGGAAAAAAGTGAAACGGTATGAGCGGCAGCGAGGGCGTGGTGACGAGCCAGGGTACCGGGAGCGATCGGCTGTGCGAAGACGTCGATATGGCAACTCCGACGTCAGCCGCTTCGAACCTGAAACCGCGAAGCGGTAAAATCAGCTTCAGCGTCGACTCCCTGCTGAGCGACATGAAGAAGACAGCCGTTACCGGCGGAGCGTTCGCTAGACGAGAGAGCGAAGACCGAATGGAGTCCGAAAAGAATCTGGATATGGAGGTTAGGTACCGCGAACTAATGATGGAGCAACAGAGACTTCAGAGCAGAGAGCTGCTAGCGAGACTCAGTCCCCACGGGCTCGCGTTTACCAATCATCATCATCACCCTCCGAGTCGGTTGGAACAGGATCACCCATCGGCGGGGCGGCAAGAGATTCTCACGGTGAAGGATTTTTCTAGAACGACTAGCCACGACAAATCTTCGTCTCCCATTAGGATAGACCAGGAAGTTCAGAGGGATCGGGACGATCGACGATTGTCCGGCGGTTCCCCAGGCAACAGGATCGCCGAGTCTATGATCCAGAGGGAACGCGGTCAAGAGGAGGACGAGAGGATCGACAGGATCGGGAATCCTCGATCCGTGTCGCCGGTCAGTAGACGAGAGATCATGGACGATAGAAGCGACTCCGAGGCGAATCGATCCCTCGAGGGCGATAGAGCCGATCATTTGGACCTCGAGGATCAAGAGATCAGAAGCGTGGGTCAGTCCGAGGATCTGAATGTGATGGACTCGGACTGCGAGCTCGAAAGGGACCTCGACAGTAGCCAGGAGAAGGAGGAGAAGTCGAGTCCTGTAGTGCCTCAGCCGATTCATCCTGGGGTTCAAAGGCCCTCTCAGGGACCCCCTTACCTCACTGGGGCACCCGGTGCTCCTGGCTGGAATCCCGCGGGATTTCCGCATTCACTCGCGGGGTTCGCGTGGCTACCCCCACCCCCGCACCCACACAACCCTCATGGACATCTTTATACACCGCACGGAGGACCCACCAGTCCAAACGGTAAGCACGACGTCGATCCTTCCGATCTTTATCCGCTGTGATCTTCATCCTTGCGACTATTACGATCGTACTCGTTTCTCCAAACTACTAGACCTGAAATTTGACTAGAAAAAGGGAGATCAAATACAGAAGTCTCTCTATCCGAGAGAGACGGAGAGAAACTTGAAATTGATCGTAAGATCGTTTGGTACCGGCGGAAGATGCGAGTGGTTATTATAAACCAGGCGATGAAAACGTTATCGCTCGTCTCGTATCTGGCGCCCGGCTCACGGTCCTAATTGCACGCACGATTTTACAGTTCAATTGATCCTTGCGCGGCGATTATTCGCGATAAAGTTCCCCTTTTATGCTAGTAGAGCGTGCTTAATCTTTGGATATGAAAAACTCGGAGCGTGATGTTCGTAGCACGCGGAGACGAAATAGAAGCTTGCTAAATAACGAGTGGTCGAGTAGATTATGGAACGCGTACGTGCACAAAGAACGTACAAAATGGAAACCGGTTCGCGTAAACGGTTTGAAATTCAACCCAGCCGTAGAAAGGAGCATCGATTCAAGCGGCGAGCAGTTCGCCCGCGCGGACCATTATTCTTCCGCATCAAAGCCATCGCGATATTAGCTCGCGAGAATATTAGCCGAGCGTTGGGTACGCTACTTATCAAGCCGATTTACGGGTCGGCGTAACTAACTCGCCTCCGTGAATCGTTATTCTCGTTTCCTTTTCACCTATCGGCGAGGATTTCTCGGCCGGCCGGCTTACAATGTTGATGATTAGGAGGACTACGCCGACTTCTGGCGCAGCTCGCACGACATTCGTAACACGCAGCCCCATAACGCTCGATATTAGTGTCGCCGGTCACGCGAGAAGTCGGTTATTATCGGAATTACGCGTTAAAGTATTCGGGCGTGCTCCACTCTGCCGGGTCGTGTGTAATCGAAGCATGGAACTCGGAAGTTGTTAAGACGGAAAAGCCTTTCCTCTTCTCTTCGAACAGAGTTACCTCTGTTCGTAGTTTCTCGTCGACAAGTATCGCGAGTATGGGGAGCCTCGTTGCTGACAAGAGTTTCACCGCGTTCGCGTAAGGCATCTTTGCTCGCAATTCAAGCTACCCTTCAGCCCTATCGGCCACCGATCTCGAGATCTCCGTTGGCGTTCTTAATTTCGTTCCACAAACGTCAAACGGAACTCCGTTCGCAGAGTTCCGTTCTTCGCTATCCACCGAGACGAGCACCGATCGAACCGATCGACCTCTCTCGATCGCTCGAGGCCGCGTATCTAGGCTATTAGAGCACGCGATCCTGCGTTTCCTGGCTTAACGCTAAACGATGATTTTTATCGCTCGTTAGGAGGACGGATTCTGTCGTAATAAAACTCTTATTCCGATCGCGATGAAAAAACGAGCATTGTAGCCTATCGGCCAAGACGAAGTGCTTCGGAGGTTCGCGAAACGAAGTGAAACGATGTTGCGAGATTATTCCACGTCTCTCTCGAGGATCTTATATTCGATCAATTACCCCTAACGACACGATCGGTCGTACGAGTCGGTTTGAAGGGGGAAAAAAAAGGACAATCGAATAGTTGGAAACGATCGAAGAACGTGGCTCGAATCGATCAAAGATCGACGCGAATGGCTTTTGTTTCTCGTCGAGTTAGAGCGTCGGGTGCGTCAGCGGCGCGAAATGATCGGTCGATTGAACGTGCCGGCTACCGGTTTCGATTCACGAATCGTTCCAGCCACGGAAACGCGCCGCTGGCGTGGCCACCTTGTGCCTCGAGCCCAGCATCCACGCCTGTTAGACTTAATTGACGATTTTACCTTAACGTCGGCCGGTTTGTACCAGCCTCTTATAAGATACTTCTCCTCGACTCCCGCTTTCGTCTCTTTCTCGTGACACGTATACACCTGGGGGGCCAATTAAAATTTTTACCCCGGTATAAGCGACCGTTTACGTCTACCGGGGGAACGATGAGTTTTCCTCTCGATAAACGATTCGCGTGGACCCGCGTACCCCGACGCAACGTTCCTCCGAAATCCAAAGGTTTCCTCGGCTCGAAAGAAACGGTAGCAGCGAAGCGCGGTACTCGAGGTTTCAGCGGACGAAATTACGAGCGGCGCGTAATGAGAAACTCGCACCGTTTCCAAGAAAGAAATCTCCAAGACCATTACGGGAGCGTTTACGGCGCGTAGAAAAGTCGAGGAAGGAGCGAACGGCTGGGTAGAAACTTCTCTCCCGTGTTTCCAGCGAGTCCGTTGCTGGATGAAGAGGTGAAAGGGGTGGAGCACGGGGAGGCTTCGTACACGAACTCGTGCATGATAGAGTCATACATAACTCCGAGCATCCATAATGCATTCAAGCCGGGGTAAAAACTGCCCTTGTTAGGTACGCCCTGGCACACCCAGCTTCCTGACCAACGTCATCCACTCAGCGTTTTTGCGGATGATAACGACAAACCGCTCGCCTCTGTCTCCTCTGTCGTTACTCCTCTCTAGCGGTGATACGTTCTGCTTTTCTTCCCTTGGTACCACTGCTCCCCATCCTACTGTTTTTCGTTCCCGGAGCGCGAGACCAATTACCCGCGTCTCTCGACTAGGGTTGAAACCTCGTCCGTTATGAATTTTATTCCCGCTGGTTAACGCAATCGTCCCCGAAGCACGTTTCTTCGCTGTTTCCCTGGATGGACGCTGATTAGACAGCCTTCGAGTCGACCAACTTTTTCCACAGGTATGTACATCGCGTTTGCGGCTGTAATAACCACGTTGATTTTGGTGTTCCTTCGTCAACGTTAACCTTTCCACGGTTTACCAACGAAATATGGCAATTAACGCAATCCATCCATCAACGCGTTGAAACTCTATCGCGCGAGTAATCGGACTTTACGGTATTCCGAGGAACGTGACACCTATTATCCGTAGCCAGGTATGCGTAAGATAAAATATTTGCAAAGTTAAATACCGCCGTTGGCGATACTCGAGCCAAGTTTCCATTGCGGCAGGAGCACGCTTTATCGTTAATACCGGTTGCAGGTAATTTCGAGAGATCCTGAATCGAAAAATTTAGCGTACCTTCCCCGAAGTTGCGCGACGGCGATCATCGGTAAAAAATTAGACAGTGAAAACCTCATTAGTCGTGGGGGTAGCGTTTATCGGGGAGGTGAGGGGATACGATACGAGGCTCGTCCAGCCGATAGATAATCCGGAGGCCCGCTGCCAGGCGGTGGCTTTCGAAAATTATGAATACGGAGGTCATTTATAACGCTCGAGCGCCACCGTCGGCCGGCACGCATTTATCTGTCGGCCTCCGCGACCAGCAATGAATTAACGACGCCCGTCCCGCGTCCAATGACGTTCCACAAAATATTTGGAACGATTCATCATTCTCGGCCAACGTAATTATCGTCCATGGGGTGTTCCACCGGCGAACCGTCCGTCGTTCGCGGTTGGACACAGTTTTTCCGGAAGGTCCAGCGAGACAATTCACCCCCTCGACGCGTTAATTGCCGTGAAACGAGTTTCTCCTTCTTGTTTATCGACGATCAACGCCGACGATTCCGACGAAACTGAGCTTCTCCAAGGGTTGTCATCGTGTACTCGTTTCAATTACGCTTATGGGATTATATTATGGGATAAATACCATCGGTACAGCTGCGAATCTCGCAGAAGCGAGATGAACGTTATTGGGACGTCGCGTCATGGATGATAATGTAGCATTGCAGGGATTCCGGGGAAAATGATGGATGGTAGAAAATTGCAACGCTCCTGGAAAGGTTTCTAACGCGAATTGGTTTACGGGAAGCTTTAAAAATATCGTTACCCGATGAAGTTTATACCGAAGGAAGTCGACAGAAGTTGTGCTTCTTCTACATGGACTCGAGCGATCTGCGTTCGACTCGATTTTTCCTGTTAATTATCCGACACGTTAGTCTCACCTCCACGCAATTATTAACGAGTTAATTAGACGCGTTTCTAAAACACGTTGAAGTATGCGTTTCCTCCGTGAGGATGCTCAAGTTCTCGGCGAAACGACGCCGGAATATTCGACAAAGAGGCCGAACAATGCGATCGCGCGCCTAATACGGTCGACCTCGTTAGCCAGGCGCAACAATAATCGTGCGTCTACGAGCGTATGGTAATTAACAGAAATTAATTAGCAACTGAGAGGTACGTATCGATCGTCGGAGTCGGTGATACGTGGAGACGCGTTCATTGTGGGGTCTGTATATTTTCTCTTTCGGGCCTCAAGATGTGTTTCTCCTAGCGAGAGGTGACGAAGTACGAACGTCTTTATACGGACGCGAATAAATACCGAAATCTGACTTTTAACGCTCGTTCACGCGTTAAAATATTTTAATGCGTTACCGTTCGCTTACATTTACAAAATATCGCCGACAGACGCGTAAATTCGTTAAAAGATGGACGAAGGGAAATCACGAAGGAAAGGATCGTCGTATAGTATGCCCGAGGACGACAAGTATAAATTATAATCAGCTGTAATTGAGTGTAGAAAGTGCGGAAATTTGAAATTACCCGAGTAACGAGGTATGACTTAATAAACGCATGAACATTTTAATGAAGCCGTTCGACGTCCATCCCCGTCGTAAACCAGAGGCGCAAACCACAGGATATCTTTGCCCGTCGTCATCGATCGAGCCAGTCAATCAACGACGGCGCTAGAATATCGCGAGGAACGTACATATATATATATATATATATATATATATATATATATAGTACATACGCGTGTATACGTATCAATCGTAAATCATGCGAACATTTAATTAGCAGGAATTAATTGGCGTTCATAAGAAACATATTGAACCGGGGCTGGTCATTAGTAAGATACGCGACTGGCCGCGATACGCGAATTGTCAGCGCGATAGCGCGAGAGCAAAAGACGAAACCCGTTTCATCAGCGACTATTTTACTCGGCGAGGAATTTATTACCCCCACGGAGCAACTTCATTGGGAATTCATTACGCTTTTCCCCGGTTCGATACACTTGGTATCTCACGGCTCTCGCCGATACAAATGAATTACGACAAATAAGCAATTAATAATGAAAATTTCTATACGACCTCGCAATAGCAATTATCAGCGGGACTAAGAAAAAAGAACGAAAAAGCACGCGAGATTTCGCGAAACGTTATCGGTCCTCGTCGAAATATTTCTACGGAACGGTTCCCATTCCAACGTTAATTAACGATCCGGCCGTCTCGATTTTACGGATACGTGATTTTGCTCGATCTTACAGCGGCCGCGACTAATTGCTTTCTCCTATCGTTCACTGTCCGGATTACCGTGAAAACTCCAGCGATTCCAGTTCCCCGCCTTATCGGTGGCGCGCTTTACTTCTCTCCGAATTTTATAATATATTCCGGATGTTACGCGCTACCTGATACCGAACCTGGTAACGAGCTTTTCATCCGGTATCGATTTCCAAAACCTAGATGTTCGCACCTCTTTAAACATCTACCTACCATCTACGGCAAGAGATCTCCAACGTGTTTAACTGTATACCAAAATTTCACTGCCACGTCTACTGCTGTTATTCGTTGCAAGAACGCGATCGAGACTACTCAAACCGCGCCGTACTCCATATCCAGACACCGCAAACGTACCGAGCACCCACAGGTTCAGACTTCCGTGTATCCCCGTTGGTTCGCCTCGAACAATGCTTCGATCGAACGAATACGAAAGAGAGCAAAAGTTCCGGCGGATTCGAGACAGCGGCCGACCGCAGGTGCTTTGTCCACGCGCTACGCGGAAAGTCACGGGGCGCAAGATATATTTCCTCGGGGATCCCACCGAGCGTTTAATTAGCAGAAATTAATTAGCGTCTAAGAGGAACATATTGATCGGTTATGTGAGCGGACTAGCCGACTAGCCGGCTCGATGCCAGCGAAACGGGGAACGCCGATCAGAATGGAAGACGTAATACCGATGTCGCGACAGATCCGCTCGACAATGCCGCCGGCCCGTTCCCTTTTTTTGTCCTACGGCCGATCGTTAATTAGCGCGTGGAATTCGCCGTTGCCCCGCGGTTGCCGCGAAATCGTCATCCTTTCGACTCTCCCGGCACCGGCGTGCTTTTTGCACCGGCCAGTCGAAGCGAAATCCTCTTCGAGTACTCTACCGATTCTTCCTTAATACACCGATCGACGATTAACCATCCTCGACCGATCGATCATCCCCTTTTTTCCCTCGAGCAGCCATCCCGTCGACCACGATACACCGAATTTTCGTCCCTTTTCTTTTCGCCGCAATTCCAATTACTCCGAAACGCGACGCCAAAACTGACGTCGTAAAAATTAATCGACGGACACTAACGGAAATTCCAAAATACTCATTGCCGCGCTAAGGAGGGAAACAGTTTGAAAAGCATATCGAGTTAGGATAAACGTAAAGCCACCCGATGCAATCGCGGTGACTCGCCGTTCAACCGCAGAGTGTGTACAATTGTTCTGTTTATTGCAAGCGCAAACATTCAAACACGCAAAGTAGCGTTTTCTATGCAACGATCTTGTCACTTGGAGAAAATTTATTCCGAACTTCTACTTCGTTCGGAAGGTCGAGGTTAGCTTTTACCCTTTGGAACCGATCCGCGTACAGAAAATATGTACAACGAGAAGATAAACGGGAGTCTACGAATCACTTTTAAAATATGATCGAACAAAAACGGCGTATTCGCGTGGATCGGCCTGACGTAAATGTCTGATTTCGAGTCGAAGCCTGTTTGTCGCGACGTGGTCGCAGTTGTTGGAAAAAAAAGGAACATCTCCGGTCGGAGAAGAGAAAACTCGGCTAATTGCGCGCGTACGAGTCAATCACCGAGCATCGACACGACGATAATTATCGTTGCGAATGAAACGGACGCGTAACCAGGGACAATTTATTTTTTACGAATCAATTTCACCGCTTGTTGCCGACCAATTGGAAACCGTTCGTTCGCAAACGGTCGCTGTCGATACACGAACGGACTGTATAAATTGGGGATCAACGACGCTGATTGCTTGAGAAACGCGCGCGCGCGCGCGCGCCCTCGATCGACGACCGAGTAATTTATGTAGACACCGACGCGGAGCCTGATCGTTAACGCGAAACAAGACTGAATTTTCGCGTGTGATCGCGTTTTTCGACGAGTAATCGAGTTTCTTGCGCGCCATGAAAGTAATCGTTGTCCCGCAGGTGGCTCGTACCGTTTACGAACGAATTTGTTTGAAAATCGCGTCGACGGCCTATAATTGTCTCCACTTTGAATTACAAATTTTTAGAACTATCGTTTTCGAATCGTTCATCCAAAGGTAAAAGAGTTTCGAAACGGAGGAACGTAGGCATCGAACGGTACGCGAGGCAACAGTAATTATCGTGATCAGTGGAAGATGGCGAAGGGAAAGTCTGTCGAAAATTCCTAGAGAGAAGAGCGCGTTTTCGATCGATCCGTTCGTCCCGCATTAATTAATGCTCGCTGGTGGACGTTATCGCGGGCTCGCAGATAATCATTATGCAATGCGTGCACGGAAATAACGAGCCGATAATTTTGCACCATTCGAACAAATCTGCGCAAACATGATTAATATTACAAAGCTCGTAGCGTTATCGGATATTCTGAGGATGGTTCATTTGTATCGGTGCTTGTGACGTAATTAACGATTACAAATCCAAAAGAAACGAGCCAATTATCGATTCGATTTGACACCTATATCGAAATAAATCTGCGAATACTTTTATCGGGCCCAGACGCGATACGCGACAAAAAAGAAAACCCTCCCCTCTCTCTCCTTCTCTCAAACTGTGGCGACGTCGATGATTTATCAATCGACGATAGTTGGGCAATTATCGCGCGAGTTATAGCAGCGCGGAGAAAATATTCTTCGGGTTGACGGGCGATATCTTAATTCACCTTCGCAACGTAATCGACCGTATTAATTATTCCAGTTGTACATTGCTTAATCGTGTACCGCCAACTTTTTGGCCGATCGAGAACATATTCCCTCGCGCGACGCGGTCGAACGATACGAATGATTACGTTGTTACTGTCAAACGCACTCCATGGAATTGACGGCAGCGCGTTGGTAGCGAATACTTGTGTCTTAACGTGCCGTATTTTATTTCGTCGTCTCGACAATTAGCCAAACATTCTCTTTCCTTTTCAGCGCGGAAACGTTAGCGTAGCCTGTCTTAGCTCCGAATTCTCGTTACATCGAATTCATCTCGATCGATTCGTCATCTTTCGAAGGCCGGCTCGACTTGATCCAACTTGCCACGAGACTTTCTAACCCGTTAGACTCTTTTACCTCCGACGATCCATCTACTTGGTGGTTTGCGTCTGATCCATAGATTTTTGAATTGATTTCAGGCGATTTGAGGCTACCGGGTCCAGGACCAGGACCGGTCAGGTGCACCCTGAGGAAGCACAAGCCGAATCGCAAGCCGAGGACACCGTTCACCACGCAACAGCTGCTCTCCCTCGAGAAAAAGTTTCGCGAAAAGCAGTACCTGACCATCGCCGAAAGAGCGGAGTTTTCGTCCTCCCTTCACCTCACGGAAACGCAGGTGAGACTCGCCACGAGCGGCCATTAAGCTCCGAACCAATTACGGATAACGATCAACCGCCAAAGAATCGTTTCTTTCGCGTCTCCCATACACCTAGGTATTCGGTCAAGACCCACCGTAGGTTACACCTACGATTCAATCATTTTTGCAATCGAGCCCTCCTCTTTCATTTCGTTGCAATTGCTCGTCGAGACGCAGCCGAAACGAGCAAATTCCCGTCTGCCTTTCGCATCGTAATTAGACACCCTTCCACGAAGCGGTTCGCAATTAACATGATTGACGTTAATTAAATTGAACCATACGAAACGGTATTATACTTAATTTTTGTATCAGTCGAAATGATCTGCGCTCATTTGGCGTGGCGTTCTGCCAATGCCGCCACAAGAAGTTCCCAAACACCGCCTTCGCGTCCACGTAACGAATGTTTGCCCAAGTGCACGATTGTATCTATATATGTTTAAATAAAATTAATACAGTTTTACGAAAAAGTAGACTAAATAAGGTATCGCGACAAATGAAATTCGTTCGAAAGATCTCGCCTATACGACGTCTGACTCGTAAAGGGAAGACAGACTGTCGCGCCGGAGTCGGTTGTCTGATTACAAGCGGCTGGATCTACTTCTAGGTTGTACGGAAAGTAAAGTTACTACTGCTGCGCCGGCGACGGTGTATCGCCAATTTAACTTGTAATTCAAACAGGAAATGCTCTTCGACACCTTTTATCGAATGAAAAATTCATTCTGAACGTTGCTGGACATACGTTGTCTCGTGACACGTGTAATAGCCAAAATGACCGTCGCGATGCGGCTATTATCGTGCAGTTAGCGTGTTCAGATACACTTTGCGCATTCATTACAATGCATCAGACGAAATGAAGCTTCGTCGTATTCATTTGCTTAGATAAGCTACCATCGTCCCGCCATCTCCTCGCCTCGTGTCCTCGTCGCCTGTCCGAAACACCCTGGCCCGCCACTCCGAGCTCTCCTCCTTTCATTATTCACTCGCGACGAAGAGGTATGTTCGCGATTTAGGCTACGATATTCGCGCAGTTAGAATGCAATAGGGGTCGTTCGTGGAAATACGCTCTAGTCGATAGTCGAAGATTACACGTCGGCAACGGTTCTCAATCATTTCTTTGTGTACCGTTAATCCCATAACGATTTATGCAATTAACATAGGTTGTGGAACGTCTCGTCCATATCTTTCTCTTAACGCATTTAAATTACCATTATACAAACAAAGATGATTTTGGAATGCGTTACGTTTCTATTCGCGTGCCTGGAAAATTGTACGCGAGCTTCGTACCGCGTTTGTTTGCAACCGTGAAAAACAGGAAGCAGTTGCTGTCGAGAAAAACCACGTAAAATATTACGTTATGTATTTCCTTCGAGAGAACCAGTAACACTTTGATTGCACATTGTCACGCGACGCGAGATTTCTACTTTCTAAGCGACGAGTATCCTCCGATCGCATTACGTACCTACGTGTCCGACATCGTGTCTGATTTATTAAGAAGTTGGCGATTTATATCGTTTTTTGCGATCTGCTTTTTTATTTACCCTCACTCCCGCTACATTATGCCGATTTTAGCGATCAGATTACGGCTCCTTGAACTCGTTACGCGTGCTAAAGGGTGCTTAATGCTAATTCCTCGGAGAGCTGCGTAGCCAGCGGGCATAATAATACCAGCGAGGATAACAACGATATCGTCTTCGGTAAACGCGTATGTCTGTCGATTATATTTCCATAGTCGATTAACGCACCGGGTGAATTTCAAAGGCACGATCGAATCGAGAACTAATTTTCCTATTAAAAGGAAAATATCACCGATTTAAGTTAAGAAAAACAATAAGGAGAAACATAGAGCGGTACGAACGCTGAACGTATCGGGGAATCCAGACCTTACACATGGAGAACATTTGGAAAACATATTACCGTATTTCGTATCAAATTTCTACTATTGCTTTCAGCGTTTGATATTAATACGAACAATTATCTCGGAATCGTGTGGTAACGAGGCTAAAAAAAGTCATTGCGAATGCAACTGTTGCAATTAGTTGCGGTACCAACGCAGCTAAGAGGCGCCAATTAATTCGCTGATTCTCAAACTCGTTAATCGTTCACCGCTCCCGTGTGAACGAGAAATTTTCCGGCAAACGATTTTCAAAAGGGAAATCGTTGCGACGACGAAAGGATCGCGTGCACTCTTCCTCGACTCGGCGATACGTTCGCGCGCGTGTCGTAATTCGGTGGTCGATTCGCGGGTCCCATCTGTCCAAACAGAAAATCGGCCGCCGACTGTGCAAACGCAATTAGTAGGCGAGAGTGTTTACTCTTGGCGGGGCAAACGTTTGAGACGCGTACATATTTTTCTATGCAGTCACTATTGGCAACGAATTCCAGCAGCCACGTTGGATCGCTGCTTTCACCAATTTGAGGCGGCTAATTACGCGCTAAATAGCCGTTCGTGTCCCACCGTGATCGGCTATTTTCTCTGCTCGCTGTTTGCCGATCGCGCGTCCCTCGTTAGATCGTTTACGTACGGCTGATCGATAGCGTAATTATTTAATTACGCTCAGCCTTATTCAACCTCCATGCCCGCCTCCGCTGATCGCTGCCGATTTTCTGCTTCGATACGAGTACCGAGACGATATCGAGCGAGAAGGAATGCATAGAATTACGTACGTAACAACGAGTAATGTTCGAGATACTAATAAATTCTATCACGATCAGGGACGGAACAATGGCGTCTAGTAGTCATCCTCTGACCGATGTTCCATTTGCCGTGTTTCAGGTGAAAATCTGGTTCCAGAACAGGAGAGCGAAAGCGAAGCGACTGCAAGAAGCGGAAATCGAGAAGCTCAGGCTATCCGCGAGGCCGTTGTTGCACCCGAGTTTTGGCTCGGGCCTGATGTTCTCCGGAGTGGGGCCCCCTGGAACACCAGGAGTGCCTCCCTTCATCGCGGCGGCCATGGCTAGGCACACCGCGGCAGCCATGTTCATGGGGCCCCCTGGACACAGACCTTAATAAGGCAGACTCGAGCTGCGCGAGCTCGAGTCGCTCGCATTCTGGCTAGTCTGTCTCCTCGGGACGGAGAAACGCGTCGAGCGATCCGTCTATCGAATTCGGGCTGGTGACCCACGATGATGGTCTTCTCTGGGAACGGTAAACCGAAGACGACTTCTCGGAAGCGACGATGGAATACCGTCTGGCGCGGCTGCAGGCTCGAGGTGAGAGGATTCTGGAGTGGTCGGGTGGACGGCGATGGCTTCGAGGGTTTCGAGAGGGACCGAAGGGACACGAGGATTCTTGCAATTAACCAGAATCGTCGGGACCGTGTCGAACTCGTGTTATCGCGAACGAAAGCTCGATCGAGTTCGTTCGAATACTGACGAGACGAACATGCGACGACGAAAGTGAAAGAGAGTTCAACGACGAGTCCGTGTACGGACAAGAGGATGGAAAGTACGACGAAGGGAGTACCCGAGTTCCTAGAAGCTGGAGCACGAAGATCGAGAGATCCGTTGGATTTGCGTATAACAGCGAATGGGATTTCGAACTCGCGTGACAACGAGAAATATAGAAGAGAGGACGGGAATGTGTATTTTTTAAGGCAACGATCTAGATACGAAACGAAATTAGAACGCCAAAGCATCGAAACCATCGTCGTCGGAATTCTAAACTGATCGGCATTTCCCATTCCGCCTCGTCGTCGAAATCTGACACAGTGCGATAGGCGAGTAAATCATCTTTATTCGTTGTAAAAAAAAAAAAAAAAAAAAAACTTAACGACGAGAAGTTGACTGTGCCGCGCGTGTATGCGAAACGATAAATCGACGATGACTTTTACCGTCGCAATCTTTCGTCGGTCGCGGGGTCTTCCAAAAAAGGAGGCAATTTCGCGTCTCTTCGGTTCCCCACGTTTCGGATCGAAGTCGAAGCACTCGCGAATAACGACGGCTTCGCGGACCTCGGCTGGCCTGAATGGTCGCGCGACAAAGGGCGACGGCATTTAGAAGGCATTTCAAGGCACTGATCTCAAGAGAAAACCGCGAAGCCGATGTACATGTTGTAAATAGACGTCTGACAGCGGGTAGATCGTAAGTGTACGTATGTATATACGCGTGTACAGGACGTTCGATTTCCGAGCAAGAAGCAGCAAATATCTAATCCGCAACGATGGACGAAAACGAGAAAACAAAAAGATAGGATCGAGGCAACGCGATGTTTCGATCGAACCTGCTCTTTTGGCTCGTTTATCTTTGGGAAAATTGATCGATCAGACACACGAGGTGGGACAAATTGACGTAAATAATCGCGAAACATGCCATATCGTCTCGTTAACTTTCTGGTCGCGCATATAAATGAGTGATCGTCTTGAACGATAACATCGTTGCTGGGAAACGAATTTCGCGTGTTTTCGGCAAACTCCGGGGAAAGACGAGATAGCATCGGTTGCTTCTATTTTAATTTGTATATAAGCGCGAGTGTCCTGGATGAAGAGCGATGTAAATTCAGTAGCTACATGTGGCCACGATCGATCGAGGGAAACGGTGGTCCGCAACCACTGAAACTAACGTTGCAAACGCGTCGAGATCCCGAATGTACCTAAGCGCCCTGTATAAATGTAACATGATATAATTTATCCATGGAAGTATACCATAGCGAAATAAAAGTGATTTCAGTATTTACACCCTAACTTGTACAAATTATTGCGTCCAGTGTGGAACGAGAAGGTTCGTTTACGATCAGTCCTACGTAACGAAAACGAGGTGGAACGAAAGGTAAGTCCCGAGTCATCGAACCCGGATTAGTTGATGGACAATAATAGTCGGTCCAAGGATCGAGGGAGAGAAAAAGACTAGGAGTTTCGTTGAACGCAAGAAAACGTATCGCAAAGTCATCGACGGGGAGAGGTGCCGCGGCGGCCCCTCGTACATGGCAAGTAGTCGAGGCAACGGTATAGGGCGGCCGAAAGTGTTCGACGGATAATTAGAAATATGTTAATCCGGCGTAGCCGCTAATTGGTTTTTGACTAAATTTTTAATTAAGTCTTAAGCCCGAGCGGCGCGCTGATTTATCGAACGCGGGACCCCGACTAATTATAAAATATACACGTACAGGACCCCCACGCACACGGAACACCGGCGTGTACCTACGCAAACTCGGGGCCAGTGTGCGCACCTGTCTCGAATAATCTGTCCATAAGCGTCGCCGTTGATGTTCTCGGCTGAAAAAGGATCGCGTCGCTTTAGTCGCGAATGGCCATTTCGTCGATTCGCGCGTTTGCCATACGGGCTTACAAATTCACGCGAACAAATTTCTAAACGGGACCAAGGTCCAGCTAAGGATGATCTTAACGTAGCGGAATTAGGTCTCGTACATCTTTAGGACAATCGGGACCTGGATATTTACACGAATTCGACGCCAATGAATGAATTCACGTACACATGCGCGGGTCCACCTTCCCTATCCGCAAGAACGGGGTAGCCAGAGAAGTCAGCCACCTTTTCGGGCTAAAACGAGAAGGTCGGGGATCCGTTCCACTGGCACGTCCGATCAAAGGACTTTGCCGCCTTCTTTGAATCCCTCGCTCGCTCGTAAATGTCGTCCTTTCGGTTGAGACCAGTAGCCTAATTGTTCGTACCGGTGCCACTGATATATGGGTTATTAGAACGGGCCAAATCGCCGGAAGTTGTCGCCGTTTTACGAGCGGTCAAGAAACGAACCCTTCTCGCTCGATGTTTGCCAGTCACCGACGTATTTTCGTTTCTTGCCTAAGTTGGCTCGCGGGACGTCGATATCCTCGCATCTTCGTACGCAAAAAAACTGGGTAAACCGATCGGCAATTTAAAGGACACCCACGATCGAGCTCAAAGTTGCTCGATAGCGTGACTATGGGCCGCAAACTATGCTCGAGTCCTCGTCGAAGCGGATGTTGGTCCGGTGAACCGACTTTCCACTCTTAATACGGAACTCGGTCTCGTTGGAAGCGCACCTACGCTCGCATCATAGAAAATCCCGATGAAATAGAGACGAAAGAAAGAAGGGAACGAGTAGATGCGCAAAGAGAACCTTCGGAGGGACGATTTACCGTTAAAGGGTTTACGAACAGGCGCCAGGTATTTGCTAGCTCCGTGGATCGGAAGCTCTCTCGACTCTCTTTATTTCTCTCGCACTCTTTCCGCGGCAGTCTGCGTTTCTCTGGATCCCTCTACGCCGAGACTCTTACACGCGCTCAGTCGGCGCTCCCATATAGATGAAATTTATGTACGAGGCCGACCGATCCTACGCATGCGGCCACATTGAACGCTGACAATTAATTAAAGAATAATTTCTTGTCTTCGCGATACCCGGAGGAGCGTCGCCAGTTGGCGGCCAATTATGCCTCCGGACGAGAACGGAATACCAAGCAGGCCTGTCGACGACCATCGAGCTCCTTTCGATGTCTGCTTCGTGCTACTGCTCCTCACCGTCTCTTCTCCGGCCCGGCCGCGGCCGTCTCCCCGTTTTCTTCTCTCCCCGCCGCGTCGCGCCGTGCCGCAACGTGTGCTCCGGTACAATGAGAAACGCGGACCGCCGCTGATTTTCTGGAGAGCGGAACGAGTTCCAGGAGTCGATGCCGGTTCGCACCGAGAAACAACAGACCGATTTCACGCGCCATCGACGATTTCAGCGGCTCGCAACTCCTGGCAGAAACAGACGCTGACGTCGCGCGCAACCTATCCTTTATACCGACGAGTATACTACCAGAGATTAAATTAACAACGGGAATAGTTTATCGAACGTATCGAACGTTAATTCGAGTCTTCTCTGGGATTAAACTACGATTACGCAGGTCACGATTAATTATGTCGGTTACTCGATCAGTTTCTCCGGTGCGGACACGGCGTCGTTCATCCCGTTCGACGATCCTCCGCGTCTCATCCCAATTACCGAGAAAACAAACGCGGTCGCTGCGAGAGGTTTCGCTTCCTTAAACGACAATCCGTATCGAGCGCTGACGATCGAGTCGTCTCGATCGGAAATTACAATCGTGTCATCGAAACCATCATCCCGTTGAACTCGAATCGCCGGTTTTCACAGCGATTCGTCGGGTCGTCGCGCCTGAAAAGGTTCGGGTCGAGTCGTCGGTGTCGACTCGTCGCCGTGTGCTCGACTCGTCGCTGGACCGGAAGGCGGAGAGGAAGGGAGGGAGGGAAAAAATTCACGGTTAACGCGTGCATCGAAAGCAGGCCTCCCCTCATTCAGTTTATCCAAATTAATTGGTCGTAAATTAAGCGGCCGGTCTGACGAGCGCGGCGAAACGAAGCGCGAGGGGAGTCGAGTATCTCGGGGCCCGGAGAGAAGGTCTCGTGGAAAGAACAGGGATAAGGCTATTCGTCGATGGAGTCGCGCGACGAAGAGGACCGAGGAGAAAGGCTGGTCGGAAGAAGACGTAGATACGACAAAGAGGGCCCAGAAAGAGGGAGTTACCTGAGCGCGAGGGGAAAAAGAGAATTAAAAAGGTAATGCTAGCCGGGGGACAGTAGCGCATCGACACGCCATTATGTGGCGGCTGGGACTAATTTATACAAGAGAAAGACGAGGATGCCGCGGAAAGTCAATCGTGGCAGTGGCCGAGGGAACAGAGACGGAGCCAGGTAGGTGCCACTTGCCGGAGCAAGAAAAAGACAGGGAGAAAAGATCGCGGGCATTACTTAAAAGAGGGTTCCTAATTGGGAGCCAGCCACTGTTTCGACGGGTGTACCGATGCTCGGATTCGTGTCCTCCAGAAGGGAATTAAGGAGGAAGAAAAAGGGACCATGAATTCGGGGAAGGAAAGCTTCCTTTCTGCCGGCCCTCTAGCCGATACTTTGATCGGAATACCAACATCCGAAGATGTTCACCATTCGATGCGATCTTCGACTCGGCCGCGATCGACTCCGAAACTTTTTCGATCGGTACCTTTCCGCTCATCGGGAAATCATTTTAGGTCAAAGAAGAGACCTCTTCGTTCGAATCCAGAGAATTCTTACGAGTTAGACTAAGCCAGCCACCTTTTCCGCCACCTCTTTGGAAGAAAATTATAAACGTCTAATCGAATATACCGAGAGGATATCTCTTCCTCGCTTAAGATCCTTCGGCACGTACGAGCACGCACTGCTACCGGTCGAGGAGATGTAAAAAGAAAAAAAGGAACGATCCCCCCGCGTCAAGTTCGACTTTCGAGGGAAGCGCGCGCAAGTAAAGTAATCGTTTCTTCCGAAGCTTACACGCGTTTCCCATAAATCGAGCGCATCGGTAGGCAGGTACGCGGATCATGTGCCGTTGCCGGTAATTGCCGGCAAGATGAATCGAGACGAAATCCCGTTTCCGACTTCGTAGGAAATTTACGAAGCCGGACCGAGAACGGCTGCCCAGTCGCGGCGTTTACGGCGAGAAAGTTCTCCGGCAAGAAAGTCGCGGCCAATGCAAACGCCACGACGCGACGAGGCAGACGCTTCAAAAAGCGCGCGCCCGCGCCGCGCCGTTACGTGCTCCTAATTAGGTGCAACGCGATGACTGTTCTTACGCGTTCGAAAACCATACAACCAAATCGGTCGCGTATCCCACGGCGTAAACGACACCTTGTAAAAATCTATTCGACCACTTGTTTCGACGGGCGTATGTCATCGAGTCCGATTGAATATTCAATTTTGAGAGTTCTTCTTTGTATGTTCGAAACTGACGCGGCAAAGGAGCTCGCCGGAAGAAGACTATCGAGAATCTTGAATTTTCAAGCAGCGAAGATAAAATATCCCCGACTAGGCGTTCGAGTTAAGCGTTCGTAATTTCGAGAACGAGGCTCGTAGGCCTTGAGAAACATCAAGAATCGAGATCACCGGAACGATAAGACGTTTGTTTTATTTTATCGTCGCCAACATCGAGAGACGAAGACGAATATCGTTCGTATCGATACGAGGCCTAAGGCGCTACGGAATGTCGAGAATCTTTCCGAAATTTCTCCATTCGCTTGTACGGTGAATTCCACGCGGCCAGCTCCAGCGAACGGTCTTCCATAATAAAATTTTTTATTGCGCTGCAGACGGGATCGCGTTAAAATCGAAGATGTCTCCGAACTTGTAACCGATCAAATTTATTCACGACGGGTATCCGTTGTCGAACTCTAATATAGCGGGCATAAAATTAAAAAATTATCTCCGTGTAACGCGATAGGGGTTAGCTCGTCGACCGGATTACAACTTTCTAATTACCTGTAAAACGGCCCCTAAAAAGTTTTAAATTTCGGATCGACGGTGCCGCGTCGGCCGAAGGAGAAGCGCATAACTTTTATACCTCCGCTCGACCGACAATTTGTCACCATACGATTATCCTTTGCCGGTTCTTGTTTCTCGACGAATCACCGGCATCGCCATCGACGCGCTATCATCTCACGCGATAGATTTCGATTATCCCGTTTCCGCGTAAACGGTCCGAGTAAACGTAAATGCCTCGCGCGAAAAGAAAAATTGCTAAGCTTTCGCGATAAGATTTCGATTCGAACGGAACCGTTTCCCAACCTTCCTTTCCACCCTTCCGACGATTCGACCGCGAAACTCGTTTCCACGTTTAAAGAAATTACTTCGGAGAATTCGAGGGAGCCTCGGGATCCACTGTCGCAAACGACGGGACTTATCGCGGTGGGTTGATAGCGCGGACAACCGAAAAAGACGAGTCGCGTAACAAATTCGCCGATTAAGAGGGCGGAGAAGCTGGCTTCCGTTGATGGGCGGCGAAAAAAATTATAAATTCACGAGGCTCATTCTGGGAAAACGGAATCGGCAGACATTCGCGTGGCCCCGTCCAATCGGCAATAATTTGTCAGATACCGATGGCGATGGCTGTTTGTGGTCGTCGTTCAATTATTGTCGCCGGAGTCGATCCGGACCGGCACTCGAGACCTCGAAGACCGGACGTTCGCCTCTTTTTGCACGAGCAACGCCGCTCGCTGAGTGGCTCTTGCGCGTAAGACGATTGTCGCGCGGAATGCTAGTTTAAATAGGTGTTTCTCCGCGAACTACTCCCGGCATTCGAGAGGCAATTAGCCGGCCGGGACCTCGTGCACCTTAACACAAATTGAACTGGTCGGTGCTCGCGAACCGAGGTTCCAAGCTGTACGACTTCCTCTTCTGGCTCTCCCGAGCACCGGCTGCCAAGAAAAGACCATGTCACCCGATACTTGTTAACTCCGGTTGGAATTTTACTTCCGAGCGATTGTCTCGCGTTTGACCAGATGCAAATATTGATGTCTGAATTGACACTGCTGAACGGTGATTCTCAGGGATAATCTTCTTCCGCCGATACGCGTTATCTATAGTTTGTAAAATGAAGTTGGAATTTTACGCGTCGCTAATATCCTCGAATTAATCGACAGTAAATATCGAGATTGAGCAGGTATCCGTAAGCAAAGGTTTCGAATGGTATGTTGCAACCTAATCAAGCTTTCGACTACCCGACCCGACCAGGACAACGTAGCCCGACAAGCGCCGAACAAAATCGCGTCTATTCGTTAGACGGTGGACATCGAGCGAGATCCTCGCGACGAGAGCTCGTACGTTTCGCTCGAAACGCGACAAAATGACTTCCCCTCGAGAATTCCTTTTAACGAACCGAATCCTCGAAGAATCCGAACGACGCGAGACCGATACGTGGTTCTCCGTGCGAGCGCGAGCTCGTTTTAAGGGACGCGCGAAGGTTAATATCGTTCTTTCTCGACGCCCGTCGCGGGACCGGTTTCTAAATAGAACGTAACGCCGCGCCGGTCTCGCGTTACGAATTGTCGTCCCACAGCTCGACGGTTTCCGCGCTACCTCGTTCCCATCTCGCAGCGAGAAAAAGAATCGTTATGAAATCCGCATTAATTGACGAAGTCTGAAAAGCCCGCGAACGCGAGCCAAGCGTGTTTCTTAATCGTGCCACCGGTTGGATTCCTCGGATGACGGAAATTTCTCGGGCAAGACACCACGGAAACGAGTATGGTAATGCGCTGTACCTCTTCTACAAATCCGTCGAATCAACAGTTACATTATCGTCGTTGTAGGGAATCGTTTAAGGGAATAAGGACAATTCTACCATGGTCGAACGCTTCCAGCGGTCTAGATCCGCGGGTGACTCTCATTCGAGCGGAGATTCGAAACTCCGACGATCCAACTAAGAATTTAGTACGATGACCGAGGATAAGGGTCCCTAGGGCTCTGAAAACTTCTTGGAATTCGACGACCTCGTTAAATTCGAGGGTCGTAGATCGAATCGTTATTATCATCGGCAACGAGGAAATATGCCTAGCGCGCGATGACAGCGATGCCACTGATCGACTAGGATAAGACGCTACTCGCGTAACTAAAATGTTAATCGAAACGACGACCAATGACGAAACGGCTCGAAAGCTCTTCTCGAAAGAGAGAGGCAGAGTTTACCGGCACGGTTACCGAGAAAAAATCCGAAGCGCGAATGGCAGTCGAATTGGAAACTCGGGGAATATTTCGGTGGGCCGGTCACGTTCGAGAGACGGGGTGCTCGTACGAACGAGCAAAAACGACGTCAGAATCCTGGGGCAATTAGTCGATATTTTAATGCGCAAAAAGCCAGGCGCTCGTTAGATCCTCACTGCGAAGGACCGGGCATCCGCCACTTCCCAAAGGGCCATTGATAAAAACGGACTCGGTTACTCGACCGGTGCGGCACCTTGTTAGCGCAAGGATTCTCGGGTTGACAGCTCGCAGCAAAAATAACACGGACGTTAACCCGATTCCGCTTGCGGACGAACCGTTTCGTGAATCGGATCGGATCGGATCGGATCGACTCGCGAGGCTGTTTCGTCGAAGAACCTGGATCTTCGACCGGTATCGCTGAGAGTTTCTCGCATAATTTCTTCTATTTCTTTGTCCTTTTTCGTTTCGATTCCTTTCCGCTTCTTCCTTTCCCGTTAATTTGTTCGACGCACCCGTCCCGTAAATCTTCGCTTCCCCGGCCAGCCGTTAATTTTCTGTGTAACCGTTTAGCGTTACACTAGCTCTCTCCAATTTATTTTGCTGTTTATGACCGCTGCTATGAATATTCAAATGTTTCGACCGAACCATGAGGAGCCCCTCCCTGCCCCGTTTTACGACCTTTAATTACTGTTTTGCGTGAATTGAATCAACACCCGAGACCGATACCATCGTCATCGGGCGCGCCTTCGAATACGTCGTATCGAATCGGGAATACGTGCATACGTGTCTCGAGTACCGATGAAACGCATTACCCGGATTCGCGGTCGGGATTCATCTCCGTCGCACGTAGGTAGAGATTTTTAGAGACCTCGAGTCGAAGTCGAGCAATTCTGCATTTCCAGATCGACGAAAACAATCGAACAAAATATCGTGCATACCAGACGTAAACCATCGCGCGCGTGGGTTATCTCGAAGATACACGCTAGGTCTTCTCGTTCCACGATACGCGACGCATTAGTGCGTCGTTCGTTACCGTTATCGCGATTAGAGTAAAATTCTAACGTTTCCCGTAATTACAGCCGGGGTATTATCGTTTCGACGGTCACCGTACAGTTTTAGGTTTCAGCCCACCCACCCCCTACCCCCTCACGGTTGCCGCTCGATAACGCGTTATTAAGCAAGCGGAGCTTTAATCCGGTTCCCCGGTTGGCGTTTCAACGGACCATCGCCGCAGAACATTTGTATACAAAATGCACAGGAGCTCGGCGTCCAAGAGACGTAATCGCTGCCATAACTGTTTCAACGATATTAAACGTACTTTATCTCCTTTATGCCGCATTACCCTCGAGAGTGCTCTCAATTCCGCTGGTTTTTACCTCTCTCGGTCTTCGGAAGGACTTTATAAAACGCCGCGAAACCTCCATCTAAATCTTCGTAGCGCCAATTTAACGTCCCGGTCCCGTATTTCCATCATCGTCTTCCATCCGCCCACTCGCGTCCCGCGTTTTTTTCCCCTTCGTTTCGCGGATTTTCCGTGCGATATACTCGTTCGCGTCGTTAACGAGCTCGACCGGTGTTAATTTCACGTTTCGCGGGTAACACGAGCTATCGGTGTTAATCGAGTTGTCGACGCGGTGAACTACACGCGTCCGCTGGCCTCCAATTAGATATGCGAGCTACCCGTTTCCATGCCACGATTAATTGCACGCGCGGTTTTCTGCGAATCGACGCGTCGTGAATTAAGCCGCAGCGATAGACGGATCCGATCCTCGAACGTTAGGCAACGCCGCGCCGACGCCTCTCGTTCTTCCAACCGGTACCGTAAAACGACCCGGCCCAGCAGCCGCTGTCCAGCAACGTTGAGACTCGCGCAAATTTCGAGACCCGAGAAAGTCGGATCCACACGTAGAAGGTGCATAAGTTCGGCCACTACTCGAAGAAGCGAATCGAAAGCGCAAACAACGCAAGCTCGTGTAAATGGAAGATGAATCGAGGTCGGTCGGTTCGAAACCGTTCGCGAGAAAATCGGCGCGGTTCGTGTCGAATGCAAAGCACGATTCACACTTTCGTTTCGCGCGGACATACCGGTTTCGAGTTATCGTTTTCTCGGTGCGGTGCGCCGTGCGAGACGACGCGACGTACGCGAACAGCCAGCCCGGAACGTGTAAGCAGAGGTCATTAAGGGACTTCCTACATTCCCCGACTTCCCCTCCGATCGGCCGAAAGCTCTAATTATTTCTTGCTCGCTTCCGCGCGGCCAAGTACGACTACAGGTGTACTTTATCTAACCGTTTACGGGAAGAACGTTCCCGATCGCGCGCTTAATTGGAATCCGATAAGCGTATGCCGACGTTTCGAGAACGGTTTGTTCGAGTGGGAGACGTCTAAATAGTCGTACTTTCGACCATTCGATGAAATAAGGTCGAGGACTCGATCCATGCCAAGACACAGAAAGAAGAGCAATTTCTCGGCCCAGAAACGAACCAACTTCTCGCCTAGATACAAATTTCGAATAGCTTGCGAAACGTAAACATCTTTGAATGCATTTCACCATTGGTTTACGTAACGAGAGATAAATGTTGGTACGCGATGGACGTACGCTGACCGACTCTGTCTACGCATAGATGATTATCGATCGTACGCGAAACGCGATCCACGGAGAGCGGAGCAATTTGTAAAACGTTTGCGTACCGCGCAAAATGTGCAGATAATCGCGCGGTAATTACATCTTCTTTCCGAAATCACCGCCCATCCTGTTCCCGAGGTTCCGGCGATTCGATCAAATTACGCTAATTCAATTTTTAACGCGACCCTGACCGTTTCTCCTGGTAAACGCGCGCGGAACGTACAGCGAGCTTCGCATTGTATTATTTTTCGCGACGATACGTCATGCGTTCTTTACGATCCTTGGCGAAAATTGAAGCCGAGAGATCGTGCGATTATGGCTGGTAATTGAACGAGTCGATTAATTTGCCGTATAAACGCCGTTACGTCGGCGTGAGATAATTAAAACGGGAAATAATTAAAGCGGAGCAAACTCGCTGTAATAATAATTGCCGCGGCACGGTGAAGCGGGATGACGTCGGAGACGACGGAGCTGATGAATTAGTAGAAGAAAAAAAAAAAAAAAAACACAGTTTCGGTTATGCGACGATAAATCACCGGTTGACCAACATAGATCTCAATTTTCATAAATTGCCGTATTTACTTGTCGACGGTGTACAACGAAATGACTTTATCGAATGGATGATTAACTGATTACGTATTTTCCTCGTCGTAACAAGTTCGTACTCGTCCAGGGGGCAGGGGATGAGTCGTCGATCGGCGAACGCAGCGGCTGCAGCGGCGGAGGCGGCGACGCACGTCGGCGTCATTCGGTAGACGCGATGACAATCTCTCCGCGGCAGGACCGGCTAGGTGTGGTCCTACGCTCGAGGCAGCGGGGTTTCCAGGAACGCGAGCCATTAGACCTTCTGGCTGGTGTTATAAATTGTACATCGTTTAATTAGGCTCTCTTCCCGCCCGTGTCCGGACGGCTCAGTTATTTACCATTTACTACCGTGGCCCCTTACGCGGTATCTCTGGGAGCTACTGTGCATCAAATTGGATCGGGATTGGGCCTCGGGGGCGAGACGGTATCCCGAGTCTCGTTCTAGGAGACGGTCACGGCATTGTCGCCGCGGGAGCAAAGGTTGGAACGCTCGCCTTGTCTGACATTATGACCACGGACTATCCTCGAAAGCGGGAAAGTCGGTTTTTTTCAGCGCGTATACGTGGAACCGTTCGAACTGAGAATTCTCTAGTCGTTCGGACATTCCTCGTGCGGAGAACATCGATCGTGGCATCGTCGGTATCTCGACCGGACGATAAAGTAAAAGTGTACAAGCGTTCGAGCGTTAAGCGTACTGTTCTCGGTCCGAAGACGATTAAGATGAAAGCGTTAGGTCCGTCGTTCGTTTCTACCGATACTTTCACGTCGATTCTCATTTTTTATGGATCGCCAAAGCCACCGGGAATCCGATACGCGCTTCGGAGCAGATTCGAAAGTGCGAAACTCCTTCGAGAAGACTGTCGATTTGTCCGTTCGAAAACTTCTACGCTTCCATCGGCGTGTAACTTTGTATCGATACAAGATTTCGAGACGTAATCAGGGATGCGGCGCTGCTTACTAATTTCGCGTTATGTAGAAGAACGATGAGCACCGATACCGAGGGCTCTAAAACGAGCACAACGATCTACGGTGGAATTTCCACTTTGGGTTGTCGCGTCGTGCCGCGAAAATGAAGAAGTCTCGATTCGAAGGCGGCTCCTGCCGACTGAGAAAAATTCCGAGCTTATCTTCATCGATGAGATCGAAATTAGTAGCTCGGAGATCGGGACGCGCGGTCCGCGGAACCAGCCGCTCGGTAGACTGAATAAAAACCGGAAATTATAACCGCAATTAGAGAGGATACTTCAGGGAAGAGTGGCTCCACCGGCGAAGCGATAAAATAATCAAATTTAATACGTCCATTTATTTTTTGTCCGCGCGGTGCCGCTTAAATTATAGCTAGTTAGCCTGGCTTCTTTTCGATCGCGTTCCTTCGACATTCACGGTTGACAAAACGAATCGCGCAATTACCGTGCCCATCCCACCGACCGTTCGGCTAATAAAAATTTCGAAGAAGTCAATTAGCTGTACGGCGCATGAACCGTCTCGCGTTCGGTGAACATCTTTTGCCAAGCACGCGGACGCGAGGAAAGGTGAACGATCCTGAACGCTATTCATTTTTGCTCCTCTACTCGTATCCCAGCCAGATTTTTACAACGTCTTCGATTTTTTTATCGCGTCTCGGCCGCGGCCAACTAATATGACGACCGTGAAGCGAGATTTATCCGATATGAAAGATTTCGGAGAGTCGCGACTCCTTTGATAACTTCATAGAATTCTCCTTGTTTTTAATGCGATCCGATATGATACAAAAATAGAATCTACTAATTACCGGCATCGGAATGGCTACACGATTCCTCTCGTGGACCGAGGTGGAGGGAGGGCAGAAAATTAAGGACTCCCAAAGTCCCGTGTTAGCGCCTGCGCCGGCTTCCTTGGATCGCAGTGGCAAAAATTCCGGCCTTATCTCGGCCGATGAAGTCGAAATTAGTAGCTGGCTACCGTACACGGCTCCGGCCCCGGCGAGTGTGTCGATGGTGGTGAGAATGGGTGATGACACCGTCCGTCGGTGGTAGTAACGACGGTAAGGGAAGCTCGCGGTGACCGTAGCACGGGCCGAGAATGTGTCGCGTCGGTGAACGTGACAATATTAATAGCCGGTATGCCAATAGCGGCCGTGCTGGTCGTGGTAACATCAATGCCGAAGTTCCGGTAATAGCGATCGTTCTATGTGGAAGGGGCAAGCGAATTAATTGTCCTCAAAAATTCCTCGACAACGCAAACTCCGCGTCGCTATAAAAACCACCGTTGCGAATTTCGGCTAATAATGGAAGACTCGTTGGTCCAAAAATATTTACCGCTGAAAATTTTGAACCGTTTAATTAATTTCCGCGCAGACCCCGTTATTCTTTGGTGTTTTTAACGAAAAGGTATCACAACGTTCGCAAAATGGGCAAGGAATTTTGAGGTGCAAATCGCATCGGTAATTCGCGACTCGCTCTCATTTTCACGGACAGGCGAACAATGCTTCGGACGGTCGAACAGCAACGCGAAACCGCATTGTTAATAGCAGGGTAATAACAGTTACAGGCGACGTTGGTAGCGAGCAACGATCGGCCGTGCTGCTGGTGGTTGTAATCTCGGTGGTAATGGCGCTCGCAAACCCACACAAATTTACCCCCTACGATGCGACACACCGGTTGACGTGAGAGTGGTCCACGGCAGCGTGCGCGAGAGCGCGCTCACACGTGGACATCCGTAAGTGTTGGATTCTCGGCCGTTGTTAAGTAAATTGGGTCCCAACCGGTTTCTTATTTCGTGGCCACTGTCTTACTCTCCGCACTCGTACGTCGAGCACTCACGAGCAAGAACCGCTCGGCCCGATCGGTTCCCTTCTTCGGGTTCGTTCAGGGCCGTACGATAATTCCGACTATTTTCGGCCTGCTACCTCGTGAATCTTCGCTTTTCGCGATCGCTTCTTTCACCGCGAGGTAAGAAATTCTCTTTTCCTTCAAGGAGGACGCTCAACGTCAAAGTTCCCTTGCCGTCTCGTGTAAAGTCAGAAAAATGGCAAATTTTTACATAAAATGCAACAAGACCATCATCAGACTCGAGAAACGTTGCGTATCGTAAGAAAGGAGCTCTAGTTCCCTTTACGCATTACCGTTTGAGGAGTTCCTTCTCGGAACGCTAAACAAGATGGAAACATCGTCGAGCAGCGCGACGTACTACCGTGATATCCCTCTTCCCCGGAATCGTATCGATCATAATATTCCTCCGCGACGACCGGGTATCTGCGAAAAGCATCGGTGATATCTTACTTAATAACGCGAACTTTTCACCGAGCGAAGTCAAACGCGAAGACCGTAAGCGGGCACGAGCACCGCTCGTTTGCCATACCTAGCAGCTACCGTGAAAACTCGTTAATTGTTCGAGGTTCGTTAACTCTTCGTGGAAAAATCCGTTTGGACGTTAAACGGGCAGCTCGCTAATAAGGCTATCCGACGCGTTAAGGGAGAAGATGAATCGTGCGAAAAACGCGGGACGAGAACCGACCAAGAGTACCGAACGATAACGCGTCGATTCTTATGATATTTTAGCGAAACGAGAAACCTTTTCTCGGATTTTTTTCTCGAGCCCCATTTAGCATCGAAGAACGGAATGCGAGCATCGTAGGTGCACCGAAAACTTTTGTTCGACAACGTAAATCGCGCACGGCCGTGCACGATGTTGAAAACGGACGCGTGCACACGTGTTTCGAGAGAACACGGTAAGCGTGTGTGGGTGTATTCGCAGGCACGTGCGTGTGACCAGAAGTATGTGCCGCGAGGTGGGTCGCCTTTTGTTTTAGCATGGGGAACCAAGGGAGCCCTCGAGCGGGTTACCACGAGATCTCGCCAGCTGATATCCCCGCTTTTTTGTCAATTTATAAGGATTTATACCAGCGACCCGCGGATACGGTGCCTCCCCCTCGTCCTCTCCCTCCAGCCGCGAGACCAACGTTTTACCAAGGGGTGGTCCTCGTGGCCGAGGATCAACGAGGCCGGCCAGGAAAGGGAGAATAAAGCTTCGTCGAAACGAACACGGGGAGGAGAGAGTCGTGAAAGACTCCGACAAAAGGAACCCGGACCTGATCTTCGTCCTTTAGCTGCAACTTTCGTTTCCAGAAAGTCCCGTCGTTTCGAAAACCGAGGTCCGATGCCCAATCAATGTCATTATGCGGCAATTAATTATAACGCCCGGAAAGATGGGCGGTTCGCGCGATTAATTTCAAGCAAAATCCAGCGAAATCCGCGAAAGGAGCAAGTACTCGGACGTTGGTGTGCTCGAAGCGTGACGCGGAGATTCGCGAAACGAGTGAACCTGGACCGGGGGTTGACAATTAAGCAATTATCTTCGCCGGTGTCTGGCTCCTGCGGTCGTTTCTCCTCGCTTCACCCCTCCATCGCTGGGAGGAGAAGGAACAAGGAGAACGCGACAAGAGGGAAAGTGTCGGACGAGAAACGAACGGAAGCGGGAGGAAAGGCGAATCCCTGCTGCAAAAGGGGAAAAACGAGCCGTGTAGCGAGAGGAACGAAGACCAGGCGCCAGAAAGAGCGAGCGAAGATCAGCGAGGGGAGGGACCGTATCTTAATGATATTGTAGCCGGCGTGCACACGCGCAGGCTTCCTCTAATTGCGCCACTGAAGCGGCCATGTTACCTAGCCGGGGGTGCAACGGAGAGGGAAGATCCTCCGTCAGGACCACGTTCTCCGCGTGTACACTCTGCGCACACGCGCAAGCGGACGCGCGCGTACATGCACTCCGCGACATGCACGGCCATCGGACAAGGACGGAACGTCGCGATGAAGCGCGCAGGAGAGAGACGGAGGCGAATAGGGGATGTACGTCGGAGGAGGACGACCGTAGAAAGCGGAAGATCGCTCGGCGAGGACCAAACGCGAAAGGACGAACGAAGATGGAGGTAAATAGAAGATGTTCTCGCGAAGAAAAAGGACGGCTAGCGTCGGAAAGGAAACGCCGGTGCACCTAGTCGAAGGGCGAGAGGAAGAGGAACGCGTCCCGTCGGGTAGAAAGGGACGCGAAGAGGGGACGCGAGCGTAGAGGGAGTGCGGAAAGACCGAGGAAAAAGACGCGAACGAACGAGCAGGAGAGAGACAAAGGAACGAGTGGGAGATGCAAGCGAGACGGTGGGGGATCGCGGAGGTAAAAAGCTGGAAATGCAGCATGGCGGTTGAGAATCGGTAGCAATTATTACGAAAGGACGACAGTTGAATGCGAATAGTCGGGACCTGGGGGAGAATGGGGAATTTCGGGCCACCTCGTTGGACGCGGGTAGCGAAGCGACGCGACAACTGTCGCGGAAAACTCGATTAGCTCTCGTTAGATTCTAATTGGTCCCGTGTATAAGTCCGCGAGTCTGCGTTTGTACTTTTTTTCGATACAAACGGATCCAGCGACTGCAAGTCGATGACGCTGCTAAAATTCGCCTACAGGACGTTTATCCGTAAAATGTATTCCGACACGATCATTGAATGGTGAAAACTCGGGGAGGTGGAAACCATACGCGCGCGACATTCGCTCGAATCGGGGAGAAGCAGCCTGGAGCGATTTTTATTGGATGCCGTTTTACAACGGCTGCCTTTTCACCGTACAAATGTTGCCTTTCGAAATAAGAGAGCAACTTAATCTCACATTAGCCCGACCATATCTCACGTTTAAGGCGAGTGCGCGAACGTGACTGCACTTCTGACATTTCGAATATCGTTGTGTTCGCCCGACGCGTATCTCGGCTACAAATGCCCATGTCTCAAACTTATCTGCCGCATGCCTATCCGTTTGTGATTGCTTGGCCCGACCTCGCGAGGAAACAATGCAAAGTAATGAGAATTTATTCTTCCCACCCTTCCGCGGAGTCGTGCGGAATTATTTACGGCGGGTCGCCGGGGGAAATAAAATAAAATCGCGCGCATAAAGTATCGGGGAACGTCGATTATTCAACAAAACGCTGTTAACTCGAATGGCGGGAAATAAAATCTCAAGGAATATAGCTGACGGATTTGATAAGTACATTTAGAGGCTACGATCGCTAATAACGATACGCGGAACGATTTATAGTTTCGTCTCGTTGTCGAGCTAGAAACGATGTTTCGTTTTGAGCTGTTTTAACTAACGATCGGAAGGACGTCGAAAAATGACCAAGTACGAAAGAAATTTCATACCGAGACGATACAAACCGTGTACCATACCGTTGGCAGTTATCGCAATTCCTTCGGTGCTTATCATGACATTAACCGTGGAAGATCTCTCCATTTGAACTTCGCAAACGTTGGCTACGACCTGGCCGAGTTTGCAATGGGGACGCGTTAAGATAACAGGATTGTTTAGACATGCTGTTACTTTGGAACACTTGCACATTGCCGGTTAATTGTGCCGTCGAGAATAGTAACTTCGTCTTCGGCCGGAAGCTCGGATAGATATGACGTCAGGAACGTTATGTAATTGTACGACACCGGTGTAGCGTAAAGCGATCCATCGATTACCCGAGCATCGAGCAAATTTCGAGACGAAACATTTTTAATCGCGACATTTCGTTGTCGTCGATACGTTACGGCACAAACAGAGTGAAACACAAACAACGAAGGTAAAGGAAGAGCGATAACAAGTAGTTGGAACAAGCATCGACGAATAAAAGAACGCGAGAAATTTTCGAGGAGAGAAAAAGTCGCGCAGTTTTTACGACACGTGTCAAGTGTGAAAAGTAAATTACTAGAAAAACACGATTGCGATGGAAGTTGGAAAAGCACGCGCCATGAGCATCGAAGGGCCGGCCGGTGGGGTGGTCGAGGTTTCAGGGGATGCGAGTTAAAATGGGAGGGTTGTTCGGGCAAGCAACCACTTTGGCGCACGCGTAACCGCTGCCAGTCAATATTAACCGACGAGTCAGCCTCGAGGCTTCGGTGTCACCGGCGTAAAAACTACCCGCACCGAAATGGATTTTATCGCACCGATGAAATCGTTCAATGCTTCCGAGTACTTTTTCAGAATAGTCGCAAGTTCGATCCTGTTACTACGAAAAAACGTATCCTACCGTTTTATGATAACACGATAGACTCTGATTCGCTCAACGATAACAAAAAAGCAACGAAAAGCTTTGACGAAAGCGACGCGCCCCAAAATAGAAAACGAAACTGAAAATATTCCAAACTTTGGAGGATCCGTTGAAGATGAGAAGAAGGGAATGCGCGCGATGTCGCAAATAATTGGTCAATAATAGTCTCGCGGGTGGCGAAAAGCGCAGTGCTCGGGGACAAAACGTCGCCGGGTCGTTATCGTGAACAGTTATAGCCGTGTTCAACGAATACCAGCCCCTTCCTCCGGTCGAGCCGCCACCCGGACCCAACGCTGACAACTTCTCATTGTCTGGGATTCAGCTTGACGTCGCGGGGACGTGCTCATTGTTAATTAAACTACGCGTCGCCGCGCCATTGCCGCAGAACTCCGTGTTACCGATAACTGCGGCCTGTAGTTGCGCGTATCGAGCCGGTCGCGTATTTTCTCTGCGCGATTTTCTCCTCGCAGCGCGGCGGGTTTGCGGATTCCCGTTAAATACATAGCGGACGCGTTTCATCGAGCTGTCGCTAATAACGAGGCGGTTTAATTACCAGACCGAATTAACGTCGCTGCTCTACCGGTGAAACGTAGCCGTGGCTGCTACTTATCGAAATTGGTAGAATGTCTTGGTTTTTTCTCGTCGCCCAACATTTTAACCGCGCGGTCGAATCGTTTAGTTGTTGAAGAGGGAAGTCCTCCTAGCGCGTAACAAGAGATCACGTATAACACGGGGAGATCGCGACGCCCATCCTAATTCTCACGATCGGGCGTCCCGATGCTCCTTAAGCGACCCATAAAACGCAGGAAATTACCGGGTAGGAACGCCGTGACGTTCTTCCCGATACGGGCCTTATCGCGCTGGGGCGACATCGCCTCGGGCTCCCGTGGATCGCGGAAGGGCGCGGGGAGAGTCGGGAGCGAAAGGCGCGAGATAGAGGGTAGTTTCTTCGAGCCTTTCAGCGAACCATCTCACGTGCAACGATTCCTCTATTGTGTGTCGTAGCCAAGCCAGCTTTTTCTGTCCCCGGGAATCTTCGAACTCCTAATTTCGGAGTCAGGGAATGGAAAGAAATATCGTGGCATGAAGTGGATATAAAAGATTCCGGACGTTTGCCCTTTTCCATCGACGGCAAGGACAGCTTTTTAAACTTCTCGCGGAGGCTGCCGGTATCGCGATCGAGCAACGATCGGGAGCTTATCATCTTTCTTTTTCGACGATCGCGTAATCCTACTTTCGCGGCTGTTAACGAAAACGATAGAGAGGCAGAATTGCCGGCTGAGTCTGACCAAATACATCGGAACAACCCTCCGATTTGATCCCCGAAGGGAACGTGTCCTCGGAGTCCGTGATCGAGCGTAAGAAAAAATTCCGAGAGACGGAGAAAACACGGAGAATCCCACGTGGACCGAGGCCCGCGTTCGCAGAAACGCGAGCCAGCAAGCTGGAGCGGAACGTTCGAAGAATCCGGATCCGCGACATTCGTGCAAATTAGCAGCGGCCGGTGACAGTATCCGTGATCACCGTGACACCGAGTAACCACTCGTCGCTCCGTACATTCCTATCTGCGATCCTCCGCTGGCCGTGACAGCCACGGGATGGCTGTCCGTGCGATCTCTCGGTGTCGGAGGATCTCGAGGAGCAAACTCGAAGAGAGTCGTCGTACGGTCTCTCGAGGAAGCCATAGAACGAGAGAGGTCGCTAGCTCGTAGTCCTCCGCTCCGGTCCGCTCCGTTCTTCCTTGCGACTTCTCTTTCGCGCGCGCACGACGCCTTTTGTCTCCCTTCTCCTCTGGCAGTCGTCGTCGTTCGCTTCGTTCGTATTCGCGTCTCGTTCCGTTACCGTTGCCGTTTCCTCGTCCTCCACGTCGAGTTCCCGTATCTTTCCTCTCGGTCCGACCGCCGGAGCTTTCCGTTCCTTCCCTCTCGTCGATCCTCCTTCTCTTTCGTTTCGGCCGCGTCTGCGAACGATAGTCGGAGCCAGAGGCACCAGAGTGGAGTAGCTACGAGCTCTCTCTGGAGCCCCGACAATACCCAGGAAATTACATAACTGTTGGAAATATCAACCAATACCAGTGCTCTGGCATAGCCGCGAGCCGGCGGCGGTAGCGGCGTCGGTGGCATCGGTGGTGTCGGTGCCAACCCCTCCGTGCCATTATTATAACTGGGTAGGTGGCGTATTATACGCGGCCGTCGGGGGAACTCAGGCGGGCGAACGAGATAGCACCGTGCTTGGAGAATGAAACGAGAAATTGAGTTGTGCTGAAACGGGGAAAGGGGCTGCACGGCGCGGCAGGGGTGGCGGAGATGCGGCCGAGCGCCTCGACGACCGGCGCGGCGCCGGCGTCGCGATGGACGCGAGCCCCGTCTGGAAACGAACAAATTTCTTTCTGGGTTCGTGCTTGCTCCTGCTCTATATTATCCCCGACGAAATCTACGATTCTAATTGCGCTCTAGTCGAACAGGTGGAGTAATAGCAACTCTTTTTCCAAAGAGTTTCGCGTATTGCTTTTTTGGAGAATTCCTTCGTTTGCCTCCTCGATCCAGGGTAGTCGATTCTCGAGTTTCAAAGTCGTCCTCCGGAATACTCGAAGGAGAACCACGGACGAATCGAGAACGCTCGGGTCCAAGATCGAAACACGAACGCCTCGAATCCATCGCTATTTAGGAGAGACGAGCAACGAAAACGAGGAAAGATAGTGCTCCAGTTGCGCGTATACCGGTGGCAGCACGTCGACTGCCGAGTAATTCGCAAAAATTAATTACTAACTTGTTCCACGGCGAGAAAGGAACTCCCGTGCCGGCTGCAAGCCGGAGACAAAGGAAAAAGGAGTTGCTTCAGGAATCGTCGCACAATGGAACGGGAACGCAACCGTTCCTCGACGAAACAACGCGTACTTACGGTTGCGCGTTTCGTCGACGACTTTGGCCAGGATTTCTTGGCGCTTTAGCTTTAACGACAGTCACGAGTACACGAAAGAAAATGGAGTAACCGATGCGATATACTAGGTTGCGAGTTTATCCCTTTATCGCTTCGATGGTAATAAAAATTACTTAACGATCGACGAAACGAAGGTGTCGTAAACGCGATAAAAAAGAATGTAAAGTAACTCGAGCACGGTTAAAGTACCGGCCGCTCGAGAAACACCGTGCACCCGATCGACCTGATACTATATGCATAGAGATAACGCCGACCCCTCCAAGACATTTCAATTCGTAGATACGGAAGGGTCCATAAAAACTGGTCGACGATATAAATAAGCGTTTAATGTTGCGCGCTCCTAAATTGAATCTCGGCCACCCAACGATCTGTGGACAAGATCCTTAGGGGTGAAATCTCCGGGAAACTACTGTCCACCCACCGGCATACGAGCAGCCCGTGCCGACACGCGACGGTCGAGACAAATCTTTCCCGACCCCTTATGCACCCCATAAAAGCTAGCATTACATACGAAAAGTCAAGCGCCGCGACGATGGACCCCATACGTTCTCTGTTTGCCTATTATGTATGGTTTACCGTGGTTTAACCAGGGGAAATCTGGTAGCGTTAGAGGGTCCCGGGGAGGGAGTGAACCCCCCGAGAGACTTACGAGTGTGATTAAACGTGATGTATCGAGAAATGGATATCAAAAGTTCGGGACGGATTTCACCCTCCCGCGACCACTGTAATTTTTTCCCTTCGCGCCACACGTTTTTCTCACGGTAGAACAATTTTACAGCTAAGATACTACTTTTACGTATCGATGTAACTTCGCGGTATCGAACTGCTCGACTGCTCCTCGAAATTTGTATATTTCTGGAACGTACCGGTCGATTTCTCGAACTAACCACTCGTTAAACGATCTCTCATTGTAAACGCGTGAAAAGGCATATACGTCGCGGAACGTGGCATTTAAACGCGCAACAACTAATGAGGAATATACCCGATGAGAAGGAAATGAGCTACGAACGTATCTACCCCTTACCCGCGGTTGAATGTATTATGCCTGCTTTTATTCGTTAAGAGACAATCGAACGGTCCACGTCGAGGATGAGAGACTGCTGTAAAAAGTCTCGCAGAAACGAGGAAATTCAGGCGTCTGCCTCGTGACACGATGGTATTCAATTATTACCGTTTAGAAACAATTCTTCTCTGAATTCTCCGCGGACCGTCGGCTGTGTGTTTTATAAAAAGCATCGTGACGTTTCGCTTCGAGCATAGCGCTATTGACGTCGACAGCCCTACGCGCAGGACATCGAGAGCAGAAATTCTATTCGCGTAAAGTTCAACGTTGATATTTATTTTAAACGGAGGAAAAGAACATTTTCAACGCGTCGAGCGCCAACATCGAACGGTTCGTTACCGCGAAAACGAGACTCATTGTTAGTTTACGGAAGAGGGGTAAGAAAGCACGGCAAATTCGATGAGAAATGATAAAGTGCGGATTCGAGGAAAAGACACGGACGTAATGTCCCGCGGTAAGAGAATATTGTGCCGCGTAGCAAAGGGGTAATTCCGCAGTAGGAAACCTTATTGGAAAACGGTAGATAAGGGGGTGGTAGGCGCTTCGAGGATGGAGGATGGTCCGAGTAGGTGTGAATGGGCGTGCAGACGCGCCGGTGTAGGTGGCCGCACGAATAAGTGCGGGAGCCGCGCGCGTGTGTAAGCGAGCGGGATGGGTGGGACGGCAGCGTTGAACGGAAATTAAATATGCCTCACTCGATAAGTCAGAGAGTAGCATAGGAGGGCTCCGTATCAACGCCGGGAGATGAGCTATTGTGCTATTTTCGAGCGAAATCTCGGCGAGGCCATCCCCTCGAGTTCTGTCTCTGTAAAACGCTTTTCGCTTATTCCGTCGCAGGAGCGAGCGGATATCGGGTATCGCCGCCAGTTCGACCGAATTTGACGAATTTTTCTTTCAAAGGAAGTCCCTATACCGTGCAACTTTTTTTTTAATGAAAACCTGAGGAAATATTCCCAAAAAATCGCTGTACAAGCTCGCGAAGAATCGTTTGCGAATTATTCGTTCGTTCGTTTTATATATTTTTCAGGCAAACGAGAAAACGAGGTCGGCGCGGATACCGTGAATTTCCGGGAGCGAGAGGGGTGCACGAGACGCCAGGATCGATCGTTTCGTCCATATTTTTCTTCTCGCAGCTAACTGGTTTCCCAGCTTCCCCGACCCTTTTTGTTTGTTAATTAAGAAAGACAGGAAGGAAAGAATCGAGCGCGAAGACGTTCCCGGTTCGTAACGTTCGGGGTTCGTTTTATTTGCGCAACGTAACGAGAGGAAAGAAGATAATTTAAGCGTGGACGATAAAGTTCGCGACGCGAGCGAAATAATTATATCAGATTTATTATCAAACTCGGCGCAACGCGGCGAGCCCTTAGATAATAGGCTTTTTACGACCGGGTCGCCCGAACTGCGCGATTCGAAAGTTACGATACTGTAAAGCCCTCTTTACGAGGCCATTGCCGGGGGCTGTTACTCATATTTTTTCCACGAACCAGTCGAGAGACACTTGGACGGTAATACCGTGGACGAGTAGGAATCGTAAGAAACACCGAATATCGACTCTAGATGCCTCTCGAATATCCAAACGTCCAACTCGATGCCGGTGAAGAAAATTACGCGGCGACGAAAAGAATCGCGTACGTCGCTCTTAATTCATCGGTGTAAATAAAGTAAGTGACTCGAAACGATTTGACAGATAATAATGTATAGGTTTTTAGTCGGAGGGGTTCGCATTGTGTCGAGCACGATACGATCCTGTCCGGAACACAACGGGGCCCGAAACGAAGAAGATGCTCTCAATAACGATTTCACATAAACGTATCTCGCCTCGCCGGGAATCGTTTGTGCGCGAGGACACTTCGGAATACAAACGTCCACTCGAGCTGCAGAATCGATCCTCTCGAGATCATAACCGCGGCCAGAGAGCGGCCATTCACGCCGAACAACTCTTGTGAATGAATTCGTCCCGTGAAATCCCGGACAAAGCCTCGCTCGACCGAACATCTTCATCCTCGAAATGATTTTCCAAAATCTCTCGATGAAAGGGACTCGACGTATTCATGGCAGTCGAGTCCTCGAGTTGTTCGCTGTTGCGAGCTAAAGTTAATGAAGTTACCCCTGAAAAGGGACGCGACGGACGCCCGTCATCGTCCTCGAACGAGCTCGGAAACGCGAGCAACACTTTCCGAGCGGCGTTTCGCGGATCTTGGGGTGAATCTTCTAGCGAACTGTTGTACTTGCAAACAGAATGCAAATTCGTCGAAAAAGCGCAACGTTCGTCATGGAAGACCAGCCACGAATAAAAGAGACTACCGGCCAAGTCTCTGGAGTACGAACCCTTCCCGAGTGAATGGAGTTTGGACGTTGACACAGACAATTTTCCCGATTTACCCTGACGAAGCAATTAACATTCTTGAAAGAAGAATCTCCAAAACGAGCCGACGCTCGTTCCGTACAATTCCAGTGATTCGAACCGAAGTTAATCGTGCCGAGGCGACGCGACGTAACCGTACACGGAAAGATGAGGTTGAAAGCGTCCTTCCCTCGATATATTACCGACACATTACTCCCCATAAAGTCATCATTAGGATCGAGTCCATGACAGACTCTCGATCGAGCCGAAGCGAAGGCGGCGCCGGGGCGAGAAATCGAGGCGAAAAATGAAACAGCCTCACGGGCCAGTGAGCTCGAGCGAATCGGGGCCGACCTCTCTCGGCCGTTTATAAATCCGACATAATGCGACCCGAACGAGATTATTTCACGATTTATCACCGAGTTCGCTGAATGCGTAGGGTGGTCTATTAGGTATCGGGAGGGTGGCCGGCAAGATGGCGGCCGAGGCTGGCGAACAATTGCGCCCTGGCCCGATGACAAATGACGCGGGAACCGTCTGCCGTCTTTGACTTACGACTTTTCCTTTGTGCAGCCGCGTCCGATACCGCGAAACCGACTCAGGTGTTTTCTTCGAGGGGGGATTTTTCATGGACCGCGACGCTCGATTCATCCGGCTCCTCCCTTCGTATAAAACTGAAACTGTTATTTCGGACGCCCAGCAAGGTGGCTCGGTTTGTTTAAGTATAAATCTGAAATAGTTGATCGGAAATTGCGACGCGTAAATTAACTTTACCCCGATTTCAATATCGAAGACGCGACCGTCTATTCTCGTTTCGTAATGATCGCAACGGTACGATGACGGACAAGGTAACAATTTCGCACGGCCCGCTAATCGTATGCAAAACAATTACGAATTATATTAGCATCGATGAACGTCGCGTGATATTTCCACGGTGACGGTAAGAGGGTCATTCGTCGAGACCGCGGCACGTATTACCGATTCGAATTACTCATAGTTGCTTAATCGGTGATAGAAGGAAAAAATGATTTACTATTTTTCAACGCGCTTTAGATAAAAATTCGTTCCCTCGACGCGCAACCGGGCACGCAAACCAAATTTATGTATGAGTGTAATACTTCCGGCGATTGTCGACCGATTGTCGATTCGATTAGAATCGCTGTATAATGAAAATAATTAGAATACAATCACTTAACCGCTGGCCGGAGGTCAATGCTTTGGGCCAGTCCAGGGCAGGCATTGACATTTATGCGTCACATTTGTATGCGTCAATCGACAGAAGGACGCGAACCGTTGAGTCTCGACTCGACATTTACCAGAATTAGCTACGACAACAACGGAAAGTTTTTCTCGATGAGTCGTGTAAATAATCCAACAGAAACGGGAGTCCTATTCGAATCCTCCGCAAAAACAAAGCGACCGCGTCGGAAATCACTTCGAGAAACATACCGTGTCACACCCTCCGTCCGAGAACCGTGTCCAAACAATTCCCTTCCTTCGAGGTACACTCCCAATGATCCTCGGAGAAAAAACCATACCGAATCAAATTTGCCGTGGTTGTGTCGACAGTGGTCGCACGATCACGCGGCAAGATGGACGTGCGCGCCACGGTTCTTGTTCTTTCGTTCATCCCTTCGAGGAACAGCGAGCGAATCGAGGGAGAGAGCGAGAGGGCAGCGAAACAGGGAGAAGAAACGAGGCGAAAAAAGAGCGCGTAGAAGGAGTAAGGGATAGACGATATCGCGAGGAGTTCGCTCGAAACGAGAGCTGCCAACGAGCGAACACGGGCCAGGTGCAAAGTGACTCTGGTAGAGTTCCCTGAAGACAGAGGAAGAGGGCCATCCCGTGGAGCTGGCCCGAAGAGGAAGGAGAGAACACCGGACAGAGTTCTCGTATGTCGGCCAGAAGTTTCTCGGAACACAATCGCATATAATACATATGCAATAGTCCCGCGGAGTCCGGTGGCAGTCGACCGGGAGTCCTGAACGAGTGTCCAGAATGGACACCGAAGGTGGACATCGGATCGTGCAACATGGCCGCCGTCAGGCGAGCCGCGCTCGATAATTGAAGGGCTGCCCCCTGAATCCCTTCCTTCTTCTTCTCCTGCCGTTTCTCTCTTTTCCCATACTCGCTTCCCTCCCAGCTATCGGTAGCACCGGAATTATGAGTCCTTCGGATAATGTCGCTTGTTATTACGGACCCTATCGACGTTTCCTAATCTACGGTCTACGGTCCACCGTGGGTTGGACCACCTTACATCGGGGCTAATTAAGATCGTCAGCCTCCGGACGCGGCTCTAATTGAACTCGCGATCCTCGAACGTTCCACGAGCTCTTTGAGCCTGTTTCCCTTTCAGTCTGGACCTGGCTACTGTTTTAGAAACGCCAGCGATTACAAAAACGGACGAGTTCATCGAAACGTGACGCGTCGTAAACTTTCAATAATTCAAAACGAACCGAACGACGGCCACGACAGGATCCACTTAACAAACAACGCTTAGTCACCGATCGCCTCTCGATAACGATTCCGATTTTCTCGCGCACGCGGCCTGCGAATGGAACAACGGGGGACGTCGCGTCGGGACGCCCGCGCCCGGTCGACTCGGTTATCTCCCGACTTATCGTCAGATACAATAATGGCCCGGGAAAATGTCCCTGGCACACAATAATGGCCTGTTAAAAGAGCCACTTTCTCTCTCCCTCTCTCGCCACGTGTGCACCTTTCCATCCACCTCGATCGCCCTCTATCCCTCCGTTCCCTCGTCTTCTCCTTTCGACATCCCCCGCAACCTCGCGCGCAATGGCGTAGCTCGGTGATCGCCTTGGAAATTTGTGTAGCCTGATATCCGATTAATAGGGTTCGTAAAAGAACAAGGACGACGGGGCGAGTGTTACGTCTGCTTGAAACCGACTGGTTGAAACAGAGACGAACATTAAACTTACCCCAATAATACACGCGTATGCGCGTATTCATCCGCCGCGGTCAATGGACCCGTCTACGCCTCTGCAGATATTACACGCGCGCGTGTGTAACCACGCAAAACCCTCCGAAACGCAGTTACATGCGCGCGCGAGAGACGCGAGCAGCCAGGAGGGGTGAAGAACTGCATCCTGTCGGGGGGGGGGGGGGGGCCGATTCGTATTACTCGTGTTTGCCGAAGGGATTTCGAGGTTTCTGTCCACGGGGGAAAAATAATTAAAAGCGTTTATCTTGCGTAATCCTGGTCACGAGCGGCTGATGGAACCCAAGGGGAGGATAGTGGCGTACGCACCTGCAATTTCTATACGAGATATGATAGATCGTCGAGAAATATCGCTTTCGACGACGGCCATCGGAAATAAGCAGCCGCGATTTATGTTCGAGGAACGAATTTTCCATTGTCGTACTTTTTCGAAACTTTTTACCGACGTGTTCGTTTCATCGTTAGGGACAAATCGACGGGAAAAAAAAAAGGATAATCCACGATTTCATTTTCGTACAAACCAAGGTTCGACGATCGAGTATATATTTAGTTTTCGAAGAGACCGAGATTTCGATTCGAACGGAAACGGTCGCTACAATTAACACACTAATGCCGTAGTCACATACGAATTTAAGTTAACGAGTTCGGTTCAAATTCAGGGTTCCACGATTACCAAGTACTTCCCCCGATGAATATTTATTAAATTTACCGATCGATGTCGCACGGCACGGACATCGCCACCCGTGTATCCCATGCAGATGCGCGATACGCCATTGATTTAGAAAACAATATCGCTATTTGTCCTTTCAGATAGAATCACCGAGCACGAGTTCACAATTTAATAAATTCTTCCACATCGAACGCGATTTCCATCGATTGCCGATGGAATTAAAATTGGTAATTTCCATTGTTGCGCGAGTCTCCCTCATTCTTCTTCTTTTTGTGTAAATATCGTTTCCTCGTAGCTATTCGCACCGACCGTTTGTAATTACGGACAGAAAGAAGAGCTGGGTATGACAAATAAAAGAGTCGAACGCGTAAATTACCCGAAGTCTGTTGTATAACAAATTCGATATTTGCGCTGTTCGGGCTACTTCGGTAGCAAAAGGTGTGACCTACGGCAATACCCGATTCTGTAACTCCTTTAAGGTAGCGTGGGAATTTCGTTAAGTAACCACCGTTTTAAGCATCGATCGTAAGAAAGACCAGGAAAAATGCAACGAGTCGGTTTCGTAATAAGCTACGTTGTGAAGATAAGATTTAAAAATGAATCCCCTCGCGCGCTCGATGTCAACCGGGGGCGATCGCTACTCTGAAAATCTGCAGCCGATGTTTAGTCACCGGCATGTGTCGAGGAAAGGGTTAGACGCGTTCCTCGGTCGAACAGCGAACGGCAAATAGTCCAAGGAAACAAGTTTACCGCTCTACAAATACAAATTTAACCGCAGTCCGCGTTTTACGACCGAGACATAGTGTTCCAGTTCGCATCCGCTGCACCCTCTTCGTCTCTTCGCCATCCTACGCGTATCCCACATTCGAGACAGCGTGTACGTATTTACGGTGTGCGAATCATACAGGGTGTCCCTCCAGACGCGAGCCTTCGTTAATAGCATTCCGTACCGTAAACGATCTTCGAGTTTTAGATTTTGTCGGACAAACGTTGAAACTAAAAGTCGAGATGCGTTCATCCTAAAATTAATAGTTGCCGAGATATCGAATATCGAGATGTAAAATTAACATCGCATAGGCTGAGCATATCGAAACACGATATAATTAACTCGGTTAATTTGTTATCGTCGCTGACATTAATATCGGTTCGTCGTAACAAGCGGTAAGCATGAACCGTCGACCGGGTCGTAAATTTGAAATGGTGGCGATTGGTTCGCTCACTTGCCGGCAATGAAATTAAATTTATCTCGATTTTAACGCCCCGCCATAACGGACGACTTTCACTTCGCGTTGCCATTGACTATGACTACTTAGTGGCACGCACCGATTCCGTAGAAAAGGTCTACGATTTCCGCGCTGAAAAATATAGGCTTCCATATAACGTGGAACCGATGGAAAAACGACGAAACGCCATTTCTTTCGAGTGTGCTACTCGGGAACGGAATCACCGGTTATCGTTGCACCAATCGACGCGCAACAAAACTGTTTTCGCCGGGACAATCGCGCGCAACGTTCGTTAAAGATGGTGGAGAAATTTTGCGCGAAACCAGGATTAAGCGGTCGGTAAACGAGATTGCCGGCGCTTCATTGTTTCCCTTAATTTCGTTGACCCGGGGCTTAAAGTTTCGACGCGTTAATCGGCAATTTCGCGGGGGGGGGGAAAAAAATTTCGACGATGTTACCGCGAACTAATAACGCAAATACAGGACGGATATATTCGTGGAAGGTAAAGTAAAGCCGCTTCAGCGCGGCGGACAGTTAATGGGACCACCCGTAGCCGCACTCTAATACCGGTACGATTAAATGCAGACAGGATATTAAACTAGGCTCTATACACCGTGGCCATAACACATTTTGACAATGCATCGTCCCGGCAATAAAGTAAAATCGTAAACCTCTTGCGTCGCTTATCCGCGCGCGTACGAGCTTCCACCGGTGCCGTATAAGTGGCCCGCAATGGCGCAACTCGAAAATTTGCTATTTCTTTTTTTTTTTTTTTTTTTTTCTTCGCGGCGATAGAAAACATTCGTTTCAGCGAAAAGAAATTAAAGGTGCGATCGGTCAAAATTCGAGCGTGCAAAGGTACAAGGTAACCGCGACAGTCGTTTCTCAGCGGTGCAACTGAAATTCGAGTCGGCAGATCTAATGGCGGCGGTGGCAAGTCATCACGTAGAGCTGAGAACGGGCCTGACCAGAGGCCACCGTTACGGGGACACGAAACAGAGAATGGAAATCACGAGCACGCGAAAGGGCCCGTGTCGTGTTGCGAGCATTAGCTAACGCGCGTGTCATCGCGTCGCGGATCGAGCCGTAGCGGCGCGCAACACGCGAGAATTCGCGGAAAGAAATCGTTTGCGAGGAACGATTCGTGTAACGAGCCTCGGTACGTGCATTTGCCCGGGTTGTTCGAGTTGATTGCTTCCACTTGGAATTCGCTGGAACGCTCGCAAGAAATTATCAAAAATTACTTATCGAATTAAGCGTGCAGGCGGTAACCATTTCGACTATCAGGCTTAAGAAGAACGAATTCTACAGCGCGTTCCAGAAATAATGACCGCTCGTGCCCATCTAACGCGAAAAGCCACCTCTCGAGTGTCGAATTTTGCTTGAGAATCAAAAACAATTTTGGGAGTTATCGAGAAAATGTATGGCGGCACTACGTAGACGGGCCCTTAAGAAATTCCGAGGGAAAAGCTTCGAGATGGCCACCCCTATTTTCACCTCGCTTAATTCATGACTCGCTTAAAGCGTTCCGTACATAAAAAGGGACACAACTGTTTTCCACGCTGACAAATATATTTCGCATAATATCCGGTCCGTTCGCGACGAGGATCATCGCGACGCATTTTTCATTTTCACAATATAACGGAACCGCCGCGATATCGAGCGTAATAACGTCGCGATAGCCCAAGGGGCAAGGTTCTCGCTTCCCTCCTTTCATTTCTCACGATTTGCATTTTCATTCGTTTGGTAAAAGGAAACGCGCGCTTGGCCTTGAGAAATAAACGATCGACGAAATGATTCGATGGATGTCCGATTCTTTTATCGAGATCTTCGCACGCGTGGACAATTATCGTATTCGATAGAAAGTCGTAAAAGTCGTGAGAAACGCGGAACGGGATCTGTGCTACGGAATCGTTGATTTTCGTCGATCCGAGTACCCACGAATATTACCTTTCGCGAGATACCCATCCGTTTATCGAACGATTAATTCGAGCGAACCGTATCCGCGACCAGACTCGAATCTCCGAATCGATCGCGTCAACTATCGACGTCACGCCGACGATCGTCGATTCGAGATGCAGGTTTCAGTGTTTCGCGCGGACTCTCGATTACACGCGTTCGCGCGCATCGGCTGGTAGCGCGAGATCGCTGCCCACGAAGCGCTTTTTAATTTTGTTTCTTCGAGGGTCGGGCATTTTTCTGGGAACGCTCGGAGAGGAGGGCAGCCAGCCGTCTATTTTCGACGATGGTATACGCTAAACGACTCCAACGGTGACAAACGCCACCGCGAGACAGCCCGGGGACGACGGCGACGGAGGCTCGCGACGCGATTCCAACGGATGCTTGTACGTACACCGTTAACCGCAGACCGTAGATTAGGATAGATTCGTGGTCTAATGGAATCGTTGTAAGCGACTAAAGTGAGGAAGAAAAAAAAAAGGGAACATCTCGTATCTCGTGTCAAACAAATATCGTCGTTCCCACGATGCATCTTCAGGGTGCACACCATCTGTTTTTCGCCGGACCATTCGCGATTACCATTGTCCCGCCTTTGCGGTCATGCCATTCCGTGATCGTTCATCGTCCTAGCCGAATAGGAAACTTTGCGATAAACCGGTTCACGCAATTGTCAACTTACTAAATCAACGTTTCGAAATTCACGTTACAGCAGAAACGCTTAAAATATGTTTCCACCTATTTAACCAATTATAACACGACCCCGTTAACGTAGGTTACGATTTAATTTCGACTCGTCGTCGAAGAATTCGAGAAGGGGTTCCTTGTTCGAAGAAGATTTCATTTTGAAGGATCGCATAGTTACGGCACTGCACTCCTCTCTCTTTCTCCGTCTGTCTTTCTTTCCGACTCTCCGGCGAGGTTTTAACCCATGTGCCGGTCTTTGCCGGGATATCATCTGGAAGGTGAGACACACCAGAGAAGCGCACCCGGTACGGTGGACTAATTGGCCGATAAATCAACCTCCGGCTTACCTTCTCTTCCACCGTACCTCTCCGCTGGACCTTTTAGACTCATAGGTGGACTTTCCGGACGTAAGGTATACACGCGCCCCGAGTCTAATTTTGAACGGCGGCTGTTACCTCGGATAAATTCACGATACACGACCGTTTCCGACAGCCTCTTTTCAACGCGAATCGTGATCGATCTTTCCTTGATTTGGCGATATTATTTCACCCTCTCGACAATGCTATTCGTACCTCCTCGAACGACAAAGTATTCATCGGATACCATGATACGTTGATTTTTCGACGTCGTCTACAGACGAAGTACCCATTATAAGCCTGGTTTATAATTTTTACAGTTTTAGCGCAGTAGGCTTATACGGAGTAGTCTGGCACAAAACGTAAGAGAATGATTAAGTAGAGGAAGACATTTCGAATCAGCAACTATCTAATCGAGGGTAAGAGACTCGTTAGGGGCAGGCTTATGACGGGCATTAGAGTGTATCTTAATTTTTCGACACGGAAACAAAAATTTCTCTAACGGCGATAATTATTCGGATGGAATTACCTTCCCATGGATATGTTCCGGACCTATAAAGCACACACGGTATACCCTTGAAGTTTACGCCCGCCGTCTTTCACGATCCCGAGTCCGCTACGCATACGTTCGCGTATTTAATGCACCAATCAAGTCTCGGACAGAACGACGCGAGTGCCTCGGCCAAACGAGGACGACGACCAAGATATTTTATCAGCGAGCATCGAGATCACCACCGATAGCCGGGAGGCGAGTAGACCGACATCGCGATAAACTTTCGAATACGGTCGAGCGAGCCGACGAAAATTGGATATTCTTTAGTGAAAAACCGCGAGAAAGTACACGAATCCGGGTAGGATCGTCGAGACACGAGCAAACGACGTTAATCCTGATTATCGAAGTCGTCGTGGATTCGAGAACGAAAAAAGAACCGCGCGGACGACGCGACGGGATCGGTCTCGTCGCGGGACGGATCTAATAATCTCTCGTCGACCACCGGGAACCCCGAGTAGATTATCGTCCCGAGACGATCGGCTCGCGGTGCTCCCGTAATTTGTGTTTTCGTTATTGCCTTCGATTCCTGTTCGCCGTAGCCACGGAGGAACAACGACGGTATCTGGTGTCGCGGGAGCAGCCGAGAATGCGAGAAACCTCCACCGCGTGTGGAACAGGTTCTTCGTTTTCCGGGGGCAGATCGGCGTCCACAGACTTTGCTTGTTACCGCAGAGCAGAGCAGAGCACAGAAGGAGAGAGGACAACGTGTATGCGCGCACATCACACCGCACCACCACGTACGCGCACTAATCGCACCGAGCGAACTTGTTGGAATTAATTGGTCCGGCCAATTAACGCTCACGGCTTGAAACGCGTCGAAGGCAATGAAGGCGCACGATTGGCCTCGTCCCCGCCACCCTTCGGTGCTCGATATCCTTCGAACCGAGCTCTTCCTGCGAAGGACCTAATTAATTTCGACTCGCGGCAGTTCGCAGAAAATTGAGCGACTCCTTCCTCGTCTCGCTAGGAAACTGCCTGGATTTTACGAACCGACGCGACGTATTATCGTGTGTTTACGATATCCCGAGTGGATTGGAAGTAAATAAATGTCCAAGTAGAGGCTTCCGTGAAAACAGACGCATTCCGGGACGTTCCTGAGACGGAGAACAAAGTCGTTCGCGCGTCGCCTGTTCCTTTATCCCTTTCGCCGAAGGAAAACGTTGCATCCCGCGATAACTCGATTATTACGGAACATATTGATTCATGTGCGCTGCACGAGTCGGCGAGTAAAAAGCGAATTTGAATCGACCGGTAAAACAATGAAATAACGATGTAATCTTCGACAATGGATGGCATAACCGGGCCCGCGTCGCGCGTTGTCCGCTTGTTAGCGATGAAATATTACGTATGTACGGCAGCTGTCATCTTACTTGTCCTTTGACGGCATATTTATACCGGTTCTACCCTGTTCCACGGCGCCCGATCGTCGATAACGGATGCCCTCTCGCTAATGCGCCTCGCTCGCGAGAATCTTTTACGCTTCTGAATTCGTTGCTCGTCGAGCCGTGCGTTAAACTCGATTGTCATTTTGTTTCCTCAGGTTAGAAAACCGATATATGCATTTCGCGACACGATCGATCGGGAAAAAAGAACGATCGCGACCCGTGCGTGAGGTTCAAGCGACCAGCGCGATACGATATGTTCGGGAGTCGTATTTTTCCACGAGCTGAATAAACCGGAAAGCGTTGATATAATGGAAGCTGGGGGCGGGGGGGTGTTCGCTTATTGGGAGCTATATCGATCGACGTGTATCGAAATCCTTGGCGGATCTACCGGCGCGGGTGTCTTTCCTGGCGTATTTATGCCGAGTTCGCACCATACATGACGTCCGATGGTCGATAACCGGCGCGCGCACTAATGCCTGCAATCAGGATCCGCGATCAGGATCGACGGTTATATACCCCGAGCCCATTACTCAAAGATCCGACACATCGGAGAAAATATACGTCACGTGACGATCAAACGCGTGTCACCCACGGACCAGGTATACAAGATTCTCCTGACATTCGACGAAACGTTCTGGCCCGCGTCTAGGAACATTCGAAAGTAGAGACGTTCGATTCCGCGTCGATCTTCTAGAAAATAGTAACAGTAGGTCCATCGGGGGCCTAAAAAATCTGCAAACGTGCTCCAGGCGAAGGGGGAAAAAAAGAGGGAGAAAAAAGAGAGAAAAAAAAACAACGAAGTGGAAAGGAGAATTGTTACGGTAGCGTCGAGTTTTCGATCGCGTATGATCCCCGTGGAAAAAAACACGAAGTGAGAAGAAGAAATGGCGGATCCGTTTAACAAGGTGCTTCGCCTACCGGATAATACATAAGGGGTATTAAGGCCGCTACTCAATTGGGTATGAGCTCACCGAGAGGTGGACGTCTCAATTTTCTTCGCGACTTAATGACCGATCGTTAAAACCCGGCTTCGCCTCGAACCGGCTCCGCGGCGCACGAGAACCATCAGGAGGAAACGAGACGAAAACACTTGGCTCTTCTTCGAGCCATCGTTCTACCCACACCCTTGCACCGCGGTCTCGTCGTTCTAACGTAATCACGGCCGCTCTGTCGTAATGACATTTACAAGTATCGAAGCCCTACTGTTTTGTTACACCGGCCTTTACTTTAATGCGAATATCGTAATTCGGATTACCGCGAATTTCTTTCGATTAAATCCTACTTATCTCGTTTAACCATGAAGACTGTATAAGAAGATCCAACTCCCTAAGAAAGTTACTAAAAAACTGTTAGCAAAATCCTGATCTTGAAGTGATGAATATTTCGTTCATTCGCGGCGCGAGGGCGCACAGACTACGATATTGTATATGTATGTCATATGTATATATATTATGCGCACGGACTACGATATATACATGTCATATATGTATGATAATATATACACATATGACATATATCGTAGTCTGTGCTCACTTGCGCCGCGAGTGGTAGAAATATTCATAATTCCAAGCTCGGGATTTTGATACACTTGTACACTACACAGTTAGGACTCCTTGTACAGTCTTCATGGATTTAACAAACTTCCGGAGACTAATACGTCGCAATGCTATCCGAAGCAGCGGTTTGAAACATTTATATACAGACGAAACATTGAACTGATCAACTGAAAATAAATAAAGAAACTAAGAGATAACTCGCCATTTCGCGACAATGACAACTACATAAACAACGATGAAAGTTACTCGAGTAAGGTATTCTAAATATTATTTCGCCTACATATCTGTATTCGTTGCTGCCATCTTCGCCTGGTGTTTCGTCCTTTGGAGTCATCTTTTCATATTTTCGCAAATAAATTACATTAAATTGATACACGTTGAAATATCAAACCACCATACCACCATACTACTAACAATTACAAATTTCACGACTAACGCGCCCTCTAGCGCAACGCACGAGAAACGGTTTACTTTGATAGCACTTCAATCGATACATCAGGTTCCAACACTCCGCAGACGGTACATTTTTTTTAACAAAAATAACAAATATAAAAAGATATGAGCATTTACATTTGTACAAAAGCGTTTTAAATCAATTTGTTTGTTACGTATTCGTGGAAGCATCGCGAGAGCCGACAAAAGAATCTGTTTGAAAAATCGTCGAGCCACTTGGTTGAGCTTTCGTCCGAAAGATTTCCGGGGCGCTATGCGCACGTTCCTTTCGGAATTCGTTAGTTTCTTCAGTCTGAATTTCTCGTACCGCGGTATTTACCTGTTTTCTCGAGTTGCTCGATTGAATTTTTGATATTAATTTCGCGTCACCAGAATAATCGACGGGATCTTGATAATTCGGAAGTTTATCGACTGGCGCAGTCTTCTCGGTCTCGTCTTCGTTCGACCTGACGATAAACGATCGGTGATTTCGATCAAGTTTTATTAGAATTTTGAAAAAGTGTCCGAGACGAACCGAATCATTTTCTTACCGGAGCGGCAGCCATCTCGTGGATTCCTTCCTATACTTCTTCCCACTATGCGCGGCCAATTTGGCGATGATTTTAGCATCCACGTTAATTAATTTTGGTTTCTGTGAGTAACACTTCAATTTTTCTATATTTAGAGTGAGATGCTGTATTTGGACTTTGAGCATCGCGTTCTCGTGAACTAGTCGTGCATTTCTTTGCACCACCTAATGTTCGAGACGATAAACGATTTATTTATTTTGCGACGATTATAAAAATGATCGATAACCAAACGATGTTAATTTACGAACGAGATTTACCCGTAAGAATTTTGCTTTGCTTAAAGGCAGGGGTTCTTGAAATTTTTCGGATACGATAATGTTAAGTTCTCCTCTACCCTCGTCTAGCTTTTCCATCATGTCTGCCATTACTTGCAGGTGCTCGTTCAACAGCTGATTTAGTTTTTCTCTCAACGAATCTTTCGCGTACTTCATTCTTAAAAACTTTATACACAAATTGTACGTTGTCTCAGCTTTTACGTTTAACTCTTCCCGTAACGACTTGTTTTCTTCTTCCAAGGAATTTCGTGCATCTTCCAATTCCTTTTGTTGTTGTTGCAGTCGCGACGTTCCAGTGACGCAACGTGTTTTCTGCCGCTGTAATTCATCGTTGTAATAATCTTTTTCTCTTTGATAGAAAAACCTTTCGTCGTCCAACTGCTCTGAAATTAATTCGGTACATTTAAGGGTTACAATAAACTTAAAACAAGACTTTCAACAAATCTTACGTTTGATGTTCCTGATGCATCTTTGTTGCTTCTTTAGCTCGGTCGATAATCTCTCGTTATCTCGTTGCATATTTTGCAATTGCCCATCCTTTATATGTATGGTGTTTTCTAATGATACGACCGTTTCTTGCAAGTTACTCACCTTTCAAACATAGGTAAACTTTGATTAGTTTATTAGCGATAAACGATAGCTCGCATTATCTATACCTGTTGGCGTAAATCGACTAATTCTTCGTTAGCAATTTGACATTGTGTATTTATACAAAAAACATTCGCATCTGTACTTTTATTAAAGCTACTTCTTGAACTGATATTCTGCATGTCATAATAACGAATATTACGTTCAACCGACGAGGAGTCTGAAGATGAATCGTAAAATATTTTTTAACGTCCACTGTTATATAGTTAACTTTAGTAATAACGAAAGCTTACCTTAATTTACAAGAGTTATGTACTAAACTAATTTATAAACTTTTTAGGTTCAATTTATTCGTAGACAGTTTCAGAGTCCTTGTTATAGGATACAGGATATGTATACTTTTTACACATTTAAAGTCATTGACATTGTTCTTAGTTATTTCCTCGAGAACCGTATAAACGAGCAATTTCTGGCGATCACATAATGACAAAAAATCATTTTCACTAAATTATTAGACGTGTCCAATTACTTCGACAAATGACGAACGTCCAAATGTCACGATATTTCTTACCCTTAAACTTTTTAAATACAAGTTTTTTTATTGAATAAAATAACATAGCAAACGATACTTCAGGAAGGGAATTAGGGAAGGATGTTCGAATAACCACTACGTCGTGCGATACTGATTAAAAGTTGTGAAATTTTTTATTGTATCGTATATGTACAAAATAGGTGTACAGACTACTTATCAATCGCATGAGCGCGTTTTATACACGCTTTACATATGCTTTCATTGCATATAACATTGATGTACGAGCATCATATTGTGTAGTACACCTGCAACCCCGTCTTCTGTAATCTTTCATCAAATGGAATGAATATCGAGATGACGCGTAAATGTTTTTTTTTTTTTTTTATTTTATTCTGATCTTATCATTTCCTCCCGTCTTTAGTCATTAATAACATTCTGGTATAAGGGTTTCCGTGACTATTACCCTTTTCCCCATCTTGTACACACGAAAATAATAAATTACACTGGAACGTTATCTTCGCAATTATTTTCTTTAAGGAGCATAGTAATTCGTTTCTTGAATCGTGTTTACATAACTACATTAGAATAGTGTACCTTCGTATATCACTGGAAGTGTCGATGTGTGAACCACGGCATCGGAGAAGACAAAAAGGAAATAATACGAATACACCACATTGTAGATCCGTCCGCACTTTCCGCTGGTTTTACCGACAACAACTGGTCCGAACAATTCTTCGCATTTAAAAACTGTGTTCGCGTAAAATAAAACAAATTCTTCTGTACGAACAGCTCTCGGAAGAATACCCTCTGACCTTTCAGCTCCATAAAATTTTGTCAAAAAAATAATTTTCGATTCACATTCTTAATATCCCGTAGAGTTTAGCTAATACGATTTAAGGGTCATTCCTCTAAGGCATTTCGAAAAATGTACACATAAACAGACCTTGTTAATACATTTAAAGTCAACTCAAAGTATTGCTTATCTTTTATGTTAAATATAATATTATGTCAATCGATTGTAACGTATTGTCCACGAATCAATAAAACGATATTTCATTCAAACTATACAAGCTTAACATCCTATAGTGGTTCATTGGTCCAGTTGTGTCGTAAAAACGTGAAAGGCAACATATGTCGTCTGATAATCTGATGAAACGATACTAAATTCGCGCAAATGCGGATGATAATGATGGACTTACGCTTATTAGCCTAACTTAAAAGTTTTTTGTGTTTCCATAGTATTAAGGCTCGTGCTTATTTTTTCTTGTTCTTATTAGCTTGATTTTTGTATTTGGCTGCAGTTGTTAATTTGGCATTCTTCTTCTTGGGTTCATCTTCATCATCTTCCTCGTCGTCTGGTTCCTAACATATTGAAATAAATAGAAATGTAACTATAAAAACTGAACTATTATTTTATTTACCGCCAAAGATTGTATTACTGACATTCTAACGTAACTCCCTTCCTGTAATCTTGAAAGTACTGTTCAAAGACAGAAATGGAAAAAGAGGAAACAAGATGAGTAAAGAATAAAAGCAACTGTTTCAAAATGGGATGATTTATTATGCAAAAAAAACCAAACAGACACATGGAATGAGAACACAAACGCAGAAAGTATATCCACGACTTTCATTTATTCCTTAGGGAATCTTCAGAGCCCTCCCTCCCTAAATCATATTAAAATAACGCGAGTTTAAAATATTCTCGGTAAAACTCATTTTTGGGGAACGTTTAAATAGTAGCATTTTAATATTAACATTCTATTTGTCTACAGCTTCATCCATCCTGGCACGCTTCGTACCATTTTTTTTACCCTCTGCAGAATGCTTTCGTTTCTTTTGCAGTGCCTGAAATTCGTATTCCTTGTATATAGAAAATGTAATACTATTGCTTCCGACAACATACATAATAAAAGTGTAATAAGAATTATTTGTTTGAAATGAGACTACTTGTATGTCTGGAGATAATTTTCATCGAAAATATTCTGCATAATTCTTTTGTTTGAAGTCTTACATGCTTTTTTTGTATAACGTAATCAGAATGTCAGTTAGGAATACAATCTTTTCCTCAGTTTTAACGAACTTTTAATATGTACATGTACAAAATTGCATGCAACTATTAAACTTATTCCAAGTAATTAAAAAGTAGCTTATACCTTATCATCGTCATCGTCGTCGATGTTCTCTTCTTCCATTTCATCGTCCATATCGTCGAACTCTTCCATGTGTGTCCCTAAAATATTAAAGTTAATATGAAATCACTAATTGTACGTTACAATATGTTGCGATTTTCCTAAGAAAATATATTACGTAAATAATTTGAAAACATTATGGACTAATTCTGTCAACGAGTAATTATCTCATAATCACATTTTTAATCATTAAAATGCGTTAACACATAAACATATGAAAGTGTATCGAATGGGAGAATCAAATGCTTTGTATATAATCCAAGATAATGGAAGTATGATATGTATTTTTTGAAAACGTCTCGTGTATCAAAGTTCTTTTACAATTGCATTTTAAACTTGTACAAAAATTGATTGTAATCTATTGTAAATTATGTTAAAAGGCGCCCAGCTGTAATTATCGCCCTTTTCCGAACAATCGTTATTCGCGATATAATTTAATACTTTAAGTAAAAAAGAATGTTATTAAATTAACATGCTTAGTAATTGTTACAAAGTAGAATAAAATGTTAGCAATATTTCTGATTACACTATCTCTCATTCATATAAATAAGTTAATGGTAATGTATAATATAATAAGTTCTTACCAAGAAGATTGTGCCCTACTATGTGAACAGGACCACTGCCTTTAACCAAAGTGAACGTAACAGGAGGGTCGGGAAAACTGAGATCCAGAATAATCTGTGCTGTCTTTCCCATTTCCAACAGAGCGATTGGTGTTTTAATTGGTCCCTTTAACCCCATTGCTTCTACCTGTAGTACGTTAAGCTCCCCAGGTTTAGCCTCTGGACCTAAAAGTGCCTATAAAAAATTGACACTTGTAAAACAGTTGAAACTAGATATTTCTATCAACAAATAAACTATTATATTAAATCTTCTGTAAAATGTATATGCATATAATTATTAAAGTAAATAGTTGAACATCATAAATTGTTCACTTTATTTAAGTTCATTCCTAGACATTATATTTAATTACACTTATGCATAAAATTTCTGCAGCTTACAAAACAGAAGTAGCACTAAAAGTATCTATTTGATAAGACGTTGTAACAAACGCATTCAATTTATATAAATTTGTAAACGTTCTAATAATTACACAAAATCGGAATACAATGCGTTATCGATGTGTATACAGACGTTCTTAACTTTGATGGAACATGTTTTTGTTTTCTCGAAGATTCAAAGATTGAATAGGGTTAGATCAATTAGCGAAATTAAAAAGTTAAAGGTTACGATAATCTCCAATTCGTTACTTTTATATAGCAGTTAAACATTCGCGCGCAAATCTATGAAGTGTTGATGATAGCGGACAAAAAAATCGAGATTACCAGTGACGCCAACTATTTGTCGTCTATTCTTATACAATAACAAAGGTACGGTAAACTGTTCGGAAAATCAGAGAATCCGTAGCAACAGCGTAGCAAAACGTTTATGTCTTGGATCGAATGGAAAGACCGTTACCGATGAAATCGCGCGTTAACGTGAATCCGCCTCTCGTAACAAAAGAGTACGTGAAATTCGATGCCTGGGGCGCGTCGAAAAACGACAAAGTACAAAGCAACTTGATGTTTCTCCTCGATATCTTCGACTTACCATTTTTATAATAAGCTTCTGATCGGCTCCGAAATGTTGGTTCGTGCCGTCTGCGTCATCATTCTTGTGCTCCGGATCCCATACCTCGCTGCAATTGGGTCCTTCGAGAGTGATTCCTGGACACACAAATCACAAGAGTACGCACACGAAATATAATAAATGCTTGCCGTTGCATTATAGTTGGATAAAAAACGCGAATTCGTTAGCTCAAGGGACAATGGGGATTCGTCACAATGGCCGAAAGCCAGCCGGCGTCCCGACCATAGTACCGCTCGCGTCTAATGGCCAACAATGACGAAAGTATCCGCGTGCGGCACAAAATAAAGCAGCCATCACGATTACGATATCGCGACTTCTGATATTTACCGTAGAGATACTCCTCTGCCATGGCGATCGACTTGATATTAAAGGATTCTCGTTAGCGGACGTGTAGACGGAACCCGATGGAGTGTGCGTGCCGAACGAAAGTGGAGAAGCTAAAGACGCCGCGCGCACAACGGTCACTGCGCGAAAGAACAGTGGTCGCACGTGCTAGACGAACGCGTAGCAAATGAGTTTCGCGTACTCGGCCTTGCGCGCCTAGAATACGTTCTCTTCTTTGATTGGTCGATACGCTCTCGGATCTTGTAAGCGACGTTGCCGTCTTTAATATCGAGAATCACCATTGAGTACTTTACGAGGGGTATCTTTTACCCCTGTTCATTACACCACTTACGAAGCGAATCAAATAGAAAATAAACGTGACCAGTACAGAGTCCTTCGTGATTCCTTTTACGCAATCATTTTAAGAGTCATTAAATAAAATAAAAATTTAGGTATATAAATTACTTCTACATGAATGTAAATAGATATTCGTTAATCAGTTTAATATCAATATAGGGAATTTTTTGTTTTATAAACTGTTGAAGAAATCAATTTAATCGTGAAATACTAAGAAAACAATTACTTTCTATTTCTTAAAATATTAAACAATAGACGTACAATCAAGAGTTATGTTTATATATTTATACAGTTAAAAATGTCAGAAACGATAAGGACCTGTGAGCAAGCACTACACAAGATTGACAGATAAAAGTTCAGAGATATTTTTTGTATTCATCGTATAATTGTTTAGTCATCATTTAAAAATATATTAATGAATAATAACACAAATTGAATAAGAAGCTTGACAACATTGCATCAAGAACCTAGAGTGCGTTTCATGGACCAACAAATGGTATCAAAGTAGCTCTGTAGCACTATAAAACTTTCAATCAGCGTCATCGGTGGGAAAACGCTCAAGTTTGTAGTGAAAATAGTTCCGATTGTTTCTGCTGGATGATGCCACTAATCAAAAGATCGATAATTACTGCTGAATTAAGTAATTAATTATAAGAATGATAAATTGGATATATTAACACTTTATTGGAGTGTTATAAACCAAGGAATCCTATTAATTATGCATTTATAAAGAAAGAAAGAAAAATTTATTAAAATCTTTCGATGGCGCCATCTTACAGAATCGGTGGGAACTATTTTCACGAAAAACTTGGACGTTTTTCCATCGATGGCGCTACTGGTGTACTAGATCACTCGCCATCTAGCATCAAGAATAGAAACTAATTTTACTACAAACTTTGGCTAAAGATTCAAAAATTAGTTCGTCCCTTTGACCGGGAGATGGCTATACCAATCCACGGTACCCCCCACGGAACCCCACTCGCGACACTCACGAACATCGACACATTGACTGCTGTTGACTGCATAAATATCGGGCGCAACACGTGAATAATACTTTAATGGAACAAAGGCGTGACGAAAGAGTTTTATAAAAAAAATTGAGCAATGCCCCGACACGGTTGACATAGATACATTATAAAATTCAAGTAATTTCACCGAAAAAAAACGGCAACATATCTCCAAATAAGCTGTAACCTTCGGTCAACGACAGGAACTCGTCAGAATGCGGGCCAATATGATTATTCTAACTTGTTTATATTTGTTACCGGTAATTTTGGGCAACAACGAAAAAAACGAGACTAAATTTGTACCAACCCGAGAATGGCAATCTATAAACAAAGGTGAGTGAACGTTCATTTAACGTTGTGTATACTTACGTTTTTAGGACTATTTTTTACGCAACTAATGTGCTGTCCGTAAGACCACGTCAGTAAAATTTGACGTCGCATTTCTTCGCGAAAACTGATCGCCGTTTTTCTGTTATTATATATTCTGTACTTAAACGCATGATAACTGTTAGTATAAAATGATGTTATAAATATTTTTAATTCATTATTATTGAAAATATGCTGAATATATTAAAACGTGGCATAAATGATATAAAACAGTGACTTATTCAGAATTTGAATTAAAGGTGCTAATGGATTCATGTATTAATGTTATATTCCATCTTTTCTTAGGTACTCCTATACCAGCAGGATCACATGTAAGGCACAATTTTCGAACTGGAGTAACAGAAGTTAAATTAATGGACAACAAAGATGCAGAAAAAAAAAGTTCTAATGAGAGTTCTAGTCACTCTATTTCAAATTCGTTGACATTACATCCTGATATGGCAGTGACAGAAGACCATGATTCTTCTATAGCCACTGAAAAATCTGACTTGTTTGACTCTCCAATAGAAGAACTAAAAGCCAGATTAAAAAAAATTAAACAAGGTGATACAAAGACACCGCCAAAATTAAATGTAATCATTTCTTATTTTCATAGGATTCTTGGTATATAAAAAAATCTTCTGTTTCTATATCATTTATATTTCCAGGATGAGCATGTTCAACAAATAAAGCAAAAGTTTCGAGATTATGATACTTTGAAAAATGAGCTCAAAATGTTAGATGTTAACATTACATTAGACTCTGAGTTACTAAGTAATTATTTACAGAAATTTCAAACGCATAGTAATGCAATTACTATGGGAACTTTAACAGTTTTAGAAGTGGAAGAAGTTTTAAATATTCTATATAATTTGGAATACTTAGTTCACCATATTGATCATGCTAAAGTATTTACAGATATGCAAGGGTATGTATAATAATAATTTTTTTTAAATAAACTTGTGTACAAATTTTTATTATACTTTTTCAATTACAGTATGAGTAAAGTTATATCTCCTTGTCTCAATGCAACAAATAATGAAATAAAGGCTGAAGCGTTACGACTTCTGGGTGCAGCTGTTCAGTCTAATCCTAATGTCCAACTTAAAGCATTGGAAAACGACTTTGTCGAAAAACTTTTGCATATATTGTCTACCAGTACTAAACTGGAGGTGAAGTCGAAATGTCTGTTTGCTCTGGGTGCCTTAATCAGACAATTTCCAGCAGCGCAAAAAGTTTGGATCGATCACGGTGGCGTGGAAATATTCGGGAAAATTCTAACGGACGATCAGTTGCAAGTGCAAGTGAGAGTAATGCAATTGATCAGTGATCTGATCACAGAGAGACAAAATTTACGAGAGATCACAGATCCCGAACAGTTACAGCTGAAAACAAAAGCATACGCGGCTGCGGATGTCGAACAAAAACTATTAACGTATGGTTACTGTAAGCATTTAAGCAATCTAATGATAAAAAGCTTCAAAGTGGAACTCAATAATCAGTTTAAAACCGAGAACTATAACTTCCTAGAGACCATCACCGAAAGTATGATCATTGTTGTTCCTGTCTGTAATCATCACTTTAAAAAAAACAAAGAAACGTTACTACTTATTATACAACATTTATTAAACTTTTATCAGAGCTCCGATCCTGCTATCAAAGAAGATGAAAGTGATATTTTGAAAAATCTTACCCTATTAATTGAAAAATTACAAACAACAGTTACCGAAATACTTCGCGACGAATTGTAGGTACAAAAGAGTATAATTGAACTGAAACATTCGCGGGGAAGAAAGTGCACTAATTTAATTTATGTCGCAAAGTTATAATCGTATAAAGTTTTCTGTCTAATGGAACATTTCCTCCTTAATATTTTATGAAAATTGTTACCGAATCTACAGTTGATAAACAATATTGTTATTTTTTAGATGAGTAACGAAATTGCTGCAAAGATAATTGTTATTTGATAGAAACGGTACTTAGTCATTTGTAAATAGATTAAAGAGTGAGGTCGATTTCGTGACGAATGGATGAATAACATACTATAAAAGAATGGATGTATATTAATCATACGTATAGCATGTAAGGCATTTAAGTTACCTGTCCATACTTATATAGTAAATAATTGTTACATTTCTTGTGTTTTAAGATGTCATTGTTTTGATAAATTATTTTGTATTGTTCATACTTTTTATTATTTTGTAAAAATGTGATACCAGGATACCAATTGTTACAGAATAACATACTTTATTTACAAATTATAATTATTACATATGAACAATCTGCTCGTGTAGTTATAGTTCATAAAAAATATACTCGCCAAGTCGCTGATTAAATCAGCTTCATAAGTTTAAAGACTTCTATTTACATGTGATTGAAAATGGTGCTCATGTACCAAGTGTATTTTTTTACGATGAAAGAATACCTTGTTTTCTTTTAAGTACAAGGATTATGTTTGTTTTTTGTGTGACTTGTAAAACATGCACTTGTAAAAAGATACATGAGCCTATGGGAGAAAACAGATAGACTCTCTTTCACGCCGCTGTCTCAACTAATCCGTAATCGCGCAACATTTCTAAAATGTCTCAATTTTACTTACCCTCGCAAGTTTGATAATTATATCGGCTTTATATTTACCGATCGAATTTACACACGTTTTAAACAGTGTTTCTGCAAATTATTATTATTTTCTTTTGGTAACCTAACCTATAAATTTTGTTTCTTTATTGGTGCTAACATATTTTTTTTGGTTCCACTATAGAATGGATAAATTTGATGTCTTATTTACAATTACCTGTAGGAACTTAAAATATACATTTGTCGATGTGCACATGTCAAATAAACTGATATTTGCATTCGGAAATACGCTTCAATTACAATGTTTTTTTTTTTTTTAAATAAACAAGGAAGCATAGACATTATGTACATACATGATTATTCGTTTCACAACGTGAAAGTCATACGTCAATACTGGTTTCGTAGATGTAATTTTTAGGCAACGTTTTAAGTGCGTCGACATCTTCGGAAACAAAATGGCGTCTCTCGCAAACAACTCGTTCACCGATATCTTACCGAGGAACATACGTACATTCGTGTATAAACTATATCAGGTTTCTAACAATATCTCTTAAAGTATTAATATAAATCGATAATCTCAAAAATGCCAATAATACGATTCCTCGATAAATAATCGAAAAATATAAAAGTAATTCGTACAAATACTCCCTCATTATTTTTTACTGCTTTTGTCTTGTTTTTATGATTCGACTATCAGAGAAACATTAACTATTTACCACGACAAAAGATCGACGTTCGAAAACGCGTTAGACCGAGTGAAAAAATAACGATTCAGCCGTAATCTTGCAAAAATAAACAAACTACAGATTTTCCTTCAAAACTAGATTCAATATAACACGTTACATAATACGTGTTTGTGTTTTTAATCAGTTACCAATCGTCGTTCCTCGTTTCTCCGCTGTCTCTACACGTAGACCCATCTCTATTGAGCAATAAGTATTAAATGAAATAATTTCCTTTCTTATGGCAAACTCTGAACCTAATTCTACTTGAAAAACGAAATAATCCTAGTCGCAAAAAATCGTTAAAACCACCATCACGACGATACCTAAGAGTAACGAGGCGGTTTGTTTCAAAGATTCCTTCGGACTAGTTTCTTTTATTAGCTCAGGTAAGATGGTCACCATGCCAATGTGCAGAAAGCCACCTGCTGTGAATGGTAATATCCAACTCGTCTTCGCACCTAAAAATAAAAATAATTATTAATCAGAAATGTCTCCCGTGATTGTTACGCATAATTTATGAACAAAACGACGGATGCTACCCACCTACTTCGCCACCGGAAAAGAACACCGCGGACATGGCTCCAAAAATACCACCGCTAGCAGTGATAAGCTGCGCCCGCGCAGCATCCCATCTGTTAAATCCACTGCGTAACAAAATAGCAAAATCCCCGACTTCGTGAGGTATCTCGTGTATGAGAATAGCGAAAGTGGTGAGTATTCCTAAACGGAGAGACACGAGGAAAGAACCACCAACGGCTAATCCGTGGGTGAAGTTGTCGATGATATTGGCGATCAGATTCAGATATCCGGTTATATGCTTTGATTTTTCCTTCGTGACAGTCCTTTTATTAGCGGTAATATCAGTCGCGCTCGACAATTCGTCGGAGAACCCGTTCACTTTCGATCGGTTCTTCAAGCAATTTTTCGCTTCGTCTATCGACAGGCCTCCATGGCTATTTGTGAATTCGTTGCAGATCAGTTGCTTGATGCCATTATCGACGAAACAGTTCTTGTTACGTGCATCTTTGTAACCGTTCGGTAGTCGGGAGTATCCGTTCTGCTTCTCCAAAAAGGTCTAAATCGACAAAAATATTTCGCCGTATAAATAGTTGGCACGCGAAAGATTTTTATGATACTTCGTTTCTGGAATGTATAAATTACCTCGTTGATGACATTGGACAAATCCGTGTCGGTGTAACGTTTCGAAAACCCGTTCTGTGGTTTGCTCCCAATTAATGTAATGCAATTGTTATTCTCCATTTCTTTCTCCGTTTCCATGCCTGTGTTTTCGCTATCGTCCCGCTCATCCGTTAACGCAGACTCGTCCTCGGCTTCGGATTCCCTCTCGATGTTGAAGAGTTTCTCTACTATGACGAATACTAAAAAACCACCGAGCACCCAGAAACCGCACGCCATCGACGGATGACCGCTGTCCGTAACTGAAATAATTCAATTTTACATTGTTACGATTATTATCCGTACTTCGACGAAGTTCGAATCGCTCCGACAGCTGTTTCCGAGGCAATGAACGATTCGACTGTGGGAGGGGTGACTCGGAAATCGTATGTGGACTAGGATCGAGTCGGTTTAATTTAGGAGAGGACAGCGACCAATTGAAATCGGCAACTGAAGCACAATAGGGGTTTGCGTCCGTCGCTTGGCCGTTCACAAAGCGCACGACGAAGGTAGACGATCGCTTCAAGTCTCGCTTAGCATAGATCTAATACCACGAATTGCCGTCTGGCTCAAATGATAGGCAATTTAGATACATAGAATTCGATCAAAAAGGAGTTCGATCGTGTCGATGTTTGCCCGGTGTAACCGCGTCCACAGCGTGGATTCCCAGGAGCCTGCGGATATCTTGCTGTGAGAAACGGTGATCTATGCGACACCGATAGGGGAGGAAACCGTGATCTTTGACCCGTGGTTTTCCCCGAGATGGTTTCTCCTGTCGAAACGTTGCGCGATAAACGATGATTCATCGACTGTTTAAACAATAGTGTTTAAACACTGCTTGTTTTCAAGGTCACAATTCGCATTTCGTTATTTACACCAGTTACCCAATTGTTTTGTCATTGAAATATAAACTTATTACAAGTCCTCAGGCATTCTAAACGATGTGATTTACACACTCAACGTTCAAAAGTTTAAGATCGATACTTTAACCTTCCGTGTGTTTGCAAGCGTTCGATAAACCTTGGTCGACGAATTGTTGCTTCGAAATTCCCGCGTACAATGTCCGATAACTTGAGAAATTTTCCGAGAATTTCAAACGAGGAAAACAAATGGGTGGAATTTCCCTCAAAGTTCATTCCCGCGGAAACGCATCTGATTCATCCTCGTATCTGTCTCAGTCATGCTTCGACTAATTGCAAAAGATTTCCGTTAACAGTTTGCATTACATGATTGTAAACGAGGATAAACCGCCGATTCTAACACCTTATTACCGCCCGACGAAATTGTCAACAAGATTCTCATTGCCGAGGTTTCCGTACCTTTGTTCAGCGAGCTGTTTCCCCATGCTTCCGGTAGTAAATGCAGAAAAACATCGCCCAACAGGCCCCCAACTGCGAAGCTCAATAATACTTTCAGCGTGCCAGCACCGTCTGCAACAAAATCATAAATCGGTTATTGTAAGCAATTACCCAGGATTCCCAGTTTGAATTATCGAGTCGGTATAATCTGTACGATGCCAAAGAGATGATCGACTACTTCAAATGGCATTATTCGCTCATGCGAATATTCTCGACAATAAAAAAAAAAAAAAATATCGACACGGATAATAGGGTTCTCCCACGCGTCGATAAATTTAAAGTCGTGTAGCGCGACGCTAACAATTTCACTGTTGGTTGAGTTCTTCGAGCGCAAGGATCACTGGCCACGTTAAAGAACGATCGAGTCACGCCGATATCTTTAGCCAGCACTCGAGTCGTATTTCGTAACCCGAAGAATTAAAGAAACTGAACATTCGCCTGGAACATGTTTCCCTTATCGATTAAATAATGGTAGTCGAATGGAAAAATCGAATGGAAGATGGAGTTCGTGGTGTCAACGAGAAGAAACATAGTGGCTCGACGGTTCTTGAGCCACCTCTTGTAAAACAGATATTATTGAGTGCTTCGAGGCTTCTCTACTTCTCGAATGATTTACCATCGCACAGTATCGGGGGACCAGCTTTCCGTATGCTGTTACTCACCCTTAGTCACTAACATCTTCCGGCGAACAGTCGGAATCTGTACGCATTACATGGCATAGCGCACTTTCCAGTTCTAAGGTCAATTTAAAGCTAAGTCCGATTTCCGCCTTACTTAGCGATTAAAGGATAGATTCGTCCTCTCTCCACCGAACAACTTAGTACATATTTATATTTAAAACTGTACCTAGAAAAAGAGATTCAATTTGAATTCCACGAGCGTTCAATTTAATTTACTTCGCGTCATGTATCGACAATTAAGGAGCTACCGTTGAAATATGTTATACTGTCAACGTATCAACGGTCTACGAATATTTTCCTCGGCTTCCAATAACATCCAGGGAAATTAAAAGAAACAGAGCAGTTGCGCGCGGCGATTTCCTCGTGAGAGTCGTTCAAGACATTTCCGTTCGTTAAATAGTATACTGAAAAAGAGAATAAAATATTTTCACGATTAGTCATTTCGTCCGTTTACGTTGTAGACTTGATCCCTTTTCGAATATCGTTAAATCTCGAAACTATAACAAGAAAATTATTCGATCGACTAATTCGTGTCATTTACACTGCCGATATATGGAATAATAAACGGATTTATCTCGGAACGTCTGCCAGTCGGAGGTTAATAAAAACGATATCGCTCTATTTTTAACGTCTCGTCCCTGCAAATTTATTTAATTCGAGTATCGAGATATTTACTACGGGACGATGCGTTTATTCGTCTTTCATAAATTTCCTCTTCGGCTGCACGAACCTTGCACCGACCTCTCGCAATCGATGTCACATCAATAAATGTTGCATTCTTGCGAAACGGGTCAAGTTTAAGCGTTGCACACGTTACAAACTCGATGTAACTAAAACTATTTATTTACGACAGAGACGACAAAATTCCGAGTGTATAGCACGTAATTATACTCCGTTACAAGTATCGCGTATCGAGGAAACAGGTGCAACGCAGAGATTCTACCACGAGAACAATAAGCAGTTGGTAATCAAATCGACGATGAAACATCGCCGATAAATATTAACAGCAACGGAAAAACCATTTCGCCGTTTCATTTACAATCGCAAAATGCCAGACGGCTATTAAGTTACGCGAACTGTTTTCCATGATGCGCAACTCGTGTAATCTTTAACGATTATTTCACGAGTCGGACACTATTTATACAATACAACGAACAAACATCAACGACATAAACCGCAGCAATAACGACAGTTGCTTGAACCCTGTATCTTGTCATCAACCGATGGAGTAACGTTCGTTTTAGTTTCGTGTCAGCGTCCAATCATCTCGCTCGGAACAAACGTTGATTGCATACCGATCTGATTTCGCGCATTGACAATTAAGCAAGAATAAAATGTATGCGAAGTAAAACGGCGAGATTGTACGAATAAGGTTAAGGTTGCTTGACAATCTAATCCAAAAAATAAATAGAAATAGAATATGTAACAGACTTGTGAAACACAGTTGGACGTATTCTGCGGATACTGCGTTTCTAAACAGTTGCATCGAGGAAACGAGCGTATCTCGTGCCGCATGACCAATGATAAGTCCGTGTTATCTTCGTCAACGAGCTCTCAAGTTGCATCAAGCGAAACGAGTCAATTTTTGCTTCTGGATCGAACACGGCGCCCCGTTACCTCGCTAATCAACGTGTTTAGCCAATCCCTACCCTGTGCGGAATCCTACGAACCATTAACATGAGCCTAGATCATGCTTTGTTCTTTTATTATTTCCTTCATGACGAAACATCGTACCACTATTGCAAGAAACGATATCTTGGAATCGAATCTATAATTAACCGCAATTGGCGTTGTCTTTGCATACCTCGAATCGATAAAAACTCGCCGTGATTCCCAATCGGGGATATTTTTGCGACTATCGCAATATTTGTTAACTTTCATACAATTTTAATGCTAATCACTTTCCAAAAATACATCGAATGCAACGCTCAACATGTTACCAGGAATTGCGCAATCCAGAAAAAAAAAAGATAGTAACCGAACAAACAACATGCCGGTTCGATTTTATCGAAAAATTCGATACCATATCGAGATAGATTGATATAATATCGATCTCCATTGTTTCGTTCCTTTTTAATAAGAAAGCATCTCTAATCTCTATTCGTTCAAGTTACATATCGAGATAATCGCGATTTAATTATATGTTGGAAGATAATAACGACGATAACGCTCATATTTTTCCCTATCGTCGAATGTAAAAACGAACGTCTTCGTACGTAGGCCAGCTTCGAAATGTTTTTGAGCGTCATTCGACGTTAAAATAGAAAACCGATAGGTTAGCGTGTACGAATGCATTTAGAGAAACCGTTTATACGCGTGTTTCGGTGCAGCTGGCACTGTCGGATTACAAACGGCAAGTTAAAGTCCAATTTACTTACACGTAACGCGATCGAATCGAGCGAAATAGAAATGGAGAATGCATCTCCGTGATGATGCTCATGGACGGAACACCGAGAGAACGAGGTTGATAATGGATTCAGTCCAGAACAGTCGGTGATGCGATAGACCAGCAGAACCGTAATTTAGCACACCACAAGTGCGACGAGTCCCGGAATTTTTCCCGGGACATCGCCTTTCATCGGTTAATTTCAAAAATACGAAATAATGATTCAACGACAATCAAGCAAAAAACCTTTTAAATGTTAAAAAAGAAAAAAAAAAATGAAAATGAAAATGAAAATGAAAATGAAAATGAAAATGAAAATGAAAATGAAAATGAAAATGAAAATGAAAATTGCCCGGGATTAAGGGAATTAGTCGAAGTACGCAGAGGCGTTTCAAAGCGGATTCAGTTGCCGTGCTTCGAATACAATTTTCCATTTAAATAGCTTCGTCCGCGCTATCCGTCGTGCCTAAATTGGCTCAACGATAGAATCGGGCAAAATATGATTTATCGTTACGATTACTAAGTAATCGGTAACCATGATTAATGCATAAGCAAAAGTTCTGTAAGATCACAAATTACTAGTCTACGATTTCAGATTGCCATACGTTGCACACAATGGTAAGCCGATGCGTAGCTCGTCTAAAGATTAAACACTTTCAAAGTCAGCGTCTTATCTCCCGAATAAAGTCACCTGCATATTGCACAAGAATTAACGAAACCGCAAGCGACGCGATAACAAATATCAAAGTTTGGTATGGAGTTCGGTTTGACAACAACTGTGCCTAATCCTTGCGTAAAACGGGAAACCCGTTTCCGTACAAAGAATCAATAAACTGAAAACAATAATAACGGTCGAGCAAATGATCCACGGTTCATTCCCGTTCTCGTTGAAATTATGTTACACGCATATGTACATTCCTCTGACGAAGGTATCAGACGTTCCATTCGTATTCTCCATTGCGTTCAATTAGCCCAATCGACCTTGGAGATTTCACGTACCGCGACATAGTATCGACGAGCACGAACGTCCAACACTGTTTTCAATTCGATTGTATTAATTTGGTAAAATTTTGTGACATAGAGCTCGTGGACTTGCTCTAACGTGTTCAACCTCCGGTGACCCCGATATTATAAAAAGCAGCATGTGTGTTTCCTTTTGTTCGTCCATGAATTCCATTGTTGCAACGCGTTCCACGGAGAGCAAGTTCCACGACCTTGTTCGCTCGCATTGGCGTGGTAACAACTTTGCGTGTTAGCAGCGCAGCAGACTTCGCAAAAGAAACGAGAACAGCGGAAGGGTGATGCAGCCAAATGATACGGCGAAGATGGTCTCTCTCGACGAACGACGTACGCAATCCTGACACGACGCGTAATATTTCTCGATAGAAGACGAGAATATCCTTACGGGGAAGATGTTGGCACGCTGTGGTAGATAGCGACGCAGTAAACAATATGCGCAGCACAACCTTTCCACGTGGTCGAATGCATTTCTGTTTAAGCATACTACCCGGTATTTACAACGCACCATTATTTTTATCTCGACTTAGCACCGATAGTTATTCGAGAAGTATGACAAATTACCGCGTACCAATTTTCGAGGCTAAAAAAAAAGTCTTAGTCGACTCCAATTTCGAGTCAATCGAACAATTCTACTATCTCGTTTATTTATCACGATATGAAAAAAACATACGACAATGGAACTTGTTTCGAGAGAAAAATTGTTCTTATCGCGACGGATATTTTGTAACCGCAAATTTATTCATTAATACATTTCAAGGTCTCTCCTTCCATTTTTTTTTTTGTATTGCTAACGAAAAAGGTAAAATACAGTAATTCTCTCAAAGTTGTTACTCGCTCCAGGCTGTAACAACTACATTGCACAAGTATGCAATAGCCGTGGTGTTTTTTTGCACTACGAAAATGACAGATTCGGTTTACCCGCGATTTCTAGTGAAATCACGGTACAGAATGCTATTCTATTACACAAGACTTCTATCGGCACGGTATTTAAACTGAAATGTCAACGTAAATATTACGCAAGTCCATTGAAATGTAAATTTTTGATGAATACGCGATTGAAAACTATAAAAACTATAAAAACAAGAAAGAACCGATTATCCTGTTTTAAACTATCGTAACTATTTCCCGCGTGCGCGTGAAAATCATTGAGCTCTATCCTAACTGGAGTGTGAACTCCTGTAGGAAGAAGTAGAGGCGACGGAGGTCCGAGAGAAATGCAAAATGGGTGGTTCCGGTATTATTCTATAGCAAATTTATTTGTAGAGGGGGAACAAACGTACGTCGTAACATAACCTACCCGAGCATCGCTGAGCATTGTCGAGTGAGTTACTTTCAGATTCTTTTCCGCATAAATATGAATAAATACGATATAAATTGAATTGTGAAAAATAATAAAATTTAGCTCTATACCAAATTGTATATATTTGTATGATCTAAATTCTGGTATGTAAATTATGTATACTATTTCATTATTATGTCATTAATATAAATGTTGAAATAAAGTTCAAATCTGTACATAATTAATCTGTAAATAATTCCTAGAGTGCCGCGAAATTCAAACAAAGAGGAGTCTGTTCTCTCTCCACACATACATTTGCTATAGGATAATACCACCGGAACCACTCATCTTGCATCTTTCTCCGACCGGCTTCTCTCTCGCAGTTAACACTCCAGTTAGGATAGAGCTCAATGGTGAAAATATACACATAACCTCCCTTCGCGAGGTAAGGAATCTCTCCAAGCTAAAAATACTATACTGTATAAGCTGATAAGAAACACAACACGATAACAAGGGAGATCTTTAAGTGGCAACTTTAAGTTAACTTTAAGATTAAACAAATGTATTATTACCTCCTGTTTTTAAATCGACACCTTCTCCAATAGGGATGATCCAAAGAGGGAAGATGCCGGTTAGTCCGATCACGGTGCTGCCTAGCAGGGAAAACAGCCACGGGGTGTACTGGAAATATTCCATCGTGGCATCCCAAGACGTCCACATATCCTCCGTAACAATTTCATAAAAATATCCAGCGTTGTCAGTGCAATTCTCCATGCTCATATTAGCCGCCATGTTTGTGCGTTTTGTACGTAGATCACTTTACTGGTCAAAATCTTTCGAAATAACTTAACGTCTCCCAGATTTCTGTGTCTCCCTCGACGATTACGCTTTCTCTGATTTATTTATCGTTATCGACAAACGATGAAAATTGTTAATATTTAACGTGCACCGATGCTATATTTCTTCGCGCGCGATCTGTTTACACGAAGATAACCTCTCCGCGTGCGAGTACAGCCTCGAACTATTCTCGGGTATATCGTTCACCAATTCAATAACAACTTTCGCGTACTAATTGTCTTTCGAGATATGTGAATGTTTTTGTTCGAAGAAAGACTGGTAGATGAAAAAATATTTGGAAAAAATCGTCGGAACAACTACTGAGCGACCGACTAGCCTACACTGAGGACTGAGTACGGACGCTACGAATCAGGCGGTCGTCGCCTCTACTGCCGCCGGTTTTGTCTATCAAATCAAGCCTCTTGTTATTTCATATCGCCGCAATGCGGGGACAAGAGAACCGTGATCAAACCTACGACGATAAATACACGATGACGGTCGTCAGACTATGCGTCCTACTCCTTGAGAGATCTCTTTCGTTCACTCTCGTTGGCTTCTCTAGTCTTGTTCTTGCTTTTCGCCGCGTGACTTCTTTCTCTGATCATTCGATTCGTCTTCGACGCGATGGTATATCATTCCATCGAAATAAGGGCACAATGGAAAGTGATGGTTAAATGTCAACCGAGTACGTACTGTAACCTCCGTTAGATTCTCTGCCACCTGTATTTCTTCAGTAATCGTTCTTAATTCGATCCAAGTTTGACCACAGATGAATCGAAGTGGCCACTTTTACCGCCAGAAATAATAAACACGATTACACAACGGCGCACACAACGAAACGCACCTCGCGGCGTTACGTCTCCTTGACTTCTCTTAATTTTCTTGGTTATGTTCGTCTCGTACTAGATTGTACGTACTTTCGTATGGATCCCAAGTGAAACGCACGAATCGATAGACAGAATCGCACTGTTGTTAATTATCTCCTCCTGTTACTTTACTTTTGTCGGTTAAAAAATAATGCGCAAGCTCATTCACTCACCACACCGACGCAACGTATAATGCGCATTACGACCAAGGCGGCCCCTTTTATAGCTACCGAAACGCTACGCTAGGCGGGTGCGCGTGCAAGAAAGAGAATGAGTGCGTAACCATTCCACGAAGAAGAGAGACAATAAATGGAAGTTCGAAACAGAGACAAGGGAGAGAAAAAAAAAGACAACGGTAATGAATTTCAAGTGTATTATAAATATAAATTATTTTTCTTAGAGAGTGGATAAAGCCTGTATTTGGAAAAGTGAAGAAGATAAAAATTCACCTCTTGTTGTTGAGTAACAAAATCAATAGGGGCGCTGCTGTACTTCCTTGCAAGTAATCGCAATTATTTGCCAATTAAATGGAGGATTATATCTGAATTTTAAATACATATATAATGTTGTTGGACAGAATATTTAATATTTTCGAAGCTATGAAAAATATTCGTCTCAAGTCGTAAACGATTAGTTTTAATTTTATATTTGAATATATTTTATGAAATAGTTGCCAACGATAACCGTCTTTCTTTGCGCAGATATTTAGCATTTTTATCACCGCACTTTTAAACATAATCCGACAGTATCTCTGATGACGCTGTCGTAGAGATAAAATGGCAATTAACGCTGCCCAATTTTAACAGTAAAATGATTGGAAATCACAGAGATAATTGTTTGATTTAATCATTTTGATCGTTATAAAGATTGAAATTTGTGATCGTTCTGCGTTCTTCGGTTTGAAAAATAATTAATTTCTGCGCAACTGTAGGACACTGCAATGACATGCGCTTTTGATTAAAATTATAAATACCACTAGCATAAATCGCAACGCGATTAGAAAAGAACGTAAACATCGTCGGTAAGTCTGTTACCATAACATTGTGAAATGCTGGTTTCCGTGGACGCCATTTTGATGATCGACGTATTCTTTTACTTACTTAGATAACAACCGACGGAGAATAACAGTTGCTGATGGCAAAGAGCGGAAACAATGAACCGGTATGATAACATATTAGATATTACAATTGTTGTTGCAATGTATGAAGACTAGATCGAACGGAAACTGAGTTTTCAATCCAATGTAACATATAGTAGCGAACATAGGTAGTAATAGTCGTTATAAACGGCCAATAAAGTCTCTGACTTGGACGTATATTATATTACTTTACACATATTCAAAAAATCGGCGTTAAAATATAAATTAAACAGAAAAACTTTTTTACCGATAGAAACATGTTTGAGAACTTGAAATTTTAGGTTTGGACATCACCGGTTGGTAAGGTGAACTCACAGCGCCATCTTTAATGTAAATTCTTAAATGTATACACATCTGTATCGATCGTATACATACTTTTTGTAATAATTTTCATGAATTTACTGAAATAAAAATTCTGTACTAAATATTATAGATTTCCATTTTATAAATACATACAAGTCCCGAATACGTTGCTTTAAGATTGCCTCGACGAAAAAAAAAGTTTAACAAATTGGTCCTGTAGTCGTAAACAACGCGTATACAATATATTTACGTTGTACAAGATTCTGTAAGGCGCCGCCGCTGTATCAGCATTATGTGTGGCCTTAATTAATCAAATTGCTAATGGCGCTGAGCCAAATGGTACCTATTTGGCCTGCAATCAAAAGGATATTCAACAACTGTCAGGCGTACGCGGCACTTGTCATACGTTCAATGTTTTTACTGCTTAACGTAGAAAATAAAAATCGCAAAAAAATTGTTCTCGATCTAAAACTTATTTCGCATAATCCCAATAGTCCATTCGGAGTCATATCGTGCCTATTTAGGTATTTCCATTGATTAAACTTATATTTCCGTGAAAATACTTTCTCTTCAAATTAATTCATCCAGATGTTTTAGTCCACGCTGTTGAGCGCTGAACAAAACTGCTATGTATTACGAGTATCAAATGGTACGGCAAGTCGATTTTTATAACTTTCGTCGTTTTTTTTGCGATAGAATTTTCGAAAAGTCCCGCAACGTAACATGACGGCCCTCTGTTGGCTGTGCATCCTTGCGTAGCGGAGCACTCCAGCGAATCTATTTTAGGAAACGACAGAAAGTTAAGATTATTTCAGTTACATTTTTTACCTCCGAACCAGAACACAGGTTGCTTAGCACAAGAACATCACGATGACCGAGTAGGTCGATTTTCGGCAACGTCGAGGATTGCATACGCTTTGAATAAACCGGCGGACAATACCGGATAGAAAAGAGCTCGCGAAAAAAATATACGCCGAGAAAGATCTTTTCGCTAGAAAAATTGAATCATTCTCGTAAGGAAAACGAAAACGAAGAGCGTACGCAATCTCGATCTTCGCCTTACGCTATAGATCGTGCACGGTTCTCAATCGTGCATTTCCGTGAAATCTTGTCGCACGATTGCATTCTTCTTGTCTGAGAGCTATCGTGTGACTGAACTGTATCGGTGTCATCGCGAAAGTGTATTTAGAATTATTCATTCGTTTGAATAGAACAAATAGTGCGACATGTAGAGTGCGGTTCATCAACGGATGTACAACAATGTTTCCTAGTTTACATAAAGCAAAGATTTCCTTTAACTTTTAACATTCTAATGCTCGAATCTCTTCTTGATCGATCGTTGTATTTCCGTCATGGATGTGCGAAGAATGTCCAATTGGAACGTCCTAAACGTGGAGGTGGCTCTTCAACAGCGCAATAATTTCGAAGATGACAACGGCGAGACGATAAGACGACCGAACACGGTAAAGGACTCGGACAGAAATGATTTCTATTCCCTCCTTAAACAGTAATTCTAGAATTCTAAAGGGAACGAAAGAAAGTAACACGAAATACCCATGTCCCGAAAGTAGACTTCTTTTTTAGATTAGCGTCGCCTATTCTTATCTCGTCTGCTTGCCTAACTGACTGACTGCTCGTCCGTATTTATAACTAATTAAGCTAGACTCGGTTCGAAGTGTATCCTGGTAAGGTTCAGTCAACCAGCAACGTTCTGACAAGTTGGACTCGGTTCTAACCCACGCCCTCGTGATTCACTAAAGTGCGAAAAGTTCAAAATGGGAACAGGACATCGGACATTGTGATTTTTATACATCGCGACGTTATTTCGTTAGCGTGCAGTGTACTGTGTTTGGATCGACTGCGAGCTGCCGGATAAACCGTACACGATGATGAGCACCTGGCACCAATTGAACGTGGAGCATGCCACGAGCGCTATTTCCAGGGAGGATCTCGGTATTCATGTTCATCGATACAGAATTGTATCGACTGCGGTAAATGGTTTATCGAACTAAGACAGCGAATAGTCGAACTTCGTTAAGGGCGGTCGTTTGTTAACTCCGAAATAGATTTTTTAATCGCGATAACAACATTTACTTCTGTATTGTGTAATCGCGACCAATACAAATGTTCGATCGTAATACGCAATCCGATTGGCACTTCAGGAAGCCTTTTAAGCGCGCGTGTTATTGATCTCTGCGACGATGTATGCTGTCAAAATATGTAACACGTGATTTTTCTTAATAGAAACCAATGCTGTAGGGGCAAATATTACACAGTGCGCATGTTGCTTGAATACTAAGTTTGCAAAGCGATTAAACACCAGACGGATGCTGCTTCTACTGTTTGTTTCGTTAATCGATCGAAACACTCGAACCCTTTGTATCTCGTAGCAACTTTATCGTCGATCGATCGACAAATATTCTATACGGTATTTTAGAAATGTTTGAACCAAGTTTCAAAGAAAAATCGAAAGTTTGTTGCCTCGAAGAGAGACTTTTTATTACACTGTGACATATCGCCTTTCATTACCACGTGCATGAATTTGTTTCGTTGTCGGTCTCGTGTCGGACAAGTTCCAAGTCATCGATCAACCGGGACGTCTTGGCAGATTTTTCAAAAGTTTACGATCCATCGAGAAAGTAACAAGAGTGGGTGGGCAGTTCCCCCTTACTAACTCTGTCGTTTTTTTATGTACCATAAACGTACACGTTTCCATACATTGAACGTTCACAGACAAATCTTACAATTATTTGAAGAAACTTTTTCATACATCTTTCTGTCAATGTTAGCACGTGGAAGTTCGAATAAAATGTGTAAGCGTCAACGGTGTTCGAAAGAGACGCTCGAAAAATCCGTAAGTTCAACAGAAGCTCATCCCGAGTTTGACGTTTCACGGGAAACACGAGGGAACGAACCTTGGCTGCGGGTGTCGAGTTTAAAATTAAAGCCGAGACGGACCTTCCAAGTCTTATATTTAGGACGACGCGCAAGCGCGATCCGATTGGACATGCTGCGAAGACTTAGAACTTCTGGTTCTCCGAGTTCCACCGTGTGCCGCGATTTTCGCAAACCGTCTCCATCCATCGCGAACACGTAAATATTCTCCATTTCCTATCGGCGGGAATCGGAATACTTTCTCCATGGTGCAACGTTCGAGTTGCCCACGCCACGTCGAATCGCGAGTTCATCCGATAAATCGATTTCCGAGATCTTAAAATCTCGTCGTAAATAGAATTCGATCGAGCCTAAACCCATCCAAGTACGCCCTTCGGCATTATCCGTGTAAAAAAAAAAAAAAATCGTCGCGTTTCGAATTCGTTTCGATAAACCAACAAGATGGATCTCGGGGGTGTTGATGTCTGGGGTCAGATCGCTGTGGAGACGTCCCAGATGTTCGTTTCCGAAGGTGGTGTGATTAAGAGTCGTTTCGCAGGAACAGTAAGTGATCGAGACGTATTCGAGAAGTTTGGAAAAATCGCGAGAACGTCGAGACTTCGGTCGAGTCTATAGGATTCTCGACGTTTCCGGCGCGAACGTTTGAACGACCGGTGCTTTTTCACTTTTCCAGACTATAGAGAAGCTTCCGGACAAGGTGATTCTGAACGCCTTCAGCTACCTCTCCCACCGTGAAATATGCAGGGTGGCACGTGTTTGCAAAAGGTGGCGGCAGATCGCTTACGACACGCGCCTATGGAAACACGTATCTCTGCGCCCGGAGATTAGCGGTTTACACGTCAGCTCCTTGGACAATCTGCTGCACTTGATCAGGTAGACGAACACTTTCACGGGCGAGAAAAATGCAAAGAATTTTGGCAGTTGACGCTCGTTCCCGAAATACGTCTCCGAGGCGTCCTACTTGCCAAAATAATTTGTAAACACTGACGAACGTTTAGGATAACGTAAAAAAATGGAGATAATTTTCGCGCATTTTAAAGTCTATACCATTTCTGTAAAAGAAACGAAAAAATAATAACGGATAGATCGGTTGCGTGTGTCTCTGTGTGTGTGTGTAACAGTACACGGTTCGGCGCGTCGCTGAGGTACATCGAGTTGCCGATCGAATTAATCACCCACACCGTTCTTCACGAACTGGCGAACAAGTGTCCGAATCTCACCCACATGCTTCTCGACTTCTCCACCGCCATGCAGCTGCACGATTTCTCGGAAATGCAGGCCTTTCCCACCAAGTTGAAGTACATGTGCATCTGTCTATCGGAGGTGATTTTCATGGAGGGTTTCATGAGAAAAATTTACAACTTCATCAACGGTTTAGAGATCCTTCATCTCATAGGTTCGCAACTACTTAAATATCTAGTTAAATTCTTGCATCCTATATCTAACCATCTATCGATAGAGGGATAGACCAGCGAAATATGCTATTGATCAGACGTGATTATCGCGCAGGGACGTACGAAAAGGTGGAGGAGGAAGAGGAAGAGATCTACGAAGTTATAAACGTTCACAAACTAAAATCGGCCACTCCTAATTTAAGGGTGATCAATCTGTACGGGATCAACTTCGTAGACGACTCGCACATCGACGCGTTCTCCTCGAACTGTATCCAGCTCGAGTGTTTGGCCGTGAATTTCTGCTCCAAGGTCACCGGCTCGACGATGAAGACCCTCTTCCAAAGAAGCAGAAGACTGAAATGTCTCCTTATGCAAGGAACAAGTACTTACGCTTACCGCGACATAACTCGACTTTCTTTTATACGAATCATCGAAGACGTATCGCGAAACTTGTTGCAGATCTTCAAAGCGAGTACGTGATGCAAGTGGAGTGGGAAAAGTCGAGCATTCAGGAGCTGGACGTTACCGCAACGGACTTGTCTACGGAGTGTCTGATCGATATGCTGTCTAGGATTCCAGGACTTCGTTTCCTGAGCGCTGGTCAGCTGAACGGTTTCAACGACAGCGTGCTGAAAGCCTGGGCCGAACTCGGCAATCCTCGAAACTTGATCGCTTTAGACTTGGACAGTTCCGATAACTTAACCGACGACGGTCTACACAAATTTCTATCGAGATACGGCCATCAGTTGTGGGGACTCGCTCTGTCCGGCATGCCACATATCACCGATCAACTTTGGCAGAGTATATTGCCGATATTAACCAACGCCAAGTAAGGCATTTGTCGATCGACGTTATTCGAGCTTTATAAAAGAAAAAAAAGAAACAATTTCGAACAAATATTTCCAGGATTCTCGTGATGGGAACACAAGAGAGACTAGGCGTAAACATTCACGTGGATCAGCTGATGGACGGGATCGCGAATAACTGTCCAAACTTGGAGCGACTGGAGTTACGTTGGGATCCGGAGAATTTACGATTCTCGGACAAGAGTCAAAAAGCTATAGACATACTCCGCGTCAAGTGCATCAAATTACGATGCCTGAGTTTGAGGTAAGTTTACGATTTGATGTTCGAACCGAAGGGATAACTGTCGCGTACCATCGTCAGTTCGATATGTTCCAGCGATGGAAGGTACTACGAAATCGTTAAAGCGAATTTCGAACGAGCCGACAGAACAACTGTCGTCCGAACGTCGACGTGCTGCAGAGTGTCCAACTACTACTTGCTAGCCAATTACAAGGATTTGATCTTCAATTAATGAATATTTTTTTCTAATTACTACTTGTATATACACTACGAAGAACACATGCACAGGGTTTTCCATATCATCGACCAATCACCGAGGCAGATAAATATAAGAACGAGGTAACGCGTTAACGTTGAAAAATAAAAATTGAAAAGGGTCGAGCGATGTACGTTATCCATGATGCATATTTATTCCAGATAATGGAAATGTGACAATTACGACCAAACAAGACATCCACCTTCGAATCGAATATTTATTCCTAGGATTACGACGAGAAACTTTACGCGACACATTAAATATATATGTGTATATTTTTATATACCATTTTTGAACATGTCCATACACGACTAATCGCAGAAGACCTGTAAGCAGTGGAAATATATTTGATCAAAATGGAGTTTTCCGAATGTGTACCTAATTCGAATTTTAACAATTTCAAGATCATTGGTGTACTTGTACAAAAATTGATCACGGAAGAATATAAAGATAATTGTTTTCCCGATACTTTTTCAAAGAGCGATATCGACAGGACAGCTACGCACAACGGCGTTCGCAGCACTATCGATTATTCGGTAATTTATTCATGCAGCCGTGTAGACGACGACGACGTCGCACTGGCCACGGCCGGTCGGTCGATTCGCTCGATTTCATTCGCAAGCCACATGCCAGACCCTTCGTTTATATGTTGCGTTATAGTCGACGAAGAACCGTCGTGGCCGCTACAATTTTTCGCATGACTTTCGAAGTATTCGCCGACGAACTTCTTCCTCCCCTGTTCTGCTACCTTGATCTTCCTCAATGTGCGACGTCGAGGAAGACTTGATCGCGAAGAGGCTCAAGATCGTCCTCGTCGGTGACTCCGGATCGGGAAAAGTGAGTTTCGAAGATCTCGAAATGCGTACGATAGTGCGTCGTTAATTGGTTATTCGTAATCGTTTACTTCCCGTTTTACTTGATTATCTTCTTACGTTTACGCCGAGGAAAGTATCGATTTCTGATCGTGATTTTTTAAAGGATGTTCGATACTTTATTATTATTTCGATTCAAGAGAAAAAGATCGTCGTATGTGACGTGACTTTCAGACGGTCAACGTGCCGATTTAAATCCTTGTGTGCACACATCGGGCCAGTTATAGATTTATGCTGTACGAACGTAAACATTATTAGTAGAATGTTCAATATTTGTTTCGTGTTAGGGGTGGCTGAACGTGAAAGAACAAGGGCAAAGTATCGATTCATTTCTTTCGTGTGAAATGGTCGGTGTCACGGTTTACAATATGCTTTCACAGGTACTGGCAAGCGTTATCTGATAGATATTAAACTTATTTCTTCACTTATTATGACGCCTTTGAACTTTTTCACATTTCTATAATATTCAAAGCAATTACTTTCATCGATCAAGTTCATGTCTCTCCCTCTTTCGCTCTTTAATTAATAACGCAGAAACTTCATAAATCGTTTCAAGCAACTACGACGTACTTGCATTGTTAAGTAGGAAACGGATGTACCATGCAAATTCCGATCGACGCAAGATTTTCGTCGTACAATTCGGGTAAAAACATAAAATTCTTCCGACGGGTGGCAAAGAATCGAATGAAAACTTGGATATGAATAATATTTTAATTGAAAGAATGGTAAAGCAGCAATTCTCGATAACTGAAATTCAAGGATCCCTGTTTAGACGAGCATCGCCCAGAAATTTTGCAGCAACGAATTCACCAGACAGTACACGCAAACGTCTGGAATCGACTTCTTTTTGAAGAACATCAGCATCGGTTATTACAAGAACGTTAATCTACATCTATGGGACGTCGGTGGCCTTGCGCTTCACGGAAACATGCTGGATAAATATGTCTTTGGTGCTCACGTAAGAATACAAGAAAGGACTAAGATTTTCAGAATGTTTCATCTACATCCAATCGCTCTGTTACGAGAATGCTTTTTTTTTCAGATTATTCTTTTCGTCTACGACATCACGAACAGTTTCAGTTTCGACGTCCTGGAGGAATGGTTGGATAAAATCAGAGAAGTGAACAACAAGTACGAAGAAACACCTCTGATGGCTGTGGTTGGCAATAAATGTGACATGGAGCATCAGAGAACGGTGAAAAAGGATCGAAGTCACAAATTCGCCGCGGAGAACGGATTTCCTTCTCACGATGTGTCCGCGAGGACCGGCGAGGCGGTAAAATTCTCGAATTATACGTTTTCTTGCCGCTTTCTAACATTAATTCCATCTTCTGGGTTTTACCGTTAATCCCGAGAAATTGCTTTAATTTCAGGTATCGTTGTGCATAGTAAATTTGGCGGCGCAAATTTTGGGAGTTCGATTAACGAAAACCGACCAAGACTACCACAAACCCATAATTACCGCGGAGATAGGCGACACAGTCGACGTGGCCGCGATTCACAAAGTTGTGAAAAGAATTCCAAATAAGAGACAAAACCAACTCCCCTTCTATCCTCACTTATCCTCGTCGAAATCAACGGTGTGCGAATTGCAGTAAGAAAAAATTATACGAAATTCGATTGTTTTCACGCACAGAGATAACACGTATCGGACAATAGAAATTACAAGCGTGAAAGATGGAAGATTTGTAGATAAGATGTTAAACGAATATTTTTCGTACGTTTTCCTACCGTTACCTGATGGTTCGCTTGTATTCCGAGGGGCCAATGCAATAAACCACTGGTGTCTTCGCAATAGATTTAAAAACAGATTTATTTATCGATAAAATCTTACTACTTATGGTAATTAATGTTAATATAGTTTGACATAACAATATTAAAAATACTTTTACAATAATAATAGTATACATGAGTAATGTACATACACATCGTAGATCGACCTACATCTGCGATCTCGATATATCAGACTTCGGTAATTTTACAAATGATCATGGAAAAGCTTTTCAATTTCAATTAACAGAATATTGTGTCAGTTTGTGATAGAATCACGATAATATCGAACGAAAATCATTCAAAAGATCTATTGAAATTTATATTATTAAAAACTATTCGAGAACTTTCTCCCTGATACATTATATTTATTAATGGCACTATTCATGCAAACGTTACGTATACGAGAAATGAAACACGTCAAATTAAAACACGTTAAATAAAAAAACATGTCAATCAATAAGAAAAAAATAAGTAAGACTGTAGCGTGTGCGTATATTCCAAACAATCAACTGCATAATGTATATGTAAAATGCAACTTGGAAGCATCAAAAGGTAAAAGTGTTAATAAATAACGAATAAATTAGTTGGCATTTTTTTTTTCTGGGAATTGAGGAATTAGACATCCGTAAAATAATATGCAAGTAATTTTTTAAACGGCACTATCGACACTACAGGTAATCAACTATAAAATCAGTATCACGATCAACACTTCGTAGAATGAAGAGATTTTGCATCGATATATACAACCTTCGAATTCATATTCGCATTCCGGAAGTGCTGATTGTAAAATTTGTTGTTCAGTTTACAAAAGCTCGAATTTCATTGTTTGTAGAAGAATGAACGAAACTAATTTACGGACGGTGGAATCGATCGATTTAGAGCACACGTTTGAATCGAGGTATAGAAATATACAATTCTATGGTAGGTGGTATGCAAGGTGCAAAATTATAGTTCTGATAAGTTATTATAAACCTTCGATTATTACTCGTCCCTTTAGAAAAAAAGAATACCGAATACCTCGGCATATCATCTTTTGCTTTTAATCCTAATATGGTCTTCAGTCTCTTATTATGTATTGCGGTATCTATTCGTTTTTCAATGTCAGAATTGATCTCACTATAATTCAAGCTTTTTTAACGGTCTCCTTGGCCATACCATTTTTTCTAAAATTTTTTCTTTAGCTTCCCACAATTGAGTGAATTTCTCGTTCAAAGGAGCAATATAAGTTTCCAGCCATTCTTGGATCGTATAGTTGTCGTATATTTCTTCCATAGCTGATCGCATATCTTTCTCGATATACATTAATTCCATTTTATATCTGTCCAGTTCCACTACCGCGCGCTCTACATGACTAGGACTCGAAAATGAATACTTTAAGTTATACGGTTTCAACCATCCCTTGAACGTATTGTCCTGTTCCATTTTGGTAACCTCTTGTGTCAAAGAAACGAGTCGCAAAAGAGCAGCATAGATCGCTACGCCATGGTAATTACATTTGGTCCAACCATACTGTGGTTCTGGAATACTTAAAGCAATTTTTCCCTCGCATTGTAACGCTTGCAACACAGAAGGAGACGCATCTCCTGGAAATCCGTTTAAATCTGGAGCTTGTAGAATGGCTAAATTCACAGCGAGCGATGGTATAGCAGAGGGTAAAAGTTCGCAAAGTACGCTAAAATGATCATATCTCTGCCATCCTGTTAAGATGGCACCCTTGAATGTAATTTGGGAAGAGTACCTATTGATAATTTCTAACCAACGTTGATGATTTTCCATATGATAAGCGATGTCCGTGTAATACCTATCCGGTGCTGTGGCACCCTTAAAAGCCGTAGCTACCCAGATATCTTTCCAAACAGCTGCATAACTGTCCCACAATTGATCCGTTAACGACACTCCGGGATCGGTGGTGTATTTCCAAACGACCGGTTCTACCATTAAATGTAGTTCTCTGTCTATTATTTCCTCTGGAGAAATTTCTCTAAATTCGTCGTCCCACATGAGAATCGTGAGCTCTGGATATCTATCTCTGATGTATCTCGCTACTTTTGAAACATGATCCAAGAATAATTGCTTTTTACCTAATTGTCCTTTAATCATTGCGTCTAAACACCTAGAACATTCTCCTATTTGATATACTTCGTCTGCTCCTATGTGTAAATGCTTTGCGTTAGGATGCGCAGCCACAACTTGATCTACCATTTCGTAAATTAACAGAAGAGTTTTGTTATAGGTAGGGCACAAAGCTTGAGGGTAACGAAGTACTTCTCGATAATCTTTATATTCGTCCAGCTTAAGTACAAATTCCATGTGACCAAAAGTTTGCACCAACGGTATGACAATGAGCTTGTTTTCGTTAGCTATCTCTTGAATATTTACGATATCCCTCTTAGTATAACAATTATGAGCACTGATATTTTGAATCTTCCCTTCGAAGGGAAACATATCTTCGTATTCAATGAGTATACCGGTTGCACCTAATTTCTTGAGCAAATGTAACAGGTACTTATAATAACTTGCTTTGAAGGGAGCACCCTTTAAATCTAGGTGCACGATTTTATGACCTTTGAACAAGGGGACAGTTTCTGCATATGATTTATCGTAATTGAAATCAGGAAATAATTTTCCTCCGTTACTTTTTAACTTTCCCATCATGCGAGCCTCTATCTCCTGTTTTCTGGCAAAACTACGAGGATTCTGTGTAAGATCGTTCAGTGAATATACTTCTTCGATTTTCAATCTTGGATTGAGCTTATTAGCTGAGATGTCCTCGACCTCTTTACTCAGAATAAAATAACTAACAATCAACAAAGTGAAACTGATCATTATGATTGCCATTAAAGAGGCTCGGCCTCTTAGACGTGTCATGACTGTCAGTACAGCAGAACATCAAGCTCGAATCACTTTGATATTACTTTTATTTAATTAAAGCTCTTATTATTTGTAACACGATAAAATTGCTCTTTTTCACCGAATATCGGTACTCGTATAAAAACGGTTAATGGCACTTGGTCGTTTCATTTAATGGCACTTGGTCGTTAAAAAGTAACTTAATGTCATCTAAGAGATTGTTCTTGCAACACAAAAAAAAGAGTTTTCTTTCTTCATCACAGTTTAATTAATGATAGAAATAGCAGATACCAGCAGACTGTTCCTTCTGACTATACAACGATAAACGTTATCAAGTGTCAAGAATCAGGCTGGGCAACTCTTCGCAGTGCAAATAATGCACGTTTTCTAACCTAGATTTTGTCAGACGTTTCAAATTTAACGATCGCTTTAAATGTTTCCGTTTACACGATGCTCGTAGATTGCATCTCAGAATGTCAGAAATATTGTAAAAACATTTCAAATTTAGAAACATATCTCTACGTAAGCGATAAGAATTTGACAAGAATATTCCCTAAACCGCGTACATTACCATCGCGATAATTCATAGTTTATAATATAATTGTACTTCTGGAAATGAATTTACAACATCAGAGCAGTAAATGTCACACGTTGTATCTACGAATAACGAAACGTTATTCCATATCAGATTTGCTTACCATCATAGAGTAAGGTTTTGGATAATAATCTTGGAAGTCTGAATTACGATAAATTTACCATACCATCTGGGGAAGTGGCGAGAATGGTGAACACACATTAATGCACAAACCGTGTACATTTATGCTCCTGTATTAGTGTGCGTCTGTTTCTACTTCTTCACTAGGTAATGTAATAAATTTGTCATAATTCAAAACTTCACGCTTAACTTGTCCCTGACTTAACAAGGTCCATCGAGAGCATGGTAATTTAGCAACGATTCTAAATCATGATCTACTGGGCATACTGGGAGATTTCTTTGCCACTCAATATCTCGCAATGCTCGATATTCATTTTCCAATAGAAGACGATGAAACAAAACGCTTCGAACATTCGCCAATTTATGTCCGAGGTATGTATCGATTAATTCATAAAATACAGAACGAAGGGGCACACCGGAGGAAGGAACGAAAACAGTTATCGCGCGGTTTAACGAGAAAAGAATCAAAGACAAGCGAAACCGGAGAGGCTCGGTCGTGTAATCGAATCCTCTGCCGCGAAATCTTAAATCCTAGTCCTTTATCTCGTTTCCAGTTTCCGCGAACTCTCTGGCCACCCGTTACATACTTAATGAACGTGACTCACAGCGTCTCTTTAGTTATGACGAGAGTAGGGAAATAATTCTAGACAATAAAGCTGTTTAATGATGCCACTTTACGAGAGTTTAAACCACGCGCTGTGCGAACGCGCGTTTCGAGCACATCGCGATTTTTGCACGTGTTTCGAGGATGAAATATTCAAAGGCAAACAATATTATCTAACGTTTAATACGGCGCGATATACGACACTTGAAAGAAAAAAATATTTACCTTCCGAGAAAATATTGTTGCCAGTGTTTGCGGTGAAAGTTGAATTTTGAATCGCCACGTTCCTGCGCAGTAGATCGTTGCTGCGCAGTTACACGATCTATAATCGTGCATGGAAGAATGAATGCTACATACATCGCAGCCGATATAGCTGTTCAATCTTTTACGTACAAAAACGAATTGGGTACGGCACAATTTGACTAACTTTCGAACGGTTCGGTTCTCTTCGTTGAAAATTCTCCGATAAGAGCGAGTTCTCGTAACTCGACGAAGAGGATCGAGTTATTATTATCGGTGACAAAAAACAACGGCGGCGGCTGTGCTGGCCTCGGTGAACGAAACTACTCGATTCCTTCGTATCTACATTCGCGTGGACGCGTACCGCAAAGGCGTCAACGTGCTTCCGTGGCAACCGAACCGGGGACAAAGACTGACTTGGACGATTATTCAGAAATTATGACTCAAGTCCGCATACGTAGTCGTTGAAACTATGTTCCTACGGTTTTTCTTTCTTTCGCGTATGTGTGCGCAGCTGTATCGCAGAAAAAAATAATCGTATCGGAGAAATCGAGGAGACCGTTTCTCGAAGGCAACGTAACCATTAACGCACCTGACTTGTGTTATACATGCGATGACAACTGATGCATGTGGTCACCGAGCAGAAGACAAATTTTTTTATGAAAACAATCATTTCGCAATTGTCAAACGAACATATTTCGACGATCGTTTCGATTAAGCAATGTTAATCACACATACGCGCAATAAAGTCTTATCACCTTCTCCCGATGAATTTCTCGTCTGTAGGTCGAACACGATATTAAAGCAACGACATGCATTCTCAAGTGTCTTTCATGGCTAATAGGTGCGTGATAACGCGTTATTAAAGCAAGTTACTCGATGCGCTATGAAAGATTCGGTCGATTAGAAACAGTTGCGTTGAAATGTTTGGAGAACAAATGTTTCTTTGTTGCAACTGTACGAAACGATTAAATAGTTGGCAATCGGTACTTGTACAGAAATTACAGAAGAACATTTCACAATACGTAATTCTAATAAAAACTTGCCTCGCGGGATAAAAAGAAAAAGGAGTCGATTAACGTCGATCGTCGTCGATTAAATTGGCGCATTCGTAACAGCGTTTCTTTCGAAACACCCACGAAATGATACGTAAACAAAAGAAGAACAACGCGCGCAATGCAGTTTTTCGCTGACAATGAGGAAGCCTTGCCTCCACGCACTCACACATCGATATCTTTCATTAAAGGAAGGGCACGCACTCTCGGGGCTCTTTCGAGTCGTCTGGAACCTCCCGAGATAACGTGACATTACGGTCAGCCGTATGAGCAGTATGCGCGCGAACGTCGGAGAACGCGCACCTTCTTTCTTATTCGTTGCAGAGTGTTTGTTTCGTTTCGTTTCATTCAGTTCCACCACGGACTATCGTTTCGTACAAGATCGTTCAGCGTTTCTTAGTGCTTCACTAGAGTTTCGAAGATGCAGTGACTCGTTCGAACAGTGATTTAATATCGGTGTCAACGTATAATAACAGCCTCGACTGAAACCGTAAGTTGCGCAGCTCGTTAGTGTCCGTCGTTTCGATTAATCTTTCGCGGTATTCGCGGTTCCTTTTTTTTTTCCCCTATTTTTCCTCTAAAGTAACGAAACGCGTAACTCTTGAACGTTTGCCTCTGGGAAGAATGCGGGAAATCGTGTCGAACGAAAGTACGCTCGATTACGAGAACGGCGTTTGACGGCGTTCAACATCCACTAGCGCGAAACAGGAAAAGTGAAAGGACTTTGTCGACTTTTCACGAAGGCGATCGCACGTCGTATGATTCCGTAGTTCCGTATGCGAATAATAAGAGGGCGGTTTGGTAATTTCGAATTGAAATATTGATCTTTTTTTAACTTTTTTTTTTTTTTTTTTACATAAGAACAATGCGTTGCAAGTATTATCCTGAAAATTTGAGGATATTACGGAATCTCGGATATGAACTCTTGTATAATCGGCGCGATGTTAAATCGACTATTCCCGCGACGATCGTCGATTTTCGTGCGCGTTTGACGCAAGATCATCGACGGAAGTTGGTTTGAAATCGAGCAACGATGCGAACAAGGCGATCGATTGAATCGCGAGTGGATGGCGTGGTGCACACGGAAAAGTGCAACGATCTACGTGACCGCCGACCTGCGCGCAGAGTCGACACTCGTATGACACGGCACGTTCGAAATTATCATTTCGCTCTTCCTGAAGACAGTGCGTTCCCTCTTCGGTCGGAACCACGCTCGAGCTCGGGAGAATTAAAAATAGTCTTGGTCACGGGTAAAAATTCCTCTGGAATCTTTGGTATTCCGTTGAATTGTGTTTGCGCGTGCGGTACGAAACTGCTAGACTGCGGGGTCTCAGCGATTAACCTTTCGATAAATGGTAGGAAAGGTCTGTGGGCTGATTCAATTTCATGATCAATTTTTTTTTTTTTTTTTTTTTTTGTAATATCAAGTATGTGTAAAAATTCATCCAGCTTCGGGATGGTAAGTATAGTACCGAGGAAGAAATGAAAATATTCGAAAATAGGACGGTCGTGGCATGCGCGAACGCGCCACCACAGAAACTATTCTGCTGTAGCGTATACGGGCTCTACAGCGAACGTATCGAAAGTCCGATGTTAAAAAGCTAGAAGGCACTCCTAAGAGCATAACTGTAATTACGATTTGTGTAATTTAAGATCGACACTCGACTTAGCGTCGATGATAACGATTTGAGACGAGTGTGCATCGTCGATAGCTTTCCTGGCAGACTCGCCAAATGGGAGAGCCTTGGGCTTTCGATGCGCAGAGAGATCGTTAACCTGGCCCTTGTCCAAGCACTTATATCGCGAAAGTGGTCGAGACGTCAGACTTTCCTGAATGACGTCGCCGTAGGTTCCGTTAACGATCATCCTCGGTAACAGTGACGCACGAATTCCGGCGAAACGACTTCGAAACGTTTGCAGGAATTTCGCCTAACTCTCGCGACGGCCAACCACGTGCCTCGTAATTTCGAGTAGGGGAGGGGGGGCAATGTTTTTCTTTCGACATTCACGCGTAACCATTAGGACGCGTCTGTTTCGCGAACAACATTATCAGTGACAATAACAGAGAATTATCGAGAAGAAACGGCAGTGTGTTAATAATATTCCAAATTCGTGGAGCTCCTGCGAGTTGGTAAATATCCGTTTAGAATTTAATATTCTACCGATTCGTCGATCGACGGTGCAAATACAAGTTAGTATTTTCGCTTCCTTGTTAACGCTTATCGAAGCTCGAACGTGAGATCTAGACGTTAGACTGCAATTGGCCGGTAACTCGATTCGAGGTTTACTTTGCGTAACGTTTATCATTTCCAAGTAAGTATTCGTGACTCGAAGAACATCTTATCTCGGTGCTCTGTACTCCGAAATTAGCCACGGATACGTTTTGATAGCTTAGCTATTTCTAACGTGTTTTGACTACGGGGGGTGCGACCAATACGCTTATTTTTAGGGAACGCCGATGTTACCAACCCTTTGAGTACATTTCGATAGCGATACTGTCCCTTTGTTACATACAGAATCGTTTGTACTATTCGCTGGAAAGCAAAGTTCAATTGTACTCTTATTCGTAAAAGCGACATGAACAAAACGGAGCTGAAGATCGTTCTGAGCACGGAGCCGACGAGAACGACCACGGGCGTAATTCACTCGCACATCCCAGTGCCGAGGGTAACGAACGCGATCAAAGCACAGGAAAGATGTCCCCCGGCTCGCAGAGGATCCTTCGAAAAGCTGTCCAGGGGCGTGTCGGTGGCCGCTCAAAAGGCGTCCTTCGAGAAGCTCGACGCTTCCGTTCAGCTGCGTCCGAAGAACAACAATTTATCGGCGTCGAGCATCGAGATGCGAAACACCGAGGAGAAGATGACCTCGCCGGTGTTTGCTAACTGGAGGACGAACGAGACGACCGGCGGCGTCGGCGTCGCTAAACTGAACCGGAGCAATAGTCTCGAGAGCAAGTGGAAGAACAAATACGAGGAGTCTGAGAAGAGACGGAAATTGTTGCTGCAGAAGAGCGAGGCCGGTAATTAATAATTAGCGATAAGTTCGACGGGCTAATGCGCGTTTGTATACACGCGCCTAAAGTAGCGAAGTTAGGGAACTTTATTACGATTTCCATTAGTCATCATTAACGAAGTGACGAAACACGGCTTCTTCTCCTACCGGCGTCGAGCATTAATTCGATTAAACAGCTGCGCGATACGAAGTTTGGTAAATATGGGACAGCGGCTGCACCCTTCTTCGCCAGATGCATCTTTCAGAGATATGTTCAGTTATACGACGATGCGAATTAATAATTCTCGGAGAAGTGGAATATTTTCTCGATCGTTTTATCGTCGACGCGTACACGCGAGATATCTTATGTGTCTTGTAACTCTGTACTCTTATTTCTGAAATTCGAACGATTATTTCGATATACGTTGACTTCTATCGATTTGTTATTGGGAGAACGATCGGAGGTGTTTTTAATAGACTTACGTAAAAGAAGACATGCATCGACAAAGATGCACGGCGAAAGGGAAGCGGCTGACGCGTGATTATAGTTCACGGCCAATCATCTGTAATGCGACTTGACCATTATTCGGTCGTGATTCACTCCTGCATGCAAAACGAACGCTGTGTCGTTTTATTAGTCAGCGATCGTACGCGATAGTGTTATAAATCGATCGGTATAAAATGTCGCCAGAGATTCGACGAGTTGTCCGTGAGATGCATTTACGATCTAATGATATTTTTTTTTTTTTCTAAATTGCAGCGAACAAGGACCATGTCGACCTGGAGAGAAAGTACCAACATTTACAGAAACAAAATAGCGCTTTGCAATCACAAGTTCAGGAGAACGAACAGAAGCTTCAAAAAATGCGGACAGGTAAAAACACCGTGCATACGATATTTGTAATCTTCATCGTGAACGTGTACACCCAAAAAATTGTATCTCTCTCGTTTAGTTTCCGAGGCTGTGTGCAAAGAATACGAGCAACTGAAGCATCAATACGATGTGGAAACAGGTGCGATGCATAAAGCGATGCAACAGGCGTCACAGGTAAACTTGAAACGATTCCAGCCTCGTGCGTGATTTATCAACGGAATGAAATCTTTTTTAGTGGTACAGACAGAACCGTGAACTTAAAAGAAGATCGCAGATTATAACGCAAAAGTTCTTGCAAAATAATCACGACGGTTCGTTGGATATCGACGTGTCGGACGAGGTCGACTCGAATTTCGAAGATCTCGATCAGCTCAGGGAAACGGTGAAAGGTAAATTCGTGATTTTATTTCTATTTCATCGCGCCGCGATAAAGATTAATCGCGAAAACGTACGATTTTCAGAACTGAGCAAAGAGATAGCGAGGCTTCAAACAGAGTTACACTCCGCACGACTTCAAGAATTCGAGGCCCAGGAGCAAGTGACGCATTTGACCACACAGTTGGAGGAGGAAAAATCTCTCAGGCAAAAATGTGATCGAACGATTTCCTACAATTATTCTAAAACATTTATCAAAGAGAGAATAGACATTGATTCGAATATTTCCTTTCAGGCGAGGAGAAAGTAAACGAAATGAAGGTGCACAAAGAGAACATGGAGAGAGTTACGAAGATGGTCGCGGAGGAAGTGCAGTCGTTGAAGACGCAGTGCGATCGAGAACGAGAAAACGCAAAAATAATGAAAATCGAGGCGGAAAGGGTACGGCATCAGTTCTCGTCGGCTATACCTTTTGATGGAGTGGATCGATTATTAAAAGTATTTGGATTGTTAACAGGTACAAAAAGAGAGGAACGTGCTGGCGCATCAGAGCGCGCTCCTGATGGCCGAAGTCGGCGACGACCCCAATGGAAGATTATTGACAGTTCTTCAAGAAGTGGAATCTCTAAAGAGACTATTGGAGGAAGAGCAACAGAGCCACGCCTCTCATATACAAATGCTAGAAGAAAAACTGGAAGAGAAAGAGTCAAACGTAGAATTTGAGATAGTCGAGGAGAAGTTGAAGTTAGCGGAATCGGAATTGGAGGTGGCAATGCAGAGGGCTGAAAGAGCGGAAAAGTCGATGGAAAGTCTGGAGAATGTGATTCAAAGTTTAAAGGCGAAAATTGGAGAGCTGGAAGAGAAGCTTTCTAGGCCACCACCGCCACCTTTGCCTCCGCCACCGCCACCGCCAATGTTCAACAACGGCGGTCCGTCGTCGATCAAATTGCTGACCAAAGAAAAAATGAATTCGGAACGCAATGCCGTAACCGATATGGAGAACATGCTTGGCATCGCAAAGAAAACACCGACGGTTGCACAACAACCAGGTAACTATATTTTAATTATATTGTTGACTGACGAAAAAATGTGTCCAAAATTCGTTTGTAGAGCAATTTTGTTTTTGATATCTTTACAGCTATCGACGATATTATTAACCAGATAAAAGGTGGACGTTTCACGCTAAAGCAGACAGACGTGAGTTCAATAATTGTGGAAATAACGCGTATCCTTGAATGGAATTTATTTTACGAAATGATTTATTGCAGAAACAAAGGGAGGAGGAAAGAAGAAGACGACAAGAAGCAGAAAGCGCACCACCAGCAGTTTCGGAAATGTTAAACATTTTAGGAACGATGAGACGAAGAGCCAAACCGGTAAAGCAATCTTTTCAATCGACATGAAAACAGTTACCGTTAGCAACGCGCAAAATATTTTTAATAAATAAAATCTGAGGCACGCGCCACCTGATTGACCATTGTCGATACAAACAGACTTGTTTTACGGAAATGCTGTTCAAAGTAACGTTATTTATTTACCCGTAAAATAAATTTGTATACCATCGAATTAACGTGCGAAACGTATTTTTATATGTGTAAAGAAAATGAATAAATGATGGTTAAGGGAGAAGTGACTGACAACATGTTGCGGTAAGCATTACGAATAAAGGTGTATTATAAAAAGCCGATTACATGTTAGTTCAGTCATTACATACATTTTTAGGAATACAAGACGAATTTATTGTTAGACTTTTTGATTGTTTTTTTTTATTCTATAGAAAAGAAACATGTACTTTTATTTTATCAATAATTTGCTGTAGTTTCGTCGCTTCGAACAGAAGAATCCTTTTATAGGGTACCATCTCGTTATCCGTTTCGCTCCATGTTCCGGACAGACCACTGTCCGATTCTTTTTCGACGGAAAATTCAAAACTGAACGTTGCTTCCTCTGCAAAAATTTCTTCCTCTGGATTACTCCACAAAATTGTTGGTTCTTCCATGTTACTCTTTTTCTTATTTTTCAATTGTTTTCCAATTTTTTGGTCTTCCGTTTTGTATAATTTACAGATCAGTACGTAGTAGGAAAAGTTGAATGGCATTTTTTTGCTATTCGCTCGCTTTATTTCGGAAGTTAGACTTTCCAAAAGCGGCACGGAAATTCGTGCGGGAATGTTAACGAATCTTTCGTTAATTAATAAGCCTAAAGCTTCCGAATCGTTCTCGAGAACGTGTTTTATCATAGTATTGGTCGCATCTGTCGCATGTTCATTCGCTAACTGTCTTAACAGATCTCTGAGTTGTTGTATGCAGAGATGGTTCTGAAACAAACATTTCAGCGTGATAACGTGCCTCTACTCTCACCCAAGATATATGCTTACCTGTCCATTAGATAAATTAATTACTGTAGTAATACCAAACACGTCGCTATTATCTTCGTTGTCTTCGTCATCTGTATCTTCTAAATCTTCCGATTGTTTAACAACGGATCCCACATAGTTTTGAGAAATAATCAAATCTGTGAGACCACCTACATCGATATGTGCTTTCAAGAACAGTTGCTGTAAAAGAGTCTTAATCCCATGATAATCTGGGTCTAACGGACATCTTCCCTCAAAGTCTACTTGAATTACCATTCCCTAATAGTAAAAATTCAGCATTTTGATTTCTTGTTAAAACGAAGTAAACTTAAATAAAAACTTGCAGCACTCGCTCGTTCTCTTTATCCGTCATATTAAATGTAACATTGTACTTTTCTAACGCAAACTTATACGAAAAGAATGTATTTTATTAAAGAAAATATGTTTAACGTCGCCCCTGTCGAATGACGACCACGTTGGTTACAATGACAGTTGGGTGAATGATTTTCGAACCTTACACAATTTTCAAGTTTAAACATCATTTTTGATCATCGTAATCCATTCGCATCGAATCTAATCTTAATGACCGCGTGTTCCAAAATAAGGTTAAGACAAAACAGACGTCCGGCGTCGTAGCAAATAATGTAAAAATATCTTACCTGTTCCTCCAATGCATCTTGCTCGTTACCCTCGCTGTTACAACTCTGATTGTCATCGTCGCTGCTTTCGGTACTTCGTTGAATATCACGTTTTTTTATCGGAGCAGTCATTCTCACCACACGAAATGACGGTTCAGCCGGATTTAAACCACGTGACACACCGTCCACAGACGCCAGATTCGACCAGAGGCACTGTCAGCGCCACAATTCTTCTGACAACAACTGACCGATCGATAAAGTTTATTCAATTCTGTCACTTATTTATTTTCAGTTATTCTTTGGCAATCCGTGTCGAAATAGAAACACGAAAGCACTTCTGATAGTAAAAGTAACCGATGTTTCAGAATTTTATGGATTTTTTGCAAACATGGAAAAGTTTTCAAAGATGGCGCTTCGAAACCACTAATCTCCACGAGGTCGGCATTTCAGTTCGCGAGACACGAGACATCATCGAACGATCAGTCTGTTTCAGTTTATTGTATACCATAGACGAGGTAAGAAATAGTATTTATATATATCGTCTGACAAAAATGAAAATGTTCAAATGTATTAACAAGTACAAAAAAAAAAATTTTTTGTATAAGTATGAAAAAGTAAGTGATATAGCAATGCGAGCCAAAGTATGAAGGAATGAATGATAGAACTGTGATAACAAAAATAGGTATGGAATTATGAGAGCAGAACATGTATATATCAGGCATGGAAGTTTGAACGAAAAGGAATGAATGAAAAAACTATGATAAATGTACAACGACAAAAATAGGCATGGAAGTATGAGAGTAAAACAGGTAAATATTAGGTATGGAAGTATGAGAGTAAAAAAGGTAAATATTAGGTATGGAAGTATGAGAGAGGATCGGAATGGTAGGCAGAAGCAAGAGAGAGAGAGGTATGGAAGTATGCGAGTAGAAAATAATGTGAGGCGACAAAGACAACGAATCGCTCAGTAGTGTAACAAGAGCTGTAAACTACCTTATCATTTAAATAAAGACGCAAATACGCAAATATATCGTCTGTACTCACACATCGTCTTTGGAAGTATTTAACGCTGATAAAAACGAAAAGTATCGTGTCATTTACTTCAAGCAACTGTCTCCAGATGGCAGGGTATGCACAATTTACGCTGGAACGAGCGTAGAGCAATCAGTCACAGCTCATTACCCGCCCAAACGTTTAGTGTGCAGTGTCCTGATAATCTATTCAAGTTCTTTCTACCCGAAGGAAGGAAAGTTTCTTCAGAGCAACAAAATGTCAATTCAACGAAAGGAATCTCTTTAAACGGAATCATAGAAACGACTGTCACGCGAATGTATTATGTGAGCACAAATTTCGTATTCACCGCTTGCGACAACGACGCCATTTGCCATGCGCTTTGCAATTTTACCGCGCAAACGAACTTGTTTCTTCGAAACGAAAGCTTTCCGCGATTTTAATCGTGTCTGGATAACTCGATACCGACGAAACAAAATATCCGTTACGTTAATTGACGAATCCAACGGGTGTTTGCAATGCTAATTCGCGGAGAGAAAAAGTTTCGAGTTTGTAATAGAATGATACATCGCGTTAAGCGCGAAAGGGGTTGTTCGACTAGTCGATCCACGAAATAAATTTTGGAAATAAATCGATGTACGGTGTTTTTCGTTCGTCGTCTGTCGTTCGAATAGAATTTCGTTTATCGTTGCACATCGGCGAGGCGAATGTGATGCGCGTGTTCGGCACTGTGATGGGAAAATTCGATTAAAGTTGACGCGCATGGGCCGAAGGAAATACTGTTTTCTCAAATTTCCCAGAGTCTGTCAGGTGGCACCACGGCGTTCACCGGTACGCATTACGGAGCAGTGCGATCGCTTTTTTAGGTTATAAAAATACGAAAAGCCTAGACTTCGTCCCCGCGTAGAGATAAATTATTGTCAAACGTAAAGACAAAGGTGGCCCGTTTTGTCGTGCTTACCCTCCGTGAGATTTCGTGAGTGCTTTGAGCTGTGGCGGCCGGTGAGATGGCTGTCTCTCTCTGTTTCTACCTTCTTACTGTTTCTTTCCATATATTTGTCTTTCTTTCCTTTCTCTTTATCTGGTGTTTTTCTAGATGTTCCGCTGAATAGATGTTCTCGAATACTGTATATCGTCGTTGTATAGAAAATTACGCGTGCTACGTGTGCCATACCGTGTACACGCGACGCTTAAAGGGCCAGCTCGATTATCTGGAACGTATTCGGATATAATTCGATCGAAATTCATATTACTCGAGAGCAGCATGTATTCTACCTTCTTTGTTCTTCGTCTAAAGTAAAGACAATATTATTTTTTAGCATTGAATTTAATTAGATGCTTGCCAAGTGTTGTACGATAAGATATAGACAATTTCTACCCAACGATTAACCGTGTTTCGATGTAATAACATATGTTTCGACGCTCTCCTGCGTTGACAATCGCGGCATAGAAAAATCTCGAGTAAAACGATCGTTCTCTCGTTCCCTCCCGCGGATTTCTGCAATCGAGAATCGAGGTATTCCTGGCCGTCCTGTATACACATATCAAAAAGGAATGTTTTTCATTTTGGCTGCTCGGTGTTTATTTAGCGCTGCTCCATAGCATAACTGTCTCGCCCGCCTTGATCTGTCCTTGTCTGCGTTTCGTTTCCTGCTCTTTGCATCCCCCGCGATTACGGTTGTTCCTCGCTCCGTGCGACTGTTTTTTATCAATAATTTTCTTCTGATCTTCGTCATCGCGATATCGTCACGCGAACCATCGGCCCACGAAAATGTGAGATATTTCTCATTTCGATCACGGTTTCGGGAACTCCGTCGACAATCGCGAACCCTTCCCGAAATGCGTATCGAACACGATTACCGATTAATTGTCGTCGTTACTCTCCTGCTCTCTAACTCGATAGCCCGCTGCCGATAACGCACAAACCGTCGAATCTTGTTTGATATGTCCCAGAAGGAAAACCGAGCATGCATTCGCGATTCGCGATTCGCGATTAACGATAGACGATAGACCCTAAGGACCACGTTATGGTTTTGGATTGTCAGCTCGAGAGGGTTGGTTTATTGATTTCTCCTCGCTGTTTTCTTAGATGGTCTCGTTACGCGTTGCTCCGTTCGGAATTAGGCCAAGATTCAAATGACTCGTTCCTAACATACGTTCGACCCTTTATCTGCGCTACTTAAATTTATACAAACTACCACTACGCATAAGATGATTGTCACTTTTCGTGCAAGATCGCGCAAGTTTTTTCTCGCAGGTAAAGGGTTAGGAACGCGTACAGAGTATGGATTGATTTAAAAAATCTATTGGTCGCGCAGGTTTCGGGATCTGGGGAAAATTTTGTGTAACACTGCCGCGAGGTTGAGAGTTAATCGTTTATCGATTTCGCACGATTTTGAATGTGCTGTCCTAGCCTGTTCTATGCTGTTGCACTATTGGGCGACGTAATTCGCTCATATCAGTATACGGCAACTCTGTTCTGGCCGTTTTGGTGTGCGTATTACGATGCGATAGATTGTAGCTGATAGATGTTATTATAGAGAACAGTACGTAAGTATTTAAGCATCTCTACATGCTACGAAAAGGTTTATATCTTTGATTATGTCGTATAAATCTGTACGCTTCACTCGCAACGATTATATCCCGACAATAAAAATAAATCAAAACATTGGTCCAACGACGTATCGTAGCTTACGATAAAATGTCGCTGTACCGAGTAGTTCTCGCAGTCCTTTCTTTTTTCTCATGGGGTGAGAATTACAGGGCGAAACGAATGAAATTAAGCCATACGGTTATATCGCAGGGGTGTGCTCAGCTCGATGCGCGGCGCAACTGGTTGATTTATCGGTGCTTTCGCGTAGCGAAAACCAGCAAGAAGGCCGAATTGGATTACGCTACGTGCACAAATTGCTTTATTCAAATGCAATTTAGGGGTCGCGCGTCTTTCGCAGACTGCAAAAGAGAGTTTAAAGAGGCCATTGTGTCAGGCATCGTTTCTCGCGTATACGCGAACCTATCTATCGGTTTCTTTTTCGTTTTTTCTCTTAAACTCTCGACGTCGAGCCTTCAATAACGATTTCAAGAATATGTTCAAAAAATATGTTCGAGTGATGGGAGTTCGCGGATAGATCGTTCCCTTGCGTAACGCGCGGCGAATTTTGTGAAAATCGATACGAGTTAATCGACTTTCGTTGCCATCGGTCCGTCAAAGCCCATGTGGGTGGTCCGTTCCGGCTCGACCTTTCGAAACGGTTTCTCGTAGGTGGACGTCAAAATTATCTTAGCTTGACGTATATGCATGGCATTAGTGCCCCTTTTCGCGGGGGTTGAACGTCGGGGTCTGACGCGTGTCGCAACACGTCGCGATCGAATGCGTGGGTGAAGCTTTGCTTTCGTCGTCGAAAATCTTTTACTCTCGAGACTCTTCGACGTACAAATGTCATCCGATACTTGCGGAAGGTATTTTTAGTAACCGTTGCGCTAATACTCTGTACTCGAGTCGAGGGGTTGAAGATCGCAGCTTAACGTCGGTCGGAATAAATATATCTCCGCTCTTTTCAAACGTTAAGAGGCACTCGAGCGAATCACGAGTCACCGCGAGAGAATAGCAAAGGTTCCTCTTTTCGAATCTGGCTCTACCGAACCGTTCAAAGGGCTACGTTTAAGCTACGATTTATTTAAGCGGTAAGCACCCTCGGCCGCGTAATATCGTAACGTGATTCCGTGCTTTTCCGTTTCTTGACGTCCACGATGCTCGGGCTTGGGTGATCCTAAACTGTTTGCCGCGTGAGGAAACGAGCTTGGGCAAGGCCGATGGGAGGGTGGAGGTGCGTAGTTTTTGGTGATTTCGATGATCGAATGTTCGAGGGTAGTGCTGGAGTCTTGTATTAAAAATAATTTAACGAGGTTACTTTGCTATCTTCCATTAACGCACGATATCTGATTTCGAAGACGGAAATACTACATTTGCAAATTAACCTCTGGTTAGCATTCTTTACCCTCTTCGATGAAAGCTTGTCAGAATATACGAGTAACGAGATTTTTGCTTTGTGCTCGCCGAGAAGTCGACGGGTCGAACTTACTCGGTGGCCCGATATAATGCAACTTTTCACTAGATTTCACTTTTGCTAAGTCTTACTTAGCCGAGGGATGATATTATTCGCTGTCGTTTGTATCACCGTGGAAACTTGGCCCATTTCCCGCGCTGCAAATCATTTCAGTACGTAGCACGATTTAATGGCAGCAGCCCCTAAAGCTGGTGAATATTCTGTCGCGGATAAAGAGGAGCCCGAAGCGTTGTCGCGACGTAACTCCTGGCTAAACGGTAAATTCAATTCGATCGGAGTTGGTGAACGCATTATTTTTAACCCACACTGTTCAACCGTTCGCGGTTAAACGGAAAAGGGAAAATATTTCACGTATTCGACATATAGCATTTTTCTTAGTCGCGCCTATTAAAGTTCTTCCCGCTTTCGAAGCCACCGCGACGGATTGGGAATATCGAGTTAGTCTTTTCCGCCGTGACGTTGCAGGAACTTAATCTTCATCCTCGTCGGTTGGTTTTCCCTTGAAGAAGGCAAACGTCGTTTCCCGTTGTACATACCGTCTCTATCGTTTTATCGACTCTCCCGTTCGGATGGGAATTGAAGTCGATCCGGAGCATTATTATTCACGGAACGTTGCCGCGAGTGCAAGTAAGAAGCGTAAACCCCAGCTATTCCGAATGGCAGTTCCGACCAGTGCCGATGGTCTGTAATATTTACCTACGACGAAAATTACGACGAGTAGAATACGATCGTTATCGAGTTTCGACGACGATAATCATTAATCATACCGTGCTCGAAATGGAACAAGAAGGAGAGAGAAATCTAATAACTCGCTCTCACAAGACAGAATAGGCTTGCACGGTGAATGGAGGTAAGGCGTCGTATTACGCCAATGTTCCGAAAGAGAAATCCTCCTTATAATGTTGGACTGTTATGCAAGGAAGGCTCGAGCCGTGTATAATGCCATTGTATCGTCGGTATAATAGGGCTATTAAATTTTCAACACGAATATCGTTGGACGATAAAAATACTCGCGATCGTTTATTACAGTTTCCCGCGATATTCGACGAATTTTAACGAATTCTTTCGAGAATAAAGAGAGGATAACGCTTGGCCTTGATTTCAACATGTACAATGCCAACGAATTTCTATGGTTAATTAACGATTCCGCATATGAAAAGTTTCGATGTTACTCGCGATATGCTCGATCCCGTCACCGAGCGGGAACCAGGACTACCGACGATACAGAGGAACTAATTCGATAGCGTTTTGGGTCATCCAGGGCCGCACGGGAAAGGAAAGAGCCCCCGAAGGTTGCGTCCTACTTCCAACGTCGACGTCGCGACGCTCGGGTGGGAGTGCAACAGAAAGCAACGGGTAGGATAAGGACTGGGTGGATCTACGGGTGGGAGAGGGAAAAAACTCTACCGCGAGAGAAAACCGAATCAATAAACCTACGATCTCGCCTCCAGCCTCCTGCCTTCTCCTGCCTTGCACCTACTTATGTAACTAGGCGAGCAGTTACGACCCTTCGAACTGCATGCTTGCATTAATGGGCCGACCGAGGCACTGCGAATTACCCTGCCGGTCGGATAATTAATTAGCCAGGGGATCCTTTGGCTTCGGATGTTGATGCGGAACTCTCTGCATTCTCTCAACGTTTCTCCAGGCGTCTGTAATTATTCTTCGTAAATTCGTTACGTTCTTTCTTCGTTGGCTCGTATCGTTTATTAGTTACAAACCGAGGTTTGTTCTCGACAAATTTTTCTGCCACCTTTCAACGAGATTTTGGTTTTTCCTTTAAAGTTCGTACCAAAGACCGTTTACCGAGGCGTTTCGAACGAATTCTCGGAGAAGTTCGGAGCGTTCTCTTCCGAAATCAAAGGGAGCGGGTAACATCCCGAAGGTGTCCGGACAATGACCGATTTCATATTGCTCCCTCGCTGACGATAGACAAGGGGTGTGCGTAGCCCCGAGCAGCAATTTGATTATGTAGCGTTTACGATCTTGTGTGTTTGATGACGATCAATTAGGACGGAGCCCGTACGTCGAATGAAATTTGCGATATCGAATTTCTCGGTTATCTTTTATCTGGAACCATCGTATCGACAGGTTTCGGATGTAAAGCAGAAGGGACGGTAGGGTTGGAAAATCGAGAATTTGTTCCAATGCAAATTCGATCGTGTCGAGGCCCGGCGTTACTTCATTTTCTGCTCGGACAATTACTGTAATTCACGTGCAGCCAGACACCGTGGCAATTGTTACTCCTCTTTGTTTCCCCGAGACATTGTTCTCTCATTACGGCAGGATGTCACGAGGTTTCGATTTCCGCAGTACATTTAAATCCTTCTACTTCTCATTCGATAGCTTGTTAGCTTTAACTCCCGCCTGCGGCCCAAGTAATTACCGAGCCGCGCTCCTCGAATTATTTTCCAAGATAAACCCCGAGACGGATGATTGCGCCTCGTGATTTCAGATGTCGCTTGTTGGAATAATACAATATTTTCTTGCAAATTAACATTCCCAAAGGGGAACGAATGAAACGATTAACATTCACAGGATCGAGGTTTAAACGTTTATCGATATCGTCTTCTATGAATCCTATTCAGTTACGATCTTTCGAAAATTTGATTAACGCGTGCGATGATTTTACGATTCGCATAAAATTGTCCGGCTACCTTAATGGCGAGAAAAATGCGCTCGTTTGCGATGAAACGAGAGGAGAAGAAAAGGGAACGGAGCGCAAGGCCGAGGCACAATGCTGTCTGCCTTGAATTTTGATTGGAGCGTTCATTGTCTTCTACCTCTTAACTATCTTTATAATACAGGCCTCCTTTTCTCCAGTACTCCTATACGCATACCCCTAAACGCACGATTGCGTACGCACGAATTATATTCAGATCCGCAGATCTTCTCAATAACGACACGCAATTAAAAGCAACGACCGAGATCGACGTAACGATCGCCAACGAAATATACGAAAACGACTTTCGAGTTTCCTTCACGTTTAAAGAAAAGTCTGTCGAAATATCAACTTTCTTCTTAAGCCTTCCAAAATTAAATGTATGTTTGCAAACGAACAACACGGTTCGAGGAAATGGGAAGAGAATTTGAGAACAGCTCCGCTTTTGTTCCTGGATCGAACGAAATATTTGGTTAGCCATATCGTCCACAGTCTGTTACACAAATACAGTGGTCACGTGCCGCGAGATGAACTTCAAAAGACTGCCTACGGTGGGAAGATATTAAACTTGGAACATAATACTCGCTCCCGTTCCGACTGGGAGCGTGTAACCAACGGAAACTTCGGGAAAGAATGCGAAAAATTGCGTTTCGTTTCTTCCGTCGACTTTGATCGTGAAAGCGAACGATGCAAATTTTCGCGAATTTCATCTGGGTCTGTAAAAGCTGTAAGATGCAACGAGAAATGCCCGGGTCGTTCCATGCCGAGTTGAAATTACTCGAAAATTTCGTCTGCTTCGTTTCCTCACGGCGCGAAAATATCATTTTCGAATCGTACCGTCGGTGGAAGCGGTTCGGAAATCGCGCGGCAAAGCCCGAGGTACGTCGACGTCGTGGCTCGCGTGCGTGAAAAAGGAACAGATTGCCAGGTAGAAGTAAATAAAGACAAAGGGTTCGAAAAGGGAGTGAGACCGAAGGGGAGGGAGGAGGAATCGTGCTCGCGCGCGCGCGTGTACGTGGCGGAAAAGAGCTTTTCAAGGAAGCGACGTGTGCGCGGGAAACGCGGGAGCTCGTGTGTCGACTGACTGTGGACAAAAGCGTGGCTCGAGCTTTTTTTAATTGTGTCCCTCCTACACCTGCTCCCCGGGCTGTCCCATTCACTCCCACCGCCCCGACACCTTCCACGTGGCCCCATTATTTTTTTTTTTTTTTTATTTCGTCCTTCCTGAATCGGCTCGGTTTTATCGGAGTATCGCTCGACTTACCCCAAGGACGGCCGTATCGTCCGTGAAACCGGGACGGATTTCTACGGATTCTCCGATCAGGGCGAAGAGCACGAGGGGAGGAACGGTGACGCGTGAATCGTCGAGATAGAATTTTATTTTCCATAGCCGTGCTATTTGTGCTAGTACGTCGCGAACGGACTGAAAGACGATACCGAGAGCTCCCCCCCTCTCAGCGTGAGAGGGAAACGTCGAATCGTGGGTACTTGTAGCGTAATCTTCGCGGACGTTCGATTTTCGACGCTTCGATTCCCCGGTTATCGCGACACGTTGTTTCACTTCGGAACAATGATCGAAGGATTTCGTTCTTTGCCAAACTATAAAGTTCCCTATCCGCGAGCCGAGCGTTCCTGGTAGCGAACGCAATCGTACAAATGCCTCCGTCTTGCGAATACAAGGAATTAATTCGGCAGCCAGGAGACGCAACCTTGTTCCGATCCTCGGGCAACCCGATATTTTGTCGAGGTACGAGACTTTCCGTTCGCATCCTTGAGAGGGAACGCGCGACGGGAACGAGTAATTTGAAATTCAGCCTCGTCCTTTCTTACATCGCACGAACGAGCTCGCCTTCCATTGAAGAAAAGAAAGCGACGGAGAGGAAAGTCAGTGGTCAGGTAGAACTGAGAAAGATAGACGATGGAACGAGGGGGTTAGATACGTTATTACTTTTTTACCGCGCGAAACCGATACGGACAGCGACGAAATGATGATGCGATTTCCTCCCGGAGGAAACAAATTTACGAAACCTCGAGTAACCGGCTCGCGGGAATCGAGGAACTGCCGGTTTATCGACGTGCGGTTGGTCGTGCGAGAATTTCCCGTGTCTCGGATCGGGGAGAAAGGGAATGGACGATCGGTCGCGTACAAAAGTTGTCGCGATGGCGGGACCAGCTTCCGATCATAAAGAAATTATGCAAACGAACGAGAGCTTCGAAGGGGAAACCCTCGTTTCGACGAAATTCAATTCCTATTGTTCTTTATACTCGATTTGGACATGGATAAATAAACAAATATTAAAGATATTCTGCCACGGAGAAGAAAGATCGGCCAGGCGTCTCCAAAATCGATGTTCCCGAAAACTAGAACTCGTTTTCCGCCTAGTTTTTCCATGTAGAATCGTCGGGTGGTACCGATGCGTTACGAGGCACCTCGTATATAGTCGAAAAGTTCATTTCTCATTGAAATACCGCCATATTTCCCACCACGCCAATGCATTACGTGCGCATAGCTGACTAAGATCCACAATTCAGCTCGGTACCGCTAAGAAGCAAATCGCGGCATGCACTTTCTGTGAGTCGAATTGGAAATAATGCGAGAAACGAGACTCGCCGCGCCTGGGGACCATTTTATCGTCGATTTTAACATTCCGATAGCTGACAAATCTCTCGCGTCTCGAGACGGTCCATGCCGACGTTCGTATATTTCTTTGCGATACGCGTCGCTCTGAAATTTCACACGTTACGATTCGTCATTTTTTTTTTTTCTCTTTTGTCCAGACGAATTCGAGTACGCCCGAAGCACTTACCTTCAAGAGGCCTCCACGTTCGTTTTATTTCGAATCCTTAAAATTTCATTTAACCGTTCCGATAGAAAAAGGCGTTCGACAACCGATCGATTTAGGACACACCGGCGATCTCCGTCCGCGTGTATCACGAAATTAAATCAGAAGCACGGTTTGCTGTCTATCAATCCTGGTCCACTCGGATATACGTATTCGATACGAGCCACGAAAATACGCATCGGCGTGTCCTTCTAGATATTCCGTTACGCGGTTATTATCTGTCGTTGCTCAATAATGGCATATGTTTAATTAAATCGTGGCGTGATTGAAATCAGATGGGACGCTCTCGATTTTAACGAACCTGTCAGCCTCGTCATTTTATGATGCAGCCACTCGATATTCGTTTCCGTTCGATCGGACCGCTCGAACGCGTTATTGTTTCGTTGTGTCTTTTCAAGCGAGAAACATTATCGGTCAAACTATTTTCTTTCCGATCGTTAGATATTTGCTCGACCGAAGAAGAAACGATCTCCGTAACGCGATCATTCTGTAGACATCTCTGGACTGAATCGTTTCTACAGCGAGCTTGTTTAAAAAAAAAAAAAAAAAAAAAAAAGTAACATCGGTGCGCGAATAATAGCCGCATCCAGATTTCCCCTGTCTTAAATTCATCGTAACCAATTACAGCGCGACCGATCGTCAACGAAATCAATTAATTTTATGTGCTGCGTTCTATTTGCCGCGCATGGATTGCCATCGATTATCCGTTGCTCTGGATAGCTACGAGGTATTCCTCTGGGATGGAAAAAATCGTTGCGGGAAAAAAAGCGGTTGCAGGCCGTGTTAAAAGCAACAATTTTATCGACCACGAAGTCATCGTGTCCCGGACATACTTAAAGTTCGCGTAAACGACCGGGGAAAGCTGGCTGCAGCGTAGCTGATCGTGGTATCGCGCGATACACACAGTCGACAAACGTTTAAACGATAGTAACGACGGCGAAACGGCGATTTTCTTACACGGTAATTAACGCTGCTCGACCAGACGATCTTTAACGAATCGACCTCGTAACGACACGAAGCTTGCACGTTGCAATTGCTCCGTTATCGAGAGACTTTCGCGGATCATCGTCTCTTCGAATCGTACCGCGATAGAAACGACGAGACGTTAACGTTTGCGTCGTTTTCGGCGTTTCGTTCTCCTTTTTACCCCGTCATCAACGAGAGTGAAAATCCACGGATTCAACGCATACGAGAAAAAAAACGAGGAAGAGATTTTTATCGGAAACGAAAATTGCAGAGGAGTGCGTTTGAAGGGCGATTAAGCGATCGAAAGGGCTATCGCTCGCTCGTTGCCGTGCGTGAGCATTCAGCAGCGCGCATCGGTCGACTCATCGGAGCTTGCTTATATCACCATTTTCGGAAAGCTGTACGAGACACGCCCATTCGAGCGAGGAGCTTCAGCGGCCACTCTGCACCAACACCCTGAAATTTGGCCTTTTTTGTTTTACGATAGCTCTCCTCTGCCTCCTGGATTATTTCTATATTTTAATCCCCTCTTTGTATTTTCATATGCTGCCCATAAACTGTTTCTTTTCTCCCTTTTTCTTTGTATGCTCCACGTTTCCCCGAAATTAGCGTCGTTTCCCTTTCGGATCAATTACAATTATTATTTTTCTCTTGCTCTCAATTTTGCCCCTAGACTTTTTTGTCTCTTAATTCCTACCTCCACCCCTCCGTTTGCACCGTTTCGTCGTCTCGGCCACCCTCCTCCGCGAATACCAACGCGGCCGAGGAAACAGATAAAGCCGTTGAGCTGATTTCGAATTCTTTGCTGAGACAACGAAATCGTATTACATTCATTAAAGGCTACGAGCTGGCTAAGAACGCAAAACACGAGGGAGCGAGTCGCATCGCCGGGTACGCCGGAAACGTATCGAAGGACGAGGGATGCAGAGGTCCGAACCGGCTGAGACAGGCCAGAAGGAGAGAGCGAAAACTCTAACCGCGGTTTGCTACAAGAAGGCACTAGCTGCAGTTGCAGCTGCAAAAGGCCACCCTCCTCTTTTCGTCTGACCTCGCTTCCTGGTGCTCCGCCGAAATCCTCGACGTGCTTGCGGTCCGTTCCTCCTAGTTCAAATTTCGTCTACGTCTACCTAGCGATAGCGTCGATCCGATGATTCGCAATATCTTACGGAACGACGTTTGACTTTAACGGTGACATTTTCCGACGTGGAACAAAAATCAGCATCGACGAGAGTAGCTTTTAGCCGACGAACACTTTTCTCGAACTTTGGCCTATTCGAAGGACGTAGGTGGACAACGTTCGACAGCCTTGTGACGTACACGGTGGAGAATCTTGTAGCGATTACGGTATTCGCCGAATGCGTGGGAGATAGGTCGAACAGGCGCGCGTAGGTTGAGCCAAAGGTTTCGCTTGCCGTTTCCAAAAACTATTAGCTTTCTCGTATTCGTACTTTCTCGTAGTCTACCGTATTCGAAGTTTGGAGTTTTGATACTTACTCGTTCCGTAACCTGAGAAGGATCGGAAAGGATCGCGTCAAGAGTCGGATCGTCGATAGTCAAAATTCCGCTGAACGTTTACCCTCTTTCCGGTGGTAGCTGTTGGCCTGGCGACTTGGCGATTTTTCAGCCGACCGGCCGATACGGAGTACCGTTCTCGATAACAATCGGCAGTCTCTGAGGTATCGATAAGTCGACGCGAGGGTATTGGTCCCATCGCTAGCGACGACCGTAGCCGTGTTAGGCAGGGGCTCTTCAGGTAACTAGGGTGGGGTGAGATTGGGCGCAGAACCGGCGTCGGTAATGGTGACTACGTCGGGTGGTAGGTTCCGGGGGTGTTTGCAGGGCCAGGGGTAGAGGAGGAGGACGAGAGCGGCGAGAGGGTCGGCGGGGGTGCACCGCAAGCTCGAAAGTTGGGAAAAAGCCAAGGAAGGGGTTGTGCTTGGAGCACGGAACCGGTCGAGGGCGCAAGCTCGAGGTCGTCCCTGTGCCCTCCCACTCTGGCGCGCGATAGGTGGAGCTTCCCTGGCCGCCAATACATGTTCCGGAGCCGCGTACGCTACGTGCGTAACCCCCAGTCAGTCCTTCCACGTCCGAAAACGCGCGCTCCACGCACCCGGTGCGAGCGAGCGAGCTTAGCGCGGGTTCTCCCTGCTCTCTCTGCCGCGCTGCGCTGCGCCTAGCGTAGCTGAACAGGTTAGCCCCTCGTCGAACGGGATAATTCGTCGCCAGTTTCTCCTGTGCGCGGTTACCTGGTTCCCGTCGCGGTCAAACTATTCCTTCGTCGGGTCGCTCGTCGTTCCTCTCGTTTCGTCCCGGTTGCCCGCTTGCCATCGCGCGTACGACGCGGACTAGTCGCTTCGCGCTGCCTGCGATCGTTTCTTACGTTTCCCGTGTGTCCAGCTGCGCGCTTGCCAAGCTCTCCTTCGGGGTGTCGTATCGTTCCATTTTATGGCTCGAGTTGCCCCTTTCCTCGCTGGCTTTGCTCGCATTCCGCACAGCCAGGTGCCCCGACTGCTGCACCAGCTTGCCTCGGAATCCTACTATTCGTTTTATTTCGTTGCGCGTTTACTTATCCTTTGCTCGGACTCTTTTGGGATGCATCGCACGGTGGTTGATACACGCCGATGAAACTTGTGACTCCTGCGATCAAATTTGAATAATCGAAGGGATGATTAGGGGAGCGACGAGGATACGAAATGCGGGATGAAGTGAGGAATCGTGACGGTGCAAGGTAAATAAGGCCTAACTGGAATACTTTGTGTAACTGAATCGTAAGATAAGTTCGGAAAGATACGGTGAGGAATAGAAAAATGTTCCCGATTGACGATTCTTCGCTCGTCGTTAACGACGGAGGAAATAATTACATGTAAAACTCGCGTTGCAGTGAATTCTTATATTGGAAAATGTCCGGCGAATAGCGTCGGAAATAACGAACGTTAGTCTTCGATCAACCGAACCGAAAATCGTGCACCGATTGAAATTGTTTCTCCGACCGATATGGAAAATGCCAGTCGATTTTCGTGTGCTCTCGACCGGTAGAAAGAGATTATGCCGTAGCTGCAACGCTATTCAACAGGAAATACCACGGTGATGTGCAAACACTGTACCGCGTTTATATTAACAGGAATCGTCGATGTAAAAGTAACGCGAAAATGGGCAAAACGTAGCGTATCAAAAGTATACTTTCCGAATGCTGCACTCGATGATATTTAACGTTCGTAAAAGATGGCGCGTTCGGTCTGACCCGGTACGTTCCATTTCTACTTCCCAGCGTTACCGCTCAGACACACGACTATCGAAATCCTGCTTCGCGATAATGTAACTAGACGTTGTGTATTTTCGCAAATGCACGAACAACGACCCACGAATCGCGTACCAATGGATATCAACCAGAACGTACATCTTTCTTTCCGTCGACGAAATCCGACGCGATCCTACCGATGGCATTTTAATTGTTCTAAGATTGCGTTGCGCGTCACTCTCTCCTCCGGTTTGTTCCACGAGACCAGGTTCGTAATACGCGCGAAGCGCATTCGAGCAGCGAAACTTTCGTGACGCGTTAACCGATTAAAGTCAATGTCCACGTTCTCCATAATGTCTGAGCCAGTCAGCTTCGGGAATCCTACGATTTCGGAACTCTCCGAGATGTTACTCGTCGTTAGGTTTAATTCCACGGGGCCGACTCGGCCGGTTACCAAATAAAATCGACGATAGCGCGGTAGGTTTTCTAAAGGGAAACCATCGACGCGATGCCGATAGAAAGTAGCAGCAAGATTCGTGAGCGCTCGAGGTCGCGCGGACTGTACCGCACGTTTTTCAAAGCTGCCAGGCCACACGGGAAAGGTGTGCTACACGGCCACTCGCAAATTTCAGATCAGTCGACGTTGTCTCGGTCAATAGTCAACACGTTCCGCAAGACACCGTCGCCACTCGTTTCTCGATTTGTTCTCTACGCAGAGTTCCTTCGACGGGTCGATTTAAGTATCAACACGATTCGCTTTGGCTAGTTTCTTCTTGTGGTTGTTCGCATTCGATATTTTACTCGTCGACAAAACGTTTGTCTTGTACATTCTCCTCTCGTTACGCGACACAGAGTTGTTCCAATTAAATATAGAAAGGAAGTCGATACTCTTTTCGACCTCGACTTCGAATAACTCGCAAATTGGAATTCAAAACGCGTGTACTCTATACAAGCTATCCTCTAGATTATAATTCTCTGTACCGACTACCTTCGTTTTTAATACGATTAGTCATACATTCTATTCCCGAATTTTAAAGGAAAAGACAGTTGAGGGTTCGAGAAGAAGGTCACGATTCACGAACGGAATATTTCGAAGGATACTCGAGCAACGCATCGCGCCGTCCGTTCTAAAAAACAAAGCTTTCCTGACCGCGACGCAGTTCGGAGCATATAAAAGATAAAGAAAAAGAGCGGGCCACCGCAGGCGGAAATTCGCGTGAATCGTCGAGTCTTCAACAGTGTTCCTTTCGAATTCCAGATCGAACATAAGTGCGCGCGTGTGGTTCGTGTGTGTATACATGTTCCATCATCCGAGCCAACGGTAAGCGGGAGAGAAGAGGACTCGGGCCAACAGAAGCCGGAACCGAAAAATGGATGCGACGTCACTGCGACTCATTTCCGGACTGCTTTTGTTCGCCTACACCACGTCACACTCTGGTAAGTCATTTTGCTTAATAAAGCTACTCTCGGTCCGCGTCCCCGTGTGTGCGAGGACGCTTGTTGTGCTTGGCCCATTGTGACACGAAACCACCTAGTTACGCTAGTTAACGAACACAACAGCGAAACGCATCTATGCTTCGCGTACGGTTCTTAGCATGCTTGAAACGTTTAGATCGATGCAACGCATTCGGGTTAGAGTGAAACGCATATATCTTAGAAGCTTTAACGAAAGAGGGGGATTTAAAGAGAATTTTGACCATCCTCGAGTTAACCAAAAATCACATCTGCGATAGTCTTAGACGCAAACGAATCTCGAGTAAGCTCTATTCGAACGGTCTGTCGGTTACGTAACGAGCGATTGTGTAAGAGAAACATTTATTACCAATCGATGAACGTTACATAGTTGCGCTACGGTATTCCACTCGTTCGAATAAACAAATATAAATCAAACTGGTTACCGGTACTAAATATTTGACATATCACCGTGTTTATAAGACTCGAGCCTTGTTATTCAATCGCGCGCAAATTTACGGTTTAACTGTATGCGAGACGTGTAGCTCGTGTGAAAGTATGACGAGCCCAGACTTTCATACGGTTACGTATCATTGGCAGCTGAAAAGAATGCCTGCGAGGGGTACCGACGATTCAAACAATTCCGTCCTTGTTACCGCGGTAGTGTAGCTAAAATATGTAGAAGAAGCAATCACTGCAAAGAATACATTTAAGGTAGATCCCTCGAATTCGTTCGTATACGATTGTGATTCTTGTCGGATGCGAACGATACGTGCTTCGATCGCGCAACGACACGAGTCGTCGGACGTTACAACAAAGGGAAAACTCGTCATCGACGATGAGGAATGCTCGCGGCGCTCGCCGAATCAACGACCTGTCGCCGAGAAACAGCATCTATGTACCGGCGGTGGCGGTTACGGTAATTTGGAAACTTTGAGCGATTTAGGCGGTAAATTACTAAGGGAAACGAGGACGTGGCTCTACGGACCGAGCCACCGCTGGAAAGACGCCGGCAAATGCGTCGCCGTAATTGCATAATGGCCCTGGTGTGTTCTCGTCGAGATACGAAGCCCTGGCCTGGTTTTTATTTGAGGACTTTCACTCCACGTCACAGACTCTTCCCTCCGTCTCTCTCTCTCTCTCTCTCTGTTCTCGTCCTACCACCTTGTCCCTGTCCTTACGCGTTTCCGTTTCTCTTTTTCTCGTCTTATCCCTTGCCACCTTTATTTTTTTTATCGGATTCTCCATCGATATCCTCGTAGTTGCGATCGAAACGATCAATTTCTCCGCGGCGAACGCAGAGCAGAGAGAACGCCTAAATGTTGTTTTCGTAACGAATCGAGCGAGAGTGCAAGACGATCCGATAATCCTCGTGTATTCAAGACGAATCTCAATGACCGCTCCGAGGGCGGTTGCATCGGAGGCGATTTAATTGAAGCACCCGGTATAAGGAACTCCCCGGGACCGTTAGCCGGCATTAGTCGGCTTCAAGTACGGAATATTGTTTCTGGAGATCCCGCCGCTCAAATTGCTAGCATTTAGCAGCTTATCTGGATTATCGTTTCCCCGCGCACAGCCAGGGAGAAACGCTACCGTGGGGTAAAAACGCGAGATGAACGACCCGCGCTTTTCGAAATTCACCGCTTTCTCCCGAACGTGATTCTTTTTCTCCGGCGCGAGGGAAAGGATTACTCGGCGGAAAGGATTAGAGAAGCTTTTTTTTTCCTCCCCCGCTTCGTCTTCTCTCTATCTGGCTACTATAAAGGAAATAATTCCGTCCGAGGAAGCGTAAATTCGAATAAAATGAAACCCCCCTGCGATTTTTGATAAGCCGATTCAAGCCGAAGAAACTTTAATTTGGATTATTAACCGAAAGTATCTTGGCTGCTCGTAAACGTGAAATAAATACAGACGGAAAATAGAGAGAAGAAGACAGAGAGAGAGAGAGGGAGAGAGAGAGAGATAGAGATGGCGAATGCGCACATGTAGTTTCCAATAAAGCTCCGCTCGAGTGCTCGATCGGCACTCGACGGATCTCGAATCGAACAATAACCTCATGGTACGTCTATCTGAAATAACCCATAAGGTCACTCGAGTGTACATCTATATAGAGGCGGTAATGCTTCGTAGCACAGTTGCGAGTATCCTCTGTACAAGTATCAAAGGGTCAGCAGTCCGGTTCGATTGTGTCTGGTTCACAAGCTTACAGATTACCGGACACTTGTCGCTCGGCAACGCGACACTTATCGCGTCTAATCCACGGATGTTTCCGCTACGTTTTTCTTCGATTATACTTTTTTTTTCACTACTACGATGAGTCCTGAGATAGAAACCTCCAACACGTATGAACGTTTCTTCAGCGCTCACGCGTGATCGCCAAGTTGCAGCGTCCAATCGTTACAAAAGTAACCGAGCAATTTTTCTCTCCTTTTTTTTTTTTTTATCTTGGTTTCCCGTGGGATTGCTTCCGGTTCAACGAATCCCGCTCAGCCGGGTTCAATCTCCGTACTCTGTGTCAGATTACAGAGTACTCGCCGTAGTAACATCTATAGTAACACGTGTGTAGTATGTAAACTTGTGGTGCGCGTGCGCACTCGCGGACCAGAGCTTCCATATGCATTGCCGTGGGCTGTTACACTGACGGAGGGATGAACTGCATCCCTGTGGGTTCGATGCATATAAACGACGACGATTTCTTTCTTTCGTTCGAGGGAAAATTGTAACGCGACAAATAGAATATTTTATAAATAGAATATTCTACAATGTTTTACATAAAGCGAATACTATGGGAAATTATGCTCTATGGTAAGCAGAAGTGCATAGAAAAGAAGTCAGACGATATTAGCTAAAAAAAAAAAAAAAAATTGTGAAAAGCAACCCTACCGGTCGTGCGTCTAAACGAGATTGAGCTACGAAGCGTCGTACACCCCGGATCTTAACTAACCCCCACAGGCGACGCGCGCCGGTGGATGGGTCGTCGGTGGTGTCCCCACTACGGTTTTCGTCGGTAGTGGGGCAACTTTTCACCACGACGCGTACTACGAGACACCCCACCATCCCTACGCTTCTATGAAAGTAGAATAGGTCAGCCGGACACTCTCAATCAACCTTGTACTTACCACTATTCCTATTTCCTATACATTTCGAAATTTTCAACCCCTCCCGACGCTTCTGCGAGTAACGCGTTAGCACCAGAATCCTCTGGTCGCCCTCGTTACAATTTTATATCTCAAACGAGTCTAATCCGTCTTGTGACTCGCGATCGATGATTGTCTTAATTAAGTAAAAATTGCGTTCGAGGAATTGCTATGTAGCTTCGTCCTTTACCTCGACACCCGATCTAGAACAATTACGTTCATTATTCTCGTTTCTCACACCTTGACACGAATCAAAAGAATGCCCAACGGCATCCCATAGGCGGTAACGTCGGTCCTGGAATTCCATGTCGCGACATTCTCTCGTCCATGATCTGAATTACACGCAGACTTTTAATATATACCGATTGTGGATATTACGCTAACTTGCTTCGATTAATTGAAATTCGAATGCGTCCAGAGGCGATCGTGCGACCAAAGATGGAGAATTGCGCGTGCAGGTGCGTACGCGGAGACAGGGCACTCCGAGTAATTGGAGTCGGTAACGGGTGTACATTTAATGCGTGTACTTGTTGCTTGCACGCCAGATGTGTGGCTCCCAGCGGAGCGTATACAGTGGTTCGAGCGACGAGTAAACGACGGCCACCCCGAAGTTCGTGGTTTACTGTTAATAGATGTAAACGACCAACTGAGGGTAAACCGAAGGGACTCGACGATCGGACGATTCTCAAATCGATTAACGGTTCCGCCTGTGGCCACTTGTGCGACGAAATCGAGTGATCGCGATATTAACGCGTCGACCGTCTGGATGGTATACCGTGGCGTGCAACCTTACACGCTGCGACTGCGATTTACGAAGAAAATTCGTAAAGCAAGACGTCTGTATTCGTTACGAGAATCGAGATTCGTCTAGTTTCGATCCTTCTTATCGTTCATCCGTCTAGTTCGTCCCCTCGTCGAACACAAAAAGTTCAATTCCATTGTTGAATCGGTATCGCGCATTCACTGGTTGCCAATACAAAACGTTCGGTTTGCATTGTCAGGCGCTACAACCCCTATACCTTAATCTATCCGCAATCAAATGATCACCCGTCTCCCCACGGATCCCTTTCTTCTTGCTTCATGCTATTTTCTTATCGACTCCTCGGGGAGAGGATAACCTGGAATCGCATCGCATCGTACGTCCGCCTATCCGATGGTAAAGTGAAATGAAAGCTGGAGTCAAAGAGCGCGGACGTATCAGGGAAACAATTTAACTAATGGAACGGTATTGCCCGTGGAAATCTATGATCGCGCCGGCGCGGCGCGCGTATGCATCTTTGCGCTACATTATCCGTGTCTTTAGTTGCTGCCCTTATCGTTATCGATGCCCGATTCCAATTTCTATCGTAGGATGATCTCGCTCGAAGAGGCGGACATCTTATAAAGAAGGATGTTTCGTATTTTTGAACATACAGATTCGTCGACAGAGATCAAATATTTAAGATTAAGGAGTTCGATTTCAAACGCCGTTGTTTGCTGATAACCCGACTTTTTTCACCGGAAGATACTTAAGTCTCTCGTTAATCGGAGAAAAAAGGAACAGATGCGCCGACACCCCGGCAACGAGATACTCGATTGGCTTCCTCTTGTCGACGGTATTGGATCCGAGTATAACTCGCACGTCTTCAGGGCGCATAATGCGTTGTTAGATGAACGCGTGACACGTGCTCCGACACGATGCCATTATCGACCGTCCTCGCACGTTTCTCATTGTCGCAACCGTCCCTCGTTTCCTGCTACGCGATTGTAAATTAACGTGTACGGAGTGATCGTATTTATTACCGCCTGTAGCTATCTTTTAATCAAACGCAAAGGAAATTTTACGAAGGATGGCGTAACGCGATTCGTCGTGAAATGAAATTTATTCTTTCGTACTTGGATCGACGCAACCGCGAGTCACGATAGCTCCGTTAGAAACGCGTAGTCGAAATTGGCAACCAAACGTTTCGATATCAATGTAGCAGCGATCAAGGTGGTCGAAGAGGACGATATTACAGTGGCGTGTCTCGTTCCGTGTTTGAGTTCCACTGCGATATGAATGTCTCCCCATGGGGGTGTCGTCGCATATCGATTGGAATGAGGTGCTAGCTATGCGTGCATGTGTGTACGCGTGTATGTTCGGTCCCGTGTCGAACAACCCTATATATCGCACCGCGAATTTGGTGGGAGTGCTAATGTAGAAAAGAGAAGGGCGACGATCGTGAATCGCGTTGTGAACGATGACACGGTCACCGCTGTTTCTGAACGATAATGGTATCGGCCGGGAGCATTTGTCACGTGCAGGCATTTGGACGCTAGCAGAAGCTACGAAGTCGCGTCGTCTAGCATCGTCGACTAGTCATTTTTTAAATAATTAAGCGTGCCCACGTGTAGGTATATAAAACGATTATTAGTTTACCGGCTGATGGAATTACTTAAAAGCCCGTTCTCGATACTATCTAAAAGATAATGCTCCCTTCCAAGTTGCCATTACCCTAAGCTGGCTTTTAACGAGTATCCCGTTGATGAAAGATAGTATACCATCGTTGCCATGCATGAGTAACTGTAAACATTATCGCTCGTTTGCAGTTATTTATCGATGAAATTATTGCGACGGGTCTTCTGCACAGCTCTACCTAAAAAAAAAAAAAAAAAGAGAACTATCCATATCAGATTTGCGTGATATCAAGGCAAAAGTCGACGAGTTATTCGGGATGGGTTGTTTGAAACGACGTATAATAAAGACGAAAAAACGTTTTGCTCGCGGAGGATCGACAACCTCCTCGAGTCGCGCCTGTATTTCGTACGCTGATCGTGTTTGTCGAGTACCTTGAGCCGCGGGGACCGTTCTTCTGGCATGACTTCTATTTCCCCGGAATCCCATTTCTTTTCCGCCCTGGCTCCCAGCGGAGAGTTAATCGTGCCGGATGGTGTCTCGATGTTTCTACCTCTCGTGCGACGCGAACGCTTGTATCGAGAACCGTAAAAGTGCCTCGAGTTCGTTTCACCCTTTACAAATGAGGCGCGAGAAACGCGATGTATCCTGCAGTGGGAGGAACGAGTCGCAGAGTCTGTTCGATATTGCGAACGGGGGTGAAGGGTGGTCTTAATGCATTTGGCGAGGTAGCTACGGTACGCATCACTAGCCACCCTTTATGCAAGCTCAGCACACCCTCTCCCTTCGCCCCCTTTCTCTTCGGCCCTTCCTTCGTCTCTCTTCTTCCTCTTCTTTTTTTTTCTTTTTTTTACCTCTCCTCTCCTGTTTTCCTGTCCGCGTCTCTTCCTCTCGTCTCGTCTGTCCGTTGTCCTTTTATGCACCGACGAGATCTCTCTCGGCGTTTATCCTTCTCTCTTTGCTTCGCCCTTTCTTTGTATCCTTTATCACTCTCCGTTTATTGTTTACGTTTCCTGGTCGTTGCGTTTTTGCCTCGTCCTAGCAGTGCCTCCCGTTTTTTTCTTGGATTTCGCGATTTCGTTTCCTTCTCGAAGACTTGGTTCACCCTCTACGCCTGTTTTTCCCTCTCTTCGGTCCCATGTACCTCCCGATCTCCTCTCCCGCGAGTATAATGGATCTAAAACGAAGCACCCGACCCCTTGGCTTTAATCTCTTAACGGGCAAACGACAAAAAGAAATATCATTTGTATTCTTCTTAGAAGGCGGACAGAGGCTGCCCTGGCTCGATCGATTAAGAGATTGCCTTGTCTACGACAATTATACGGATTAACCGGCAAGCGCCGATTGAATATACGGATTAAGAGGGTTCGTCCTTTCGGAGACTATCCATCGGTAACGAAGATTTACTAGCCGAAGCGGAATGAACGATACGTCCTCGCAATTCTATTTTAAACCCGTTAAACTCGGTAAGAACGGTCTCTTCGCGGGATATATATATATTTTTTTTTTTTATGGATGTATCTTTAATTCAGCTAATCGTGCATAGCAATCGAATGATTCCCAGGATCCACGGACATCCGGGTGTTTCATCTCGAGTGCGGGCCTCCATCCCGCTAGTTTCGTTACTTTCGAGATCTTGCTAGTATCGCAGCGACGCTCTCGGTCGGGAGCACTTAGAAAATCGATAAGCCCTGGCTCACTTGATCCGCCGTTGGCTGCTGCCAGGCCATATCTTGATTAAAATCAGTGCCGCCCGACGCGCTCTCCTTTCTTCACCCTTCTCGCCAAGATTCACCCCTCCGCTCGCGATGAATCCGGTTAGTCTCGTTAACGTCTTAAGTCACCGGCTCCTCCAGCCACCTTCTCAGTCTTCCTCTGCGCCACTTTCTCCTCTCGAGGACAATGGAACGTCGAGCTTCCTCGAAAACTTGTGCCGCCACTTGTGCTCTAACGCGTGTCCGATAAAATCGCCCCTCGACCTTGATTAAACGGAACCGTCGATGCATCCGGGAATCGTGCGCGCGCGCTACCTTGCGATCTTTAGCACGGCTGATACCTTTCTGTGTAAGAAAAACAAACGAACAGTGCGATCACCGTCAATGGGTAACAAAATTCTCAGAATCGAAAACAGTTTCTCCACGTGCGTCAAGTGTACGTTCTTCGAAAGTTGACGATACTTTCTTCGGCCAGTGGAACGACGCGTTCCCATTAGGATCGGTTCGCGTGCATACGGTTCCAAGATCTCACGGTGTCTTGTTTGTTGTCCAACGAAGCCAACCGGCGAGATGAAAGTGAAAGTGCACGCATTTATAGGTCTAGTCGGTCACGTTCCGATCTGGTAGAAAACGGCTTGCTGACTCGCGTGTAAAATCGGATCGTATTCATTTTTTTGTGGTCTGATTATCCGTCGCTATTCCAGCGGGTTATTTCGGTCCCACGAAGCGAGGAGAGCGTTGCGAAATCAACTCTCGAGTAGTTTACCTAACGCGGCAACGAACCTAATACGCGTCAAACTAATAATACTGGAAATGGAGTAAGATTTCATTCCTAGCTTTTGAAGCAACGGTAAAAAGTTATAGCGTAAAGTATCGTGGGAATGACTGACGCATCGCGTTACGTAAGAGGCGGAACCAACCGTTGACGCCTATCGCGTAATCGCATCGGTGCAATCCTCGTCTTGAGAAACGGTAAATGTCAATTGTAAATGTCCGACGTTCCATGTATCCGAATAGCATGACGCGTTGTACGTATCCTGTTTAAAACGAAGCAAGTATTATTTTTCTCTTGTACAATGGGGGAAGGGATACGAAACTCGTCGATTTCGCGACGCAACAAAGAGGCATTCGTTGCTAATTGATTCTCCAATTAGCTATCGCAATTCCTGCGAAGACGATTGCACGTTTACAAAAGAAGTGCCGGACAATGAATCGCGCTTTTTTTTTCCAGCCGCTCGCCCAGAATCTTCGGAGGTGCAATAAGTCGCGATTCTTCGATCAACGTCGCGTAATTTTTGATTCTGAATGTATACAGTGCGACGAACGGACAGAAGTCACGAGTCGCGAGAAAGAACGAGGCGACTTCTGCGAGTTCAAAGTAACAAGAGTATTTCCCAAGACTTTTCTCGTTAAATGTTCGCCACGAAAGGTACGTAAAGGCGAGCGAAGCCATAAAATCATCGACTTCTAGCGGCAACGAGGAACGTTTGCTTCTAATTAATTTGCTGGAATTTACTGAAAATTTAGCACGCAAAGTGCTAAAGAACTCGAGAAAGGAATCGCGACGTATTTTGTATCGATTCGAAGCAACGGAAGTAAAATTATCGTAAAATATAACGGTTCGGATATTTCGAAAGCGCTTTGACGAACGCATCCGTGCTTTTGTTTTCGGGAGCCATTCTCGTTCCGTGGAGTCGGGCTCGAATTTCTCCGGCCAGAAAGGGGCAAGGAAAAGAGTAATTCTTTAATTTCATCAGGCATTCCCGTTTCTCTGGGAGCGCGCGTCGCGTTGCACTCGAACGGTATCGTCTCGCGCCGCGGCTAGATAACGAGTGAATTTTTCACGACTATCCTCATTAAACGGGTGCCCGGGGGCAGACGAGGAGATCCGCTGAATCCGATCGAAAGAGCAAAGACCATCGACGCCAGAAGGTAACGAACCCTGACGCTCCCGGTTCGCAGCGCGATTGTGTGTTCGGAGCACATGCAATATGCTTTGTGCCAGGATGCCTGGGGGCTAAGGTATTCCCCGCAGTGGCCCATGGAAGCCCGCCTAAGACCGACGTGTGCCGGGGGAGTCTATTCGAAGGACGCTATGCGCGATTCGGAGTCTCATCGACGGCCACCGATAGCTAGGGACGAAGGGAAGAACCGCGGCTGCCCGATGTTTACCGGACTCAAATGTTTACCGAACTCCCCTCACCACTTCGGGATCATATCCTGCTTTCAGACGAACCTCTCAGGATATACGCGGTCCTGGTCTCTCGCTAAGACGCCCGTCACGATTCCACGACGAACCGTACGGTCGCAAGTGATACGCAACTCGTGGATATCGGTTGGAAATCGTTGAATAATATCGAGAGGCTTCGGACGTGGAATTAAAAATTTGAGTTATCGGTCATCTTTCGACGTCGCTATTCTAGTAATCGATGATTGGTCGAGTTGTTCGGTCAACAACGCCATCGCGAAGAAACGTCACGGTGCTGCGCTGTATTTAAAGTAGCGCCCCGTCGGCGTCGTCGTGTTGCGTTAATTCGTCCCGGTGATTATGGATCCATTAGTGTGGCAGCCAACAAATAGCACGGTACAATCCAATAACCGTCGCGGCCCATAATAAAAGGGGAGGCAGTTTAAGCACCAGTCGGGGGTAGTTTAGGTGCCGACGCGTACGCACGCAGCAACACATACACGTATCGACGCGTGTATGCTAGCGTGTTTACTAGCAGACATCCTGCTCCCTCTTCTTCCTTCCGAAGCGAGTGGTCTCTCTGCGCCACTCTCCGTTTTCCTTCCCTTTCTATCACCCTCTTCTATCCTTTTCGTTTCCCGCGCTGTCTCTTCTTCTTTTCTCTGCCACCCTTCTCTCACTTTCCACCATCATCGGTCCGTGCCCGATTTAATGCACGCTGGTGCGACCACGCAGAGAGGGGCGACATCCCCAATACCGGCCAGATAGCGATCGCTACGTTCATTGTCGCATCGCCGTAATATCCTGCTATACCGATGGGGTAGCGACTACGACGAGGATCAGAGGATGACGACGCGACGACGCCGACGCCGTCGGCTCGAGAAGAACGGAACCGTGGTTCGTTCACCAATACAACCGCGGCCGAACGGGGTGAATAGGAACGGCGAGGGTGGACTAAAAGCCTCGACTCTGAGTTTCGGACGAACGCCGGCATCAGCGACGTGTTAATTATTCCGGTGTGTTTCGCCCAGGACAAAAATCATGGGAACCGAGGCAAGCGTTCAATGGAAATTAATTGAAAACGGTCTTTGAACGTTTGAACGGGGACACGTTCTTAGCGATCGTGCTATTTTCAATTTTCGTTTAGTATCGTTTCTGTTGCACTACGTTATGAAAACGTTTATAACGAATGCTACAAACTTGCGAAATCCTTCTTCCCTCGACTTCCCTTTCCGAACTTTTAAACGCAATCGCTAATACCGAGACGGAGCGTTTCGAGGCGATCGGTTCCCGCGGTCGAATCGAAACGCGCCTATAAACGTTCGTTGATCTTTACTGCCTGCGGGCTCTTCCGATCTACTCACTCGCTCGACTTTACGGGCCTGTCGAGCAAATGAAATGAAATTCATGCAAATCGCGGCACAGTCGACCGGTCTGCCACCGCTTTTGTATCGGGGCGGCGATGCGTCCAACCTATATCACGAGGGTGAAACCGTACTTCCCCCTTTGCAGCCACCGAGCGTGGCTCGGATCAACTCCCGGCCACCGCCGCCACCGTCGCGTCTTTTCGTGGTCTCCAACGTTTAGGGGCGATTTCGCTTGCGCACACGCCCGCGACGAACCGATTGCATTAAAATTTTATCTTTCGCCTTTATCCATCTGTTCAGCAAATAATTAGTCGTATATTATCTGAGAAGGAAAGATTCTTATCTCAAAGATCTTAAAGCGGGATCGTTCTTCTGTTACAGGTCGTGCGAGAAACGGACCCAATTACTACGGTAAATTTATCGGCACCTTCCAAAACTTTGCCCATGACGTTGCGGGCGACGCATACGCCGTGGACGACTATATAATATTCATAAAAGGATTCTGCTACGATGGGACCGCACCGCAGGCGTACTTCTGGGTCGGGAACGGCTCAGCCCCCAACCCGCAAGGTTACGTTGTCCCATATCCGGATGTGGAAAAGGGCATGTAAGAAACGATCTTTCTCTCTTTAATCTCTTGCAACGATATCCGCGAACCGAGAATTTCTTCTCACGCGACTATCCAGAAGACCGTGGAGGGTGGTCGCGTACGCGGTCATAGTTGGCGCGTAGAACCCGCAAACGTCGTGAAAATGGGGAACGAATGAAAAGAAACGGGCGAGGGGAGGTTACCGGACGAAAGCGGCATACCATAACCAAGGGATAAAATGAAACTCAAAGAGCTTGTTGTGCGCGACGAAGGGGTGACCGGGGGATGGAAACAGGAGGAAGGCCGGACGAATGGATCGTCGGGGTGCAGTTAATAAAACGGGAATTATACGCCGATCTCGTTCGGATTTCATCCACGCGAGCACTTTATTACGTTTCGATCCGGTACCGCTTGTCTCTTTTTCATCGAGATTCGGTGAAAAAGTCGTAAACAGTAGCCGAAATCAACTTCTACCTTTCGACGTACTCTTCTAATCGATTTTCGTGGTCCTCCGCGGCAAAAACGTTGTTTTCCGCTGGAGAAACTTTTCCTCCGAAGGTTATCGAAAATAATCGATGCTCTCGCGACCTTGGCAATTTAACGCGAATCTCCTCGGGTGGTTAAACTTAATCGGCGGTAATCGTTTGCCGCTTATCAGCGCTCGTCTTTTCTCACGACGCGACCGTTTGTCGAAAATCGTCGATTGGAGCATTTACGATCGCAACAGCGGTTCGGAGATCCTTCAGTATTTTTTTTTTTTTCTATTGCTCTCTGCGCAGGGAACCACCGGTGCTTCAAGCGTACAACAATACGGACATCATTCTGAGGCTGCCCGACGGAAAACGGATACGGGACATCAACTGGCTCAGCGTTTGGTGCCGTCGATTTACCGTAAGTGAACTCAAACATCCCCGATTATTTTTCTCTGTACGTCGTATCTTTGGAGGATCTACAACATCGCGTATCGCGAACAATTTAAAATAAAGAAAATACCTGGGGCACGAGGAGCGGATAGACTCCTTTACCTCGCTCTCCTCTGCCTATATGTATAAATTCTCCGATCTCGTCGAATCCGATAATAAAACGACAATCCTCCGTAATCTCGCGCACGGTATTTCCAATAAATTTGTGCGACATACTCGACTGGTCGGCTAAGGCGGAAAAGACGGTACAGCCTAACGGAGCCACCCCGTGGCGCGACGTTTTATTCGAAACCCCACGATGCACGGAGAATGGAGATAACTTGATTTTTGAGGAGGTCCACGGGCTGTGCGCCCTATCGGACGTGCATTCGTGGTCAATGGTGCGTGCGAGATGGATACGGAAGCTGGAACCAGGGGCGGGCACGCGTTTTCGTACACGTGCAAGGGGTTCGTTGTGTGCACGCACCTAAGCATGCATTTTAGTCGTTTCTCGCTTCCCTGTCCTTTGCTCTCGTCCGTCTTCTATTTTTTCCGGTCGGTTTGGGACTGCCTCCCTGTCGACTAGGAAGGGTTTAAATGGACGATTTATTATATCGACGCGTCGTCGACGTTTTTCTTTACCAGCAACCGGTAATTATCTTTTAACAAACTTTGGGACGATTTATAGATCTTTCGACGACGACCAAATCTACGCTCGCTGATAAAATTATTAACGTCGAGTATACTCGTACGTTCGTCGAAGGCAGTCATTCGGAGCTTAATAAATCTGTCCATCCCTTTCGCGATCCACCCTCGCACGCCCACTCGCTTACCCACAAATCCGGCCCGGTCGGTTGCGCGCACAAAAGTCAGTATCGCCTGCCAGAAGATTTCAGAGGGTCGAGGAGAGGGGGACAGTTTGAAACGAGCATATCGACGGTGGAGAGCCAGAGCTTTTGCTCTTATATTAGGAGGGCTTTAATATCGAAGTCTGAGGGGTGCTCCCGTACCGTGACAACCCTCCATCAGACACGCTCTGTCACCGCAAAACGCGCTGTCCGCCGCCTATGGTCCGTTCTACAGGGTGTCCCGTTACGATCCACGCCCGTAAGTGATCGTCGAAGCTTTCGTTATAAATCGATCCGTCTCTCTCTCGTTGAGTGCACCGATTGCGTACACGAGTGGAAGCCAGACGCCAGGGGGATGAATGCACGATCGCGATTTTACGAGAGGAATATAGAAAGAGCTCTCGTAACGTTTCTGGGAACGCCACTACGCGTAAGATTATTAAATCGATCACATTTGAAAAATCAACGTTGCGCGCTGAAAATAATAATCGTCGAAATCTGAAAGCTTGCGTTGCGAGGGTTACGATCTCGCAGAACGGTCTATTGGACGAACTTGCAAATTCGATTCTTTTAATTGACGATCGTTAACTTTATCATATCTCGTAAAATAGAAAAGATTAGGAATCGGCAGTGACGCTAGAACAAAAAAACCTGCCCTTACGATTAGACGCGATACGACGTGAAATTTCAAATACAAGTCCCCCTCCGACTATTTCAGAGATGCTTGGCTCAGCGATTTGTGTAAAGCGCAAATGAAACTTCTCCCTGTGCCGTATTTGTTCCCGTACGACCAAAAATCTCAGAGATCCCCAGATGCACTCTTGTTTCCCTCGGATACGTCCTCCTCCATTCTACTCGTGATTCACAGAAAACTCGAGGCTGGCTGATGGGGTGTACCGATCTCTCAAGGGTGGAGAAGGTGGCTGATACACATAGGGGTAGACGTAGATTTTGGGTTGGGTATCCGGTAGACAGGAGCTGTCTGTCAGTCGGCGCACCCTCGCGTTACGTCGAAGGAATAAGCCTTCTTCTTGTTCTGTTTTTCTTTTCGCTCGGTTTCCCTTCTTCTCGCGTACGATACACCGGCCCTGCGACGACGCTGGTTTTCTTTGAAAAGGAACAGGGGATATCCTCGGTCGATATCAAACCGCCGTCTCAATGGACCACTGATTCGGATAGGATTTAGTAATTTTTTTTCCATTGCCGTCTGCTTGTCCCCCTCGTCGACCATCGTCCGAAACGTTCTCGGCACTTTTGCGCGGAAAGGGGAAGTTGTCTGGCCTCTGGCTTTGAGATCTTATCCACGGGTTTCCACCGGGAATCCAAAACATTAAAGCCGTTGATCGGTCTTCCGTCTCGTTCCGATACCGTGCTCCATCGGAAACCCTTGGGAAGGTTTGTTTGACCACTGACGGGGTGATGAAAAAAGGCGCGCTACCGGCGATAGGATCCCTCGATTCCTTTCAGGTATGCATGGATCCATAACGTGGAGTATTATAAAGAAAGTGTTCGATTCGCGTGACAGCACGAAAAGCATGAAATTTGGCCGCGCGATCAGAAAGTACGGCGAAATTGAAACGCAACTTGACGATAGCAGCCCACTTGAATGCACGAAAAGGTTCGCGCCAAGTGGATCGTAGAGATAGGTCTCGCGGAATACCGAACACGCACAGCGTACGCGTCGGAAAAATGTTTCCCTGGCTATTACAGAGCGTTTCGCTTTCCGGCTGATCAGTGCGCGACGAAACTACTGCGGAAGCGCTGCACGGAAATGAAAAAACCGAATCGCTTTATCTCTCGATCTCGTACGTGCCTCCCGCATTACGAGCACGTTTCGCGCTGCGCAAATTTAATCTCTCCGCGTATCTTTCGCGCGTATCAGAAACCGTCGATAAATATCTGTGCGATTAGAATTTCATTACGCGGTTCGTAATTACAGAAGTCATTAATCGAGGCTTAACGTATCGACGCTCGACGTATATTCGCCGCAATTTATTAATGACTATTTAAGAGGTACGATCGTAAGAGACGATCGAAATCGTTTTCGGAGTGTCTCGATTAGATTTCTTAACCGGGGAATTACATCATCCGGATGAATTTCATTTCATCGGGACGGTTATCCGTTCAACCAGCTGCAGCGGTCTCCGTTGATGGTTGTGTTTTAACCGGAAGAAGAAAGGGTCGTTCCGTGGGCGTGTCACGGCATTTGCATCTGAATTCTCGTTCTCTTTCCGCGAACACTGGAGTTAATTAAACGCCTCATAGTTTTCGGGGAGAGATGACGAAGTACGGCTGCTTGTGGCACCAAGTGGACGATCCTAGGCCGCGAGAGCGTCAATTAATAACCGTTTCAAACAGATTCTAAACACGGAAACCGTGCTTCATTTCCAAAATAGGATTCTTAATAGGACGGCCATTGTCATCGAGATCAACTCTTTGAAATTAATTGCGGGACCACCGCGCGTGTATCTTCCACGAAAATTGCGAAAAATACGTTGTACACGAAGCGAGAAGATAGCGTTGCAAATTATACGGTTCCTGCGAAATCCTGAAAAATCCTGTCGAATGCTATCGCGAAAACATGAGCACCAGCTCTCGTATAAATCGTTCGCATCGACGGTGTGCGTTACACCGACAAATATTTTCCAGCCGCGTTGAAGGATTTCTACGAAAATGTTCCGTGACGTAGCATTTTGTTCTCCTCGACTAGACGACATTAATCGCCGATCGGAAATCAGTAATATCGTCTTCAAATATTTCTCGTTCGGCACGGTTACACATTTTTCCCGCAATCGCATGGGACAATATTTTGGATCCCGGAACGATCACAATATTTTCGTCAATCGGAATCCATCGCTTTAACAAAAACGCGTGTATTATGCTAGACAAATTACAAAACCCTTCGAATCGTGCAAGAAGATGGCTCCCTGCGCGTGTACTCGTTCCTCCTGCGAGGTAAAATTGATTTAAATAAACGTGAGAAAGCTCTGTTTGCCATTGGCTCGATGAAAAGTCGAAAGAAAGAAATTCATACAGTTTAAAAACTTTCAACGACGAATCGTCGACAAAAGCGACATCCGCATCCTCTACAATCAGCTCCTAAGAGCATTACAGTTTGAGCGCACGTGTCGATCGCGAAGCGAACGCATTTATTCCTGCGACAATGCATAGATTTCCTTTAACAAAAGTAACAGAAAGTTGTAAGGCGGGAATTGGATCGGGCCCATCGCTAGTCCAGGAGTAAGATTGTTGCGCATGGGCAGAGAGCAGCTCACCGGGTCGATGTTGGCCGGGGCTGGCTGACTGGCTGCCGGCTGCTACCCGAGGATGCTCTCCCCTTTCTCTTCTCCTCTATCTTCCCTCCCCCTCTGCCCTCTGTCCTCCAACCCCCTCGTCCCTTTCCTCTCTCGGTCTAACCTTCCTCTGTCTCCGTTCCGTTTCCTCTTTCCCTCCAAAATTCTTCCACTCCGTCTTTGTCGCCTCCGTTCTTGCGCTCGCTTCCGCTTTCACCTTTTGTACCGTTGTATCTGCAAACCTCCGCAACCCTTCGCACCCTCTCACTTTCTCTCTACGTCTCTCCTATTTTTCGAAAAATTATTTCTCTCCGGCCCCCGTCCCTTTATACCGTTATTGTGCTCCCCGTGATTTTTCTCGACTTTCTATGCTTCGTTTGGTCTTTATACCTGCTTTTATTTTTCATCTTGCGACAAACGACGCGATGGTGTCATGGCAGAGAGCCTTCTTTTCACGACGGTTGCCACCTCTTTGCGACTTCGTCCCGTTTTCAAGACTTCAAAGAGCCGCCATTTTGAGGAGTCCTGGCCGACGGCCACGCTTACACGTCGAGTCGTCCAAGAGTTACCGCGAAAGGACAGAGACGCACCGGTATTTATATAGATGATGCGTTACCTCGCGATAAACGTATCACGGTCGTACGTACAGAGAAAGGAAATGGTATTTTCGTGCGTGTTTTCATGGAAAAAAGAAAACTAAATTATGATCGCATAACGAGAGCTACCAATCAGAGAGTAGCGTGTACAGTAACGAGACGCCATTTTGAAGCCACCCCCAAAGCGTCGCACACATTTCAGAGCACCCACAACGATGCATCAGGTGTGTGTACGACGCTGCAGTCACGCATACAAAGCCGAGCGACGCGGCAAGTATCGCTGGCACCTCGCAAAAAGTATACAAAATTACCTGTAAAAAATCGTTGAAAATCATCTAGATTCTGACACGCGTTCTATCGTTTCCATCCCGGGTGGAAAAATCCGAATTCTACCGGTCACCGGTTCGTGTCTTGTCTCGTTGGTTTAAGCGCGGTTCCGTTAACGAGCAAACACCGCGAATAGCGAAACGACGAAACGTGGACAAAAATGTAAAAATTAACGCGAACGTAAAACACCGCGCCAGGAGTTTTCCACCGTCCAAATTGTCGAGGGAGGGGAGGGTGGCCGATGGAGCATTTCCCTGGTACATATGAACAGTACCTGCGTAGCCAGCATTCGGATACACATCACATAAGTGGTCGAGTATGTACTCGCGAGTAGACGTGGAAATGAAATACTGGGCGAAGTGGTTTGCCGGCGATGGAGCAGAAGAGCGCGTCGACGTCGCCGGTAAAGAGGAAACGAGCGAGACAAAACGAGTCGAACGAGCCGAAGTGGAGCGAAGTTTAACATCGCGCGTCTGACCACCGGCGTATTTCAGCGAAAAGTTATCATTTTTCGTTCTGCACCGAGTTAGCCCTCGTTCTCCCTTTCTCGCTGTCCTTATCGTCGTCCCTTGAACTTTGTTTTCTCTCCCTCGTTCGCTAAACTTGTCTCCTTCTCGTCGGATTTCTTCGCGGCCGGTGACATCCCTTTTGCATCCTCTGTTTTCCGCTTCTTCTCTATATGTATATGTATATACATATATATATATATCTTTCTCGCTCTCGGCACGCCTATTGGACGAGAGCTTGCGAAAGTTCCAGGTATCCCGGAGGACCGCCCACCGGCCCCCCTGGCGTTGAGAAAGTTTCGTCGTTCCGTGCAGGACAGGGTGGGAATCTGCTGCTGATGTTGCTCGACCAATGACGCTGTATACCTTGGCAATTGGTCGGTTCTATCGAGAAATCGCGATACGCGCCAGTTTCTAATAACGTACCGTGACTCTCGGTGTAATTAAATATCCAAGAACGTCGCGAGTGAACGTCGGAGCAAATAAAATTGCCAAATAAACGACCACCGGTCTCCAATGGGGTGAACGGTCTCACTAGAAATAAGGGTTGGAGATGACACGAGAAATCCGTGAAATTAGATTGCCGGGACATACCATATTTAACGGGAGCTTATTCCGACTAGTATAACGTTTCGGTTAAAAAACTTCCATTAAATCCACTGCCTAAGATATAAAGGTATTACGAAGACGGGGGCTCCTTTAATTTATCACCTACTTAAAGTCCAACGAACGCTCCGTTGGAAGCAGTCCTTTTTAGCTCGGGTTTCAAGGTTCTTGCAGCCAATTGCTCGTACCCCGACTGCGGATTGGAATTTTATGAGAGGTGCGTAAAAACGCGATACATCTCGACCTTGTTAAACGCGACGGTGTGCCATCCGAGTCGGATATCTTAAATCTCTGTCGCATTCTTCACCATGAGCTTTACGAATCGAATAAACGAACGTGAAATACGACACGCGTTCTAAAAAAGAACGTTGCGCATTTCTCATTGGCTCTCGTTATCAATTTAATCGTCCGTTACGAACGACCTTGTACGATAATCACGGTAGACGAGATGGGCCTGACCCGAGAGCAATAAAGTGCAGCACAATGTGCGTTTGCTCTTGTTCGATGAAGAACAGGGATAAGGGGCGTTGCTATCGGACCTAACGAGGCTCGATGTCTCAATTTCCGTAAGAACGCACGCCTCGCAATGGGGGGTGACCAACTCGAGGGTGGAATACCCGGCTGACTAGGGATGATACGGACCTGATAAGGGGCTAAAATAATATACAGCTATGACCTGCTCGGAATCTCTTCGATAGATCGTGATCCTCTTTTGTTACGGGCAGGAGCGAGACGCGCGCGTCGCCGTCCCACGAGGGGATGATCGCGAGGGAGCCAAATAATCGGTAAACATAAAATAATGAGGCGAAAACGTTAGGATTAGCGCGTGGAATTCGAAGAAACGAGATACGGGAAAGTTAAGACACACAGGAGTAAACAGCTTGGCGAAAATATTTCCCATGTGTAGTTTTGTATCGAGTACCATACTTCGTACCAGTCTTCGGAACGGTTCGATGGAAAATTATCGGTTGAAAGAACCAATTCTCTGGACGGTGATCTCAACGATTCCTCCACGCGACGGATCGTTCGAAAGCTCCTGAAAGATCGTGGCAGATTAAATGACAATATCATTGTTCGAGCGTAAAAATAATACGGACGTCATATTTTTCCAATCGCCTGGACAAATTATTAGATTTCTCCATTCTTGATTGCGCAGTCGCTCCCTTTCCATGGGATTGTTTCTCGATGGTATCTCCGCCTCTCCAGTTTGTTAGGGGGATTTATTTGATTGAATATCGACTGCTCGAGTAGTCGTCTGTTCTATAACGAGTATATCGATATCGGACGTATCGCGTCCGTCCACGGGGACTAACCCCCGTGAATTGCGTCCAGGGGGTTCCTACGTGGATCTTAATCCAGATCAACGTACCGCCGACTCGGTCACGTTTCATTTTTCCTAAAAAGCTAAGAGGAGAGAGAGAGAGAGAGAGAGAGTACCGGTGGATTGGATTCGATATTAGACTGTGTTCGTAGCAAAATAAAACGCGATAAAATCGAGGAAAAAAAAAATTAAAGATGTAGACCCGTAGAATGGAATAACAAGCGCATGGTTATTACCATCGCATAGATAATAAGAGAAGATATAGGATAATTTTCGAGCGATTGGAAAAATATCCCACAACCCGTGAAAGACATCGCGCTGAAGAGATTCGGGCGCTGGTGCCTACGCGTACTTGCTGCTCGCATAATAGAACCCGATCCGTATCTAAATCCGGGCTTACGAGATAAACAGTCTATTAGGGGACTGCAGTAACCCCCGTCGAAACTTCAGCTGGCGCATAACGATCAGATCAAAGGTATCGAATTGATGAGGAACCCTCGCCTCGCGACTACCGCATCCCGGTCTACCATATAAACTTGGTGTCTTTATCGTCCATATATATGCGTATCGAAATAGAAGCTAAATGTCGCAATTTCCGCTCGAGTTTCTTTCCGTAAAGAAAGTCTTGGATTGCAGGAATCGCGAGACGAATCCTGAAGCCACGCGTTTGTTAAAGAGCCAATTTTGAGTACATCGCGACCACTCGAAACACCATTAAGCTCGAGTCCCGGTTCATCGACACCCAGCGTCTCTGGACTCCAGGAACCCGCGCTCCCAGCAAGCAGCCGAGGGTGGATATGATTGACGAGCCCTTAAACGAAATGGGATTAATGCGCGTGCAAATTTCGAACCCCCCAGAGGACGCTGGCTCGGCTTGCTAATAATGATTATTATTAACGATGGAATTAGCATTCGACGACGCGCAACCTGGGGGAACTCGATAGAAACTCGAGAACCACTTTTCGGGGTACCGACGCGACCATCGCACAAATAGACTTTTACGAATTTCCTGCGGGAATGACGCGAAATTTGATTTATTTATTTATTAATGAAAAAGGTAGTGTTCGGTAGAAAATAATGTAACGTAAAGAGAAGCGAGCAAAAAGTCAGCGCGAATTTGTCGACGGGATGACTGAATGGAAAAGGGAATATCGGTGCGAGATTAATTTCCGAAAGCAATACTGCGACCGTCTTCGTGCTGTTGCCTTTGAAACGTGCCGGTTCAGTTAATGAAGAAGTTCTCTTGCACGGTAGCTTCCGGGCTTGGCGGAAAATTATTAATCGGTCTTACTCGAGCTCAAGTCCCGTTGACAAACATTTCTAAAGCTCGCGTCTTCCTCGTTCGGAATTTGCCACCGTTCAAGCATTTAAATAGGTACATTAATGGAGACCCGTATTCACGGATTACTACCTTGAAGATAATGCGCTACGTTGAAACAAACTTGGACTCGGAAGCTGCGGAAGAACAATTTTAGCCGAGAGGACGTTGAAGATTCGCTACACTCCCTTGCAGGACGAGTTTTCGAGATAATATTTGATTCAACGTTAAAAAGTTTACAAGTCACGACTCCAAGTACTTACCAGAGGCGAACACCGCGTGTAAAGAAAGTTACTGAAAAATAGTTACTCCTTTTATCTGAAATTCCATTGGCGAGTATCAAAGGACGTCGGTCGCACGGAAAGGGAAAAGCAAATAATATTGTATAACGAATCGGACGACCCTGTAATGGAAACTCATATCGCCAGTTCAAGGTATCGCGTGTATCGATTCCTTTGTAGACAAAAGTCTGGGAGTCGGTTCCAATGAAGATCCGGAGGCGGCGGAATCAGGGTACGTGTACAGTAGCCTTGAGCGGAATATCGAAGACGTCCAAGATATTCACCGACTTTTCAATCTTCGACTCTTGGCACACTTTCTCAAGGGCCGATAAAAAAAAGACAATAGAAAAATAGGAGACGACGGGACCAGTTAATCGCCCCAACAACGCCCACGCTATACGTACATATGCATAAGGTGTATCGAAAATTGTCCGCGAAAATCCTGGATAATCGGGAGGAAGTTGAAAAGCAAAACGAGGAGGGGAGAAAGCGTATAAAACTGTATCGTAAGCGAATAGATTTGTCCGGGGTTTCGGAATGAGTTGAGAAATCGTCGCGAACGTTGAATTTTCTCTCATAAAACGTTCCCCCGGGGGTAAGGGAGTAGATCACCCTATATAGAGGGTGGAATCCGTTTCTCGGATTTTACGAGGTCCCGCTCGAGATCTTTCTTTTTACTTTCACCATTTTCCTTTCCGTTCTCGCGTTTCCCTTTACCCTCCCCCCTCCCCGACCGCCATCTCTCCTCCCTTCCCTTTTCGTCTCACTTATTCAGACGTTTGACGGAACTTGGAATATAAACGACCTCAAACCAGCCCCTATCGTAACGTCAACTTCAACAGGGAGTAAGGAATGATAGATCGACTTTTTCGACTGCGAGGGTGTAAATATGCGGTCTCCGAACGATAGGTTTGGCGTCTAGCGAGACGACTTCCGTCTGTAAGTCCGGGAACTTCGCTCTCCGCACTTAAACTTTTTTAATGGGACCAGTCGACCTTCTAATTTCGGGAAGTAAAATAGCGAATTCTTGTTTATACCCTCATCGAAAAACCCGTACCCGGCGGGCGTCAAGCGTATCGTTAATCTGTTACAGATCAACTTTGGCGAGATTCGTATTCCGCCAAATCTAGTAGTGCCAAAGGTGAGAGTGCTGCCGGAATTTTCGAGGTTGGCCCACGGTCTTCGCAGCGGGAACATCACCATTCTAGATAGCAAAACTTTCTACATTCCGAATTTACATTACGATGGCGCGGGCCCGGATGCTTATTTCTGGATCGGAAACGGTTCGGAGCCCAGCACGTTCGGCACCAAAGTACCCAACGAAAGAAAAAGGTATCGAGTTGAACGAACAACGATCGGTGAAAGTAGTAGACTCCGTGAAACTTTATCTCGTTTAACAAACATCGTTTGATCGATGTCGCTGTTTCTACAGCTTGACTCCGCTGCAAGGATACCAAGGCGAAGACATCGAATTAGTTTTACCAGGGAATCTGACCGTGTTCGACATCGATTGGTTAGCGGTATGGTGCGTCGAGTACAAGCACAACTTTGGACACGTTATGATTCCGAAGGACCTGAACGTTCCGCCCGCCCTTGGTCAAACCAAAATCACGGTAACTGGAAACGAATCATTAACTGAACGCAGAATTCTCATCGCTCTCGTGTTCATCTATTTCGAATAAAATATACACGAAACTTAGTATCTGATGAATACACAAAATTTAATTAATGAAATGTAATTTTATCGGGGATAGCCGCCTTGGTGGTACGATCCTGTAAGTAACGCAAAGTGTACACATGCAAACTAGCTCATTCGATTGAACGTACATCCTCACACGTGTCGGAAGTAATCATTCGTTGCGAACCCGTGTAAGCACGCGACTCAAGAACCGTACGGAATCTTTTTCAGACGAGCAGCGCACCAACGCAACCTCTGGTTAAACACGAGCTGACCAACTGCAAGGAGATGCTGAAGGGCCGCGTGCAGGTGCAGTGGGAGTTGTTCGGGGAGGACATAAAGATAAGGGTGTCGGGACGAATCGAAGAGGACCAGTACGTCGCCTTCGGTTTGTCCGGTAGCGAGGGAAAGTCTGAAATGATCGGCGGTGACGTCGTCGTGATCGCTTACAATAACGGGACGGGCAAATTCATCGCCGAGGACTACTACATGTCGAATATAGCGCAATGCGATGGCAGAGAGGGCGTATGCCCGGACGAAAGAGTTGGAGGGAAAAACGACGCCGTCCTTGTGCATGGAGAACGGAATAACGGAGTGACGACAGGTATCGATCCCGTTTGAAGCGAAACATGTTTTTCGTTGGCCTGTTTTAACAACGTCTACGCTTGTTACAGTTACCTATATGAGACCTTTAAGAACCAACGAGCCAGTGAAAGACAGAATGATACCAGACTCCGAGACCAGCGTAATCGCAGCGATAGGAAAACTAAATCACAGAGGGGAAGCCAACGCTCATGAGAGATTCGACATGACCACCGAAGATATTCGTATCGATTTTACGTCGAGGAACGTCCATGAATGTAAAAATTCCCTCTACAATCTTCCAGACATGTCCGACATCAAGGCTTGGACACCGGCAGTAATCACCAACGAAACTACTTTCAACGCAAGGATCGGGCCTACCGGTGGGAAACGAGGTTACTCGAGAATTACAGGTAATAATCGCCGACAAATCGTTGTTCGACATTATCGGAATTCTTAATTGCAACAAAGCTGAAAATCTCGTCACGGATAAACGTCGTCGCAGGTGAACCTTCTTGGGGCATCGCTTGGTACATCAACGACTTGCTGATCCCAGAGATCACCGTCAAGAGGGGAGAAACGTACACGTTCATAGTGGAGGGTGGAAACGATCCTAGTAATCAAGCGAGGTGAGTTGAAATTTCAAACTGTTAATAACCAACTTTACTATGTATTCGTTCCTCTTCGTTTCGGCACTGTTGTATCTACCTTAATTTGTACCTTTATTATATCTGCTTCAAACTCTGCCCTTTCGATGCAGGTACCATCCATTTTATATCACCGACAGTCCTGAGGGTGGGTTCGGTCAAAAGACTGAGGAAGAACAGATGGATCAGAGAGCATTCGCCGGTGTAAAATACGACGAGGACGGAAATCCTTATCCGGACGCGGCTGGCCGTTACTGCGAATGGACTCACAAGACGGTGGATATGAGCGCAGAAACGGAAACGTTCGAAAGTTTCTTCGAAACTCTTAGACTGAAATGCGACGAAGGTGAACCGGCGAAACTTGTTTGGACCGTGGCCGAAGACACTCCGGATTTGGTGTACTACCAGGTATGATTAACCATAAGTTTATAATCGAACGATCGACGAATCGGTAGATGCCATTCCGTCGGTGCTTGTTTACCCCTATTGCATAAACAGTTACCGGAGTTGTTTTATAATGCTTTATTAACGCGGTATCCAGATCGGCTCGAGCTTTAAACTAACAAGACGATAACGCGAGGTAGCAGGTGAACTTTCATGGTACGTCCAATATGGAAATTTTATTTTCCCAGTGTTACGTGCACAATAACTTGGGCTGGAAGATACACGTTGTCAGCAGCGCGCACACAACCGTACCGATCATATCGATGATCACAACGTTCGTCGTCGGTCTCTTAATGCTCTCGAGATGAATCCCTCGATCGTCTAGCGCAAACTACGCGGGGTAACGTAGAGAGCACACGAGAGGAGAGGCCAAAAAAGAGACGATAAGGCATCGACGAGAAGAATCTCGCATAAGTAACGATGGTGATAAAAAACAAAACAAAAAAAAATATTCGATTATCAAAATCGGCTGATACACGATACAAGGTTGTAAGAAAGTACTTAGTGCGTAAGGTTTAATCTAACGTAAAAAGATTAGCAAAATATTTTTAAGATCTATCAGATTCAATATTTCGTATCATACGATATATGTATATGTATATTTATACATATGTATACATATACACAGATATATATATAAATCTATATATACATACTTACTATATATTATATACATACATCCACACATATTAAACACAACACACGAGGAAAACGAGATTCGAAGTGATTTTTAATGTTAAAGAATTTAAGGGACTACTTAAGAAAACGGAGAAGGGATGTTTCTGACAATAACAAATCAGGACGGGTGAACGCGGAAATTCTGACAATAATGAGAAACGAACGATGTTCGCGGGGTAGACGATAGGTAAATTGTAAGAGGGAATGTCGAGTACGTTGATGCGCGACGAAATTAAAAGAAAACCGGAAGAGCATCGGTGGTACGATATGTACAATGTAAATTTTGCACAAAGCTTTAGTTGAATATAACGTAACTATAAAATCGAGTAACCCTTCAGATATACATTTATAAATGCTGTCGACTTGACAATAATACGTAGGGTAGCGAACGACAAAGAAATCGCTGACGAAGAAACGAGAATTATGTACAAGGTAACGTCGGACAATATAATTAAGGGCGATACAAGTTACAAATTATCCCCCTATACGTGTAACAATGCTATAATATGTACATACTATAGAGTGGACCTTCCTAAAACGGAATGAAAGTATAAAATGTGCCTTGGGTACAGATAATGAACTTCTTTAATTACACGAATTAGGAACCACTCGGACAGGAGATGCCCCTATAGTACTTAGGAACTGGTTCCTTGCGCGTTCAGCGCCAAAAATATCAGAGAAACGATACATCGTTTCTAAAGACGCGTCGCGAGCAAATCTAGATTTCGTGATCTAGATTCACGAAAATGGTGAACGAATAATCGAGAAATGCGCACGTTAAAAATTGAACAAAATTGAAAGAACCGAACGTGGTATCTCGAAAATCCTTGTCCACTGTAAAAGACGCGAGACGTGCAACCAAGAAATCGGAGAAATACATAATCATTTTAAAGCAGTAGCGAAGATCGATATCGATGCTTTCGCGTGTCCAGATTCTAAGTATCGGGGTGTCCTCAAAATTGCCAGCAGTGAAAATTCTTTGCAATTCCAATTGCTTATCGCACGAAGACCAGTCTGTATTTAACTACGTATCCATACATACCTAACATATACGTTACATATACAATATATGCATATATAAATATACATACATATATTAAACACACATACATAACACGAAGTACGTGTATACATACATATGAGAAGAAGAAATTTCGAAGACTTACGTCATTTCGCTGTCAGCGGTGTCCAAGCACTATTCACAGCTCGCAATTACCTCTGGTAAATGTCCACGTAACGGTGACAATTAAATAGACGTCTAGCATCAACTTTTGTCCATTCTTCTGTCTTCGTTTTGTTCATGTCCTCGATGATCAGGGTCAATTTCTTTCGAAGCAAATCGCGTAAATCTCGAGCGACGAATACATTGGACACGGCTGTTTTAGCTCTCACGCGAGAAGCATCAAAACCAGTCTTAAGTAGAATTACGTGTTAACTACCACTGTAAGTTAATTAAGCGACAATAACGACGAAGGGCGATCGTGTCACCGACAATACTCGACGGCGATTCTCCGAAGGATCGAACAGAATTGTCTGCATCTGTATCTTAGAATACACATCGTTTTTTACCTTCCGTTTTCTCCGCTTCCGCCCGTCCTTCTCTCCCATTTCCACTTTTCTTTCGTCCTTTGTTTCTTTAAGCGAATCCTTCGGCAGACCGAGGCGAAGTCTAGTTACGTAAGCGGATGAAACTCCTACTTCTGTGAACGACAATAATAAAGATACCGACTTGCCGGATTGGATTTTCATAGGGCTGCTTCGGAGAGAAACGACAGAACGCGAATCAAGACGCGATAGACATACAATAAAGAAATCGTCTCCATCTTGCTGTCCCGTTTCCGAATCCTCTTCAGACAATAATTGTATTATCGCGGAAGTCGATGTTATTCGAACAATAATGTGGTGTTAATGTTAAGTCTATTCGCACAATAGGAAAGATCTCTATATTTTTGTCGAGGCAATGAAGCGTATTCGAACAACGAGTAGCGAATGCGACGATAGGTGCTCTTTCGAAGAAAGATCCTTCACCGTTAAACCTGTGAACGATATTTACGGACACGACGTGCTATTCCAAAATTTTCTAGATTATTCTGGACAATAACCGTACCCGATTTCTTTAAGTACAAACATCGATGATCGACCTTGACATTAGAGACAATAACGTAGCCAATGTGATAATACGATATAAAGCACGCTCTTTCGCGGGACAGCGGTTATCGTTCGTCGGAGAATAATCTCAACATCGGGGCGTTGAGCGAACAAAGTATCTGTACGGATCAATTATTCGAGGTGTAAGTGTACAATGATCGTGTCGAGTGGCGTACGATATACCTACTGCAATAAGTTCGGTTAACAGCGACGTTAAGCTACTAGGTGTAACGATTGTATGTACAGATCGAGACGAGAAACGTAAGTAGCGATGTAAAATTATACCTTTTCATCTTCTCCCCTTCTCCTTTCTATCTATCTATCTATCTATCTATCTATCTATCTATCTATCTATCTCCCATTTTTCACTTCATCTTTTAGGATATTAAGCGGTAAGCTGTTTTGAGCGTTCGGATTATCGCGGAGCAGCCCTGCTATGTCCCTCAAGTTGTTAGCCATTAAGAAAGCAAATACATACCGTAGACGCTAAGGAAAAAAGAAACTTTTTCTTTTCGTTGTGTCGACGTGTAATTTTAAAAATGAAGAGCGATGGAATGTGTCCGGGAATGATTGTATTGCTGAATGCCTACCGTGAACGATCAAAACGGTCTTCTTGTTTGGTGTATCGTACACTCCCGGAGTGCGACATTCGACTCACTAGCGATACCTTAGCTGATAAAGATGTTTTACATTTTATGTCTCGTGTTGTAGTTAAGGTATGGATAGCGTTTTGCTTGTGTAACTTTTTCTTCCGTGCCCGCCGATTTCTCGTGGAAGTCGAGAGGGATACGCGCGCCGATAGACAAGCCGATGTTTTGAGAATCAGCCGAAGAAAGAAGATAGAATACAATTCTATCTGGTTAGCGCTCAATTCGGTCCAGCTCTCCAAATATCTCGTAAGAACAACACCCCCTTAAGCAGTCCTTTTCTCGCAATTAACTCGAACGATCTGCGTTCTTGAAACCTGAAACTGTTCGAGGTTTCTAAATGCAAGACGTACATTCTTGTATTCCTATTACCCACACTTGATTTTCTTTCTCGATACCTGTTCACATATCCCTATCGAACATATCCCTAATGTAAGGTTCGAACACTTTGAATCAAGTTCAAGATCGATGTAACGGTTTCAGACAAAGGCGAACTCTCCTTGGATTTACTATAAATGTCGTTAGGTAAAAGCTGTCACGCGCTCTCAAGATCGGTGTTTGTATCTCTAATTTACCCCGAAAGCCGTCTGACGATATTTCTAAATCTTGAGTCGAAAAAACGTAGGAAAAAAAAAGAGATCCAGGAGTCGCGAATCGCTGGTCGTAAACAATATAGTTGCTTACGCGCGTGAAGAACACTGAACGATGGAGAAACGACACGCAACACTCTCTGTACGATGATTAACTAGAAATAAGTGAAAAGGAGCAACGTTCGAGATAGCGATATTAAGAGTTTGTCGCGCAATCGAGTGGATGTTATAACACTGTCAATATGCATGTAACGACGAAAGTCTTCTCGTTTCAACGATACCGCAGGGATACTCGGAGACTTTTAAACTGGATATATCTTTCTGAATCTTGTCCTCGTGGTAGAATATATTTTCACACTTTAGGAACACGGCGTGGAAAATCGAAAGAAATGTAAGACACTGTATCGGTGTTTCGGCTCTTTGCACTCTTGGTACCGTGGTCTCGTCCTAATTAAAAAACAACACGGAACGTGTAGTAAGCTAACATACTTGTATCTCTATCTGAATTGAAACTCCGCCGATAGCAGAATCGTATCGGAAATGAAACTCGAGAGAGTGCTATCGAAAGTGTGTAAAAAAAAAAAGTACGTAATAAGAATTTGTTCGTTGTAATAGACCGTCTCTGGGTTACGGTTGAACATTTTTTAAAGATGTATTTTTAAAGGGCAAATATCGTTAAGTGAATGTTATGAAACTCGTCGAAACAGTTTGGAAATTTCTCAAATGATCGTGACTCGGAACTCTGTTTATCCGCACATGGCAGAAGATAAAACGGAACGACAGAGATTCACCTAATCTCCCCTTTTCGATGATTTCAATTAAATTTCTTTGGATAAGTAGAGTTTTAGGACCGCCGCGCATTGTATCGTATATGTATAGCCTAGCCTACTCTAAACCAGTATCTTTCAACCGATTTTCTTGCGTAACAAGAATTCCTCTGGACTAGATTAGGCTAGACTGTGCCGTGTTCGATGCGCGATGAACCTTACCGTATCTAAAATCGATGGAACGCAGTAAAATAGTCCCGCGGTGGCCAGACGCGAGTGCGAAGAGTCGAAAAGGAGAAGTCCATGAAAAACCATTTCCAGAATTATCGTAGATAAGTCGTTTTCGAACACACTGACGCGCACTCATTAGCAATTAGAACGTCCCGTAGAAATTATCTTAGTTCGTGAGCTAACAATGAAACAAAAAGAAAAAAAAAAACGGAATAAGTAAAATTGATCAACCACCATCGAAGAACATGTGAAACGGATAAACGAAAATGAATCTATGCCCGGAGAGGCGAGTTTCGGCAAATTTATCAAAGTCTCGCATATTGAAAAAATAAAAAATAAAAATACATATATAAAATGTAGCATTATCAAGAATGATAACAATTGTCAACCGTTTTTTTCAACGTTTACGTGTTAGACTAGGTTAATCAACAAAGTAACTCTATTAATCGTGTACTCGTATTACTGTAAAGTCGATTCGATTGTCGAGATTCTCGTGTTTCCTGCTTTGAACGTACAATCTAGATTTTTGTATTCGTTGAGGAATATGGAATTGCCGCTTCAAAGGATCAGCAATAGCGAACGTGTGAATCGATTCGCATCTGTTGGAAGCATGTGAACATCGTAAATTCGGTCGATCGTTCATTTTTTTCTTTTCATTTTTATTAATGAAACGAAAGTATTTCGTGGAGAGTTAATTTTCTCGACGTAGTCTATATGCACAGTACAGTATGTAAAGGATAAGCGAGTTTACTTATAGCGTTAATCTGTCTTTCGTGAACAAAGAAGGAAAAATGGATAGTATATACGCATAATATGCACCAAGCCGCACAGAAAGGAATGCTCGCGCGTGTTCCAAACATAAACAAACCTCGAAGTCGCATATAATAACGTTAATGGAAGAATAACATAAAGAAGACTGCTCTCGCCAGCAAAAAGCATCATCTCCCTTCAAAGAAAATAGATAGTTAGAGACGTGGGGCGGCCTTGACAAGGACGAAGACAGGGATAAATGTTGCGGAAACCCTGATGTATACCTTTAACAAAACTTGTCGCAAGAAAAATTCACATTGTAGAAAATTGGAAGTTTGACTTTCTTTCCTACTTACAGTCAGATCGAAGAAGGAATTGTGTCGAAAGACCCCCCACAGCTCACTCCGATAAGGATAATTGTTAGACCACTCTATTGTCCATGTTTAAGGCCGACTCTGTATAGAAAACTCCAATTTACGCTACGCATTAAAAATACTTTCGTTCTTTATCCGTTATGATTTTTCTTTTTATGCGTATAAGTAGATCTTTTAAAAAGGAACAGAAGTTACTTTTAAATTTCGTACGAATCGAGTTTGTACGTACAGTGATTATTGTTTTCAACTAGAAAATTAGGTCTATTAATTCGCTTAAAAGCAGAGTAGACAGCGACTTTGATCTCGAACTGAGAAAAATTGTCATTTGAAAACGGAAATTGCTGTATTTATCTATCGTACGCAAATCCACATCCGAAGGATAGTAACGATGTATGGTATGAGGTTAGGAGTGGCTGCTCTAAAAGTTGCGAAGTCACGATGAGTTATTATTCTCCAATGGAAATATCTCAGGATATTATACACGTTCACTGTCCCCTAAGTTTTCTCCTCAACCTTTCACGCATTAAATCTACAGCTTTGACAGCGCTACATTTATTAACGATTGGGTAAAAAGAAGCGTCTAAGTCATCATGAGGTATATAATATATTATGATTATGAATTATTGAACATTGTATCAAATTTTATATTCACTTCTTGTGGTTGACAATAAACTGGTTTTATAAAAAAGATAGAGGCGTTTTGTACAAGTATGTTCAACATACGATTTTCGCACAATCGTATCGTGTAACATAAAATTACATATACATTCTTCTCGATTAAATTGTAAATTCGCTACAAGGTTCACTTTGGATAGCCCCAAGGATCTTTCTTTTGATCCATCAAGACAAGGGATGATTCGCAGATTTTCTTGAACACCTCGCGTAATCTACTCTTCTGGAACACCTTGAACAAAATTAAAGCATTGATTATACTATTACGCATATGTAACATTGGAACGTTTTAAAAAATCGTAAATAAATACTTTATAAAGTTGATATTGTTCGGAAGCGAGGATATCCGCTAATTGAATGCAGCCAGAATGTTCGTTCATTTCAGACATCACCGAATGAAGAAGAAGCGTAATTTTTGGAATACAAAGCTCCCGTAGTTTTTCCATCTGGTGTTCTCGCGATTCTTCGTCTAGTGTACGTGACTCGTCGTTATCATTATTTGAATCGACAAGCCAACCACCATCCGGAAACAACAGTACATTGAACAGTAGTTGTTTGACAGCCTACAAAAGAATTATTATTTTTTCAAATTTCTATTTTGTTCGACTATGTAACGAAGATTCTTTTTTAAATTTTTATTTCAGTTTTATGTAACGAACCTTCGTGTGGTGTTGCATCGTACATTTCCACCTTTCCATTTCTACGTTATACTGCGATTTCTTATGCTCATGTGCAACTTTCTCGGTAAAAGTGGCATACGGTGGTAATTCTTCTAAAGGTATAGGTTTTCCATGATGATAATGGGAAAACCATTCCGCGAAACCCTCTTGGGCATCGAGATAAGTTTTATAACAAAGATATTCTCGAATCGACGAGGATGCTCTTTTCGATAGATTGTCCGATATCGTGAGATTCGTTATAGTACCTTCCATTGTTGGATATTCAGCCATAACAGATTCGATAGAATCCTCTGGAATCTGACCATAAAATGAACACATGATAAAATCCTACTAAGAGTATAGAACAAAAAAATCATATTTCAACATTGCACCTTGTTAAAAGCTTTACGCGCGGCATCAATTTTTTCGTTGATTAAGAAAAATCTTATAAGAGCGTTAGTTTGCCACAATGCTTCTTCCCTTTGACTTGGATAAAATATTAACCAGTCTAACGCGTTAATCTTCTCCATGTCTGCGTCGGTTATAGCACCCTGTAAATCCGCCTGTACGATATCCAAGTTCTTAAACCGTATACTTTCTACCACTAATTTTGTGATCGCTTCCACGTTCAGATTCGCATCTTCTGCCGCAGTCAAGCATTTTTTGCGCTGCTCGTAATCTTTTATCATTTCTAGGTAGCTCGCGTAACTTGTTACTTGAGCCTCCTGAGGCAACATAGCTGTATAAAAAGCAATCAAAATCGGGTCGTCTATTTCGATTAGAATATTAACGTATGCCGATAGAACTTTATCTCCAACTTTGTCATTTACGTTTTTCCCAATTTGTCGGAAGAAAAATACTAAGTGAGCTAAAAATCGTAAAAAGTGAGGATCACAGGTCTTCCTGTCTATCATATTCTCTATTTCTTCCATCAATTCCGGTATTTGATCCAGAATCAAGTATTTCTGAATAAGATGATCAGGTTCGTTGGACTGTGCACGAGTAGTCGGATTTTTTGACGCGTGGAGTTCTTTGAACACGTCTTCCAGCGAAATTTCATTCTTCCAATAATCGTCAACCATATTCGTAAAAGTTTTTGTCGCTAGATCTCTCACCACTCTTTCGACTTTTATGTCCAACAGCGTTTTCATGTAAGCCCACAGCGCATCATGCCATGAAAACGCCACTTGTAACATTTGTTGGACATTTCCGCATAGGCTAGCGTACGTAGCGCGATAAAATTGACCTAAACGCAAGAAACAATTCCGATTATTAGAAACGGCAGTTATGCGAATAATAAAGAACTATTACCTATGCGTTTATCCTGAGAAAGATCCCACGCGCACAATTTCCAAAGACTTCTAGTAGGATTTCCCTCGATAGGTAATTTGGTATCAGATAACGGATTTTTATAATTAGGGTCATGATGAGGTATCCATCCTAACAAGCAAGCAGCTCTCCAAGGCTGTCCACAATTTTCAGCCAATGCTTGTGCCTTTTGGAGACGACCGCAACGTACCTATTTGATAGAATATATTTTATATTTTATATTTCATTCCCTTGTTTTATTTAATCTTTCAATCAAGAAATTTATACCTCTATAAACATTCTTTTTTCAAGTCTTGCATTATCTTCTCTGTCCAAGTCGTGTAAAGGTTTACCTTCTCTTATTGGAGCATCTGGATCAAGGGAGGACACAAATGGTCTAGACATATGAAAAGGAATTTGTTCTTTGTCTTTAATCGCAAGTTGTCGTACTGTATTCTCCCATGCAAGAGTTTTATCTGTAAAATGTTCGGCCGACGAATATCTATCTGCCTGATCCAATGCATTCTTTTCCAACCAATCTATTATTAATTGATATTCTCTGATATAACTTTCTGTTTTAAATAAGTTGTCTATTATGAGTTTTTCAGATATATAAGTATTATTTTCATCAAAATCATCCTCCATTGGAGTGGGAAAGTTAAGGCTATTTATTCGATTTTGATATAGACAATAAATAAGCCTCCATGTGTTCCTTTCGTTCTCCAATGAAATTTCTTCTTCCGACACTTCCTTGGATTCTACTTTTAATTGCATGCCTGTAAATCAAAGTTCACTATTACATGTCCTAATAGAAGTCTTATTTCAATTCATACCTCTCATTATATCTAACGTATCTGAACAGTTCTGTATAAAATCTGCAACAGTATCGAACACTTGTGTCTCTGAGAAGTTCATTTGAATACTATGTAAAAAGTCATAATACAGCTTAGACATGATCTCGCGCCAGGGTTCGTTTGCTTTCAAAATCATGCCAGTTGCTGCACTATCTTCCATCATTTCCCTTAAAGTAAGGTCATTCTTTTCCGAAGTAACCATTATATCACGTATTTCGTGGGGTGCAATCGTCAACGAATCGTCCATGTCCAGAACATCGTGAACTTTCATCGATTTTGAGCTCAGGTACGATTTGTTCAGCAGTCTTGGACTATTAATGTCATTCGGCTGACGGGAGTCATCCGAATCTTTTCGTACGTGAATGCTATTTTGCAAAGATATCCTCTTCGGAGTTGTGCTTTTTCCACTTAACCTCAAAAATGACTTTCGTTGAACATTCTCTTGATTATGCATTTGCATAGATCGTTCCAAATTTTCCGTAGTATCGTGTATTTTATCCATTGTTGAACTATTGATTAAAAATCATCAGCGTTAATCGATGCTATTATTTTTCCTCATTTGTTTTATACAACTGTATCCCATGTATCCGACGAACAATAATTTGATAATCGTGCCGGTTTTCGAATGACACAGTGTTACCAATGGCACAAAATTTTCCCAGAAAATAAATTACCTAAGTAAACATTTGGGATATTCCGGAGTTTTGTCGTGCAAACTTGCATATCGCAGCTCGTGCTGCTCCCACTACTTTGCTAAGCGGTACAGTACATACGTTATAATATTGACATTTGTAAATTTTCTGTGTCTGGCATACTCTGCTATCTGGGACTACCTTGGTCTTGGTCCATCCTGATCGTAAGGTTGTGTTCGTGCCAGTTGCAGCCAGTTGGGTGGTTGCGAAGTAATTGAAAATGGCGACTCGTCTAATTAAAGTTAGTTCTGCATTGCGGACTTATACTAACAAAACTAGTCTCGTAAAGGTAAGAGGATTTTAACTTTACAATATGACTTTAGTTGTTGAAATATATTACGACAATTCCTTGAAATTTATATTCAAAACAAGATGTTCTTACCGAGACGACAAATCATCGACTCCATTTGCTCCTTACGTAATGAGAAAAAAATTTCTAAAACAATTGTAACAATAAGAAGTAAATAACGAATTACTGTTTAATTGATAACAAATGACATTTAATAAATGAAATTTGGTTATGTACATTAGAATACTTGTATCAAGATACCATAACCTCAACTTGTTCAGGTCACCTCATAATGTATTTTGCCAGTAAATACGAAAATTTGACAGTTACGTTTTATCTTTCTTAAGGTATTTCTTTGTTACTTGCATATAATTTATATCCTTAGACACAAAAGCAATGGCACTCTACAGCACCATCCATGAAAGAGATGCTTATCAATCAACCACCCACAAGGGTCACAACTTTAGATTGTGGTATGAGAGTTGCAAGTGAGGATAGCGGTGCTCCAACAGCCACAGTAGGGCTGTGGATTGATGCTGGCAGTCGCTTTGAAACAGACGAGACTAATGGAGTGGCACACTTTATGGAACACATGGCTTTCAAGGTAAATTATTTTTTAAAGATATACCTCTGTTAAAATGCTAGAAGTCTTAATTGAAATGACAATTATTAACAGGGAACTACTAAACGTTCACAAACTGATTTAGAATTAGAAATTGAAAACATGGGGGCTCATTTGAATGCTTATACAAGCAGAGAGCAAACAGTATTTTATGCTAAATGTTTAGCACAAGATGTACCGAAAGCTGTAGAAATTTTGAGCGACATCATACAGAATTCAAAGCTTGGCGAAGCCGAAATTGAGAGAGAACGTGGTGTTATTTTAAGAGAGATGCAGGAAGTTGAAACAAATCTCCAAGAGGTTGTATTTGATCACTTACATGCTAGTGCCTATCAAGGTACACCATTAGGAAGGACAATTCTTGGCCCTACTAAAAATATTAAAAGCATTACACGAAATGATCTTGTTGACTATGTAAAAACACACTATGGTCCACCTAGGTATGTAATTGTAAACTGTCAATTTTTATAAAATGTTCAACTTATGTCTATATTGTATTGAAATTCTTTTTCTTAGATTTGTTTTGGCTGGTGCTGGTGGTGTAGATCACAATACACTGGTAAGCTTAGCCGATAAACATTTTGGTAAAATGCAAGGACCAGTTTACGACGAGATTCCACCGTATTGGGAACCGTGTCGTTACACGGGTTCTGATATACGAGTTCGCGATGACACTATTCCTCTTGCACATGCTGCGATTGCTGTTCAAGGTAGGAAAAAAGTTAAGTCAAACATAACTTTTATAGAACGATATTCAGCATTTAATAGATATTTTTTAAAGGTGCTGGGTGGGCAGATGCAGACAATATTCCCCTTATGGTTGCAAATACTCTCGTGGGAGCATGGGATCGTAGCCAAGGAGGAGGTGCAAATAACTCAAACCGCTTAAATGAAAATCGTTACGTTCGTGAAATGTGTCATAGTTACCAAAGCTTTAATACTTGTTACAAAGTATGTATTATCATACAAATGTTCCATTTTAAAGTGTATAGTAACTATACTTTTTTTTTACAGGACACAGGTCTTTGGGGTATATACTTCGTATGCGATCCTATGGGATGCGAAAACTTTGTTACTAGGTTGACTCGGGAATGGAAAAGGTTATGTGTATCAGTTACAGAGAAGGAAGTTGAGCGCGCGAAGAATATTCTTAAAACAAATATGCTCCTCCAGTTGGACGGAACAACTGCAATTTGCGAAGATATTGGTCGACAGATTCTCTGTTATAATCGGCGTATACCACTTCATGAACTCGAGGCCAGGATAGATGTAAGTATAACTTATATATAAAATATTTTACATACAATTTATGTATTAATAAAATTGCTTGCAGAGTGTAACTGCCAAAAATATTCATGATATTGGGATGAAATATATTTACGATCAGTGTCCAGTAATTGCAGCAGTTGGGCCAATCGAAAACTTGCCTGATTATACCATAACTCGTTCCAAAATGTACAGCTTGTTCATGTAAAAGCATTTCCCAACACAAATTTAGAACGAGTCGCCAGTAACATCATTTTTAGTAAAAAATTAGGATTAAAGTAAGATTGCAAATATTTAATTCATTTTTCGTAAATATTAATTGTTCAGATTTATTCATATTTATTATTCAAATTGCGATATGTAAGACAAGTCTATGTATATTCCAATAATAATTTGTAGTCTCACTTTAATACTTGTTAATACTTATATTTAAGTGAAATAATAATTTATCAATTGGTTATACCTAAATCATTGATGTTTACGAAATTGTAACAGGTATTGATGAAATTAATAATAAATCATGTGTGTACTCTTCCACACATCACATGCTATTTTATTTCTGTTACACTTTATGTACGTATGTATGTACACTTACATATTACTATGAAATAATTTCATAAATAATGTTACCTAATTATACAATTTGATTACGAATATAGATAGGAATTAATGTTGAAGTATGTTGATCACTGTGTTTCTACAAAAAATAGTATTTAGCACATAAATCATAAATGCATAATTTACTATTACTTATCATAATTAATTACAAAGACATATACTTAAATTAATAATTTTGTATTCCACATAGAAGGATTACTTTTAATGCAATGGTGGAATTGCGTTATTATTATAGTAATAAGATCATAAATTTGAGCGCTATACATAATAAAGCTTTCGATAAGATTCTTCCCCGAGGTACTAAATGCTAATAAAAATAGTTATAAAAATCATAGAAATATTAATATTTTTTAGCATCCTAATAATAAACAATTTTGTCATAACTTTTTTGTACTTGTACTTATATTAAAAGAAACTCACTTTTATAGTTTGATTACCATAATTATGCAATTAATAAGTTTCATGACTACCTAGCATTACTTTGCGGTGCTGTGGTCAATGTTGGTGATGCAGTATCTTTACAAACTTTAGCAGTCATTTCAGCCAATGGTTCTAATTCTTTTGTGCTTATTAATTCAAATTCTGTTACAAAATAGTAAAAATGTTTGTAACATGTATTTACGTGCGCTTCCTGAAACAAGCAAAATAAATATGAATACTATGATAAGAAATATTAATATACAAAGATATGAAACTTACTGCTCCTATTGCTACAATACGGTCAAAATGATGTATATAGACATGAACAAAAACTCTAAATAAGCGTGTTAAGATTTTTCTACACAGCGGTACAAATGTTTTTGGAAATGGTACATCTGTAATAAAATTTGTCCATAATTAATTTATATCATAATTAATTTAACACATCTAAATGTGTTACCTGTTGACACTGGAAATATGTTTTCATTATTTATTTGTGCTTCAATCCAATCCATCAGAAGACTAACATATTGTGGTGCTGGTAATGCTGTTGGCTTTTTATATTTTTCACCATCTGCCCATAAATATTCAAAACGAGCTCCACCACTCATAGTTGGACAGGATGCGGAATCACAATATTCAGAAACAGTGCCATATATTAGGTTTATTCTATTAAAAAAGTCTACAACTGAAATTATATTGTGTGTGAAAATGATAACTCAAAGGATTAAAATATAAAAATTTCTTAACATAAACTTTTAAGTACCATGAACAGCAATCCAGTCATTAAGATCCTCTCCAGGAGGCAGTTTCACGGCAGACCTTAAATTAATTCCAGAATTAAGGGAAGCCTGTGCTTGTTTATACAAGGAATATCGTAATGTTCCGTGAGTAAACTTCTTCTTTGGTCTAAATGTCTATATCGAATTAAAAAAATTTAAATCAGAAGTGCGTAATAAAAACATTGAAGGCATATACACGTATAACAGCTTTATATAAAAGAATAAGTATAGTTATAACACGAGGTGTTTTTATATAAAATTCATCGATAAAACTATATATTAGGTTAGAGTATTTGTTGTAACGTGAACAAATACCGTAACGACAGAGAAAAATATTCACCTTTCCTTTCTGAAAGAATTCCATGAAACCACTCAACGCAGTCATTGCGGTTACAATTATACAGAAACAGTAATTATTAAACAAATACCGAGCTAACCGGTAGTGCAAATTTATTTCGTGCTATGTCCATGTGAGTACTACGAATCGAAATTTTGTATCACCCATGTATAACTACTAGATCTTCCCATTTTACAATTGCTTACGAGTTCTTTAATTGCATTCAATTTCAATTAGTATACTAACTTTCTGCAAATAATTCAATTACTTTAAAAAAGGCTATGAGAAGGACAGAACTGCCCACCAATTTGCCCTCTTTCTCAGCAGGAGAAATTTGGAACTTCCAACCAGTGATGCCAGTCGGGTCGGGCGTTAACAGTGTCGTATCAACGGTAACAAAGGGGGGCTGTGGCTATTGTCGTGGCTATGAGCACAAAATCATGAATATTTGTATATTGTCTATACTTTTATATTGTCTTTATATATTGTCCTATCTTTATCCTTAAATCATGAATATATTTGTAAAATTATGAAAGGGTAATTAAGATACCTTTTAAGATGCCCGGCTGTCATCACTGCCCATAGCCTAAGTTTATTATAAGAGTAGTTCCCGTTTTGCCGCCAGATTAACGACCAATTTTTAGTGAAAATAGTTTCCAGTGATCCAGCTAGATAGCGCCATTAACTAAAGAGACGATAATTATTGCTGTTAACGTTTAAATATTATGTGAATATGGTATATTATAGTCTTAGAAAGCAAATAATCGTATTAATTATGCATTAATAACAAATAAATGTTAATATATTAAAATGTGTCGGTGGCGCCATCTAGCTGGATCATTGGAAACTATTTTCACTTAAAACTTGGGCGGTTTCCCACCGATGGCGTCACTAGTGTACCAGATCACTCGCCATCTGGCGGCAAAAGTGAGAACTATTTTTATCGCGCGATACTATTTTCGTGTCCATGAAACACATTACCAAAGAGTATTAGATCTTTTGCGCATTACATTCACGTATACTATCTCTGAACTATACTAAAGTATAGAATAAACGATGCCGTGAAACTAATTTTGCTTAATAACGATTATTGATAAAATGATTTTAATAGAGGGATATTTAAGGCACTGAGAAGTTAAACAGTAGCATCTAAATAAAGCTGTAATTGTAGAAGATATCGACGATCTTTTATTCACGTATCAAATGTATGTACGTGGCTGTATGGTACACAAGGTTTAATATAACAATGACTGTACGTGAATATCTTTAATAAAAATAATCGTACATTTAAATTAGAAAAAATATTTCGAATAAACTATATTTTTTACATAAATAGTTTATTACATAGACAGGCACTTTAATGCACAAAAGTAAAAAAGTAAATGTTACCCCGGACACTATTATTATTCGCGTATTCCCCCGAAATAGATATAATATTTGTATAATAATACATCGTAATTGTGTTGTAATTTTGTGCAAATATATGTCTGTACATTACTACACAGGCATAATCAATTTAATCTTCTTACCCCAGTTTAATGTTTAATTATTATAGCAATTATACATTATAAATTCAAACAATATTTACGATTTTCAATTATAATAAACATTTTACTTTCAATTGCCATTAATATTTAATTAACATTCAATTTGAGATTTTTTTTTCATAAGCAAGGTTTAGATACTTACTACTTAAATGTTGTATGCTTTATATAATTGTTTGTTTCTTTATATAATCAGTACATACATGTAATGGATAGTTTTTCTGTTTATGTACGTTACAATTAGTAAAATTACTTTATCTATAAATGTACATTATATCTCTTCTCTACCTCAAGCATAGAGGTAATATGTTTACAGTTTTAAAGCAAAACAAAAATGATCACTCATTGTCGGTGTATTATAAATCTGTTACAACAGTCAATACTCAGACAGATGGAATGATTCCTCATGGTAGTACAATATTTCGGAATTGATTTTCACTGAATTAAAAAAACTGAATACTATTATATCCCATAGCCAGCCACCATTGTCAATTAGTCAATAGTAGTAATGTCACGTACAATTTAAAAAAAAAAAAAACATTTTTAACATTAATAATTTATAAGCAAGGTAGTCTTTTCGTGTCCAGCACAGAGATATCTTGCAAATCGTGGATCAAATTATACATTGATGCCATTAAATGCATCACAGTCTTAATGACAAACTCAAAATCTGCTTTAACTATATAACTATACAAAAGTTAGGTTAATGTTATTTATCGGTTTTAGTTCAAAATTCTAAGTAAGAAAGACCATGTATGTAGAAGCAAAGTGCTTTAATACACACATGGAACTATTGCAATTATTTATTCTGTATAGTCATTTAGAGCTGTATATCTTCTAGGACTTTTTAAAAACGTACTTACTGTATAACCTCATTTGGTAAAGAAATAGTTCCCGATCATGTTTATAGAGATGAAAATGCCGTATCTCTTTCGATTAGTGTCCAGTGAAGAAGTTGTATTAATAATTACGTACATTAATTTATAGTTTATTGTGCGGTAATCATAGGTGCTTAGAACCTTCCGCTTTTTTTGTCGTTGGTGGAACACCAGGCGCTAATGGAGGATTTCTGACCGAATCAGAAGTGGTATTACTTTTAAGAACTGCAGCTGACTTTTCTCTTTTCTGTTCAGGTGAGCGTGGAGCATAATCTTCGTCTAATTCTTCTTTTCCGTAACCCTTTTCAGTCGTCACAGGTGTAGCAGGAACTGGAGATTTTGGGGAAACATATTTCGTTTCAGAATCATTTGCTTCAGTTGAATCATTTTGCAATGTTTTTTGCAATTGTTCATCCACTTCTAAAATTTCCTCCTTATCGATCAATTCAATCAATTCATGCACTTGATTTTTGCTGAGCTTAATATCTTCTTTTCCAATCAATTCCACTACCTATAAAAAAAATCGTATACTTTATACCAATTTACATTTAAATGTATATTTTTTTATTCGTATCATGTATTGGATATTATGTATTACCTTCAGAACGTCTTCGATCTTTATAGAGCCGTCTCTATCGCCATCGATCTTTCCCAAGATTTCTGCTATGCGTTGCAATCGATGATCATCAGGAACACTTTGAATGCGTTTAATAGCTGTGATTAATTCGTCTATTTTAACCAACTCTTCCTTTTCTTTTGAAGAAACACATGTTTCTACATCAGCGCTTCCTGCTTTTTGTTTAACCTGTTTTTCAGATTCAAGTTGTTCTAAAACCGCGTCCATCTTTCCTATCATCTTGTTCACTTTCTTAAATAATCGTTTGGCGCCCTTAGACACTTTAATATCTTCTATATCCTCTTGACCTCTTGCAGCTGCTTTAATTTCATAGAGCTCTTTTAAATCTTCTTGATAGTCGGCCATCTCTTCTTTGAGCTCTTTTAACTCCTCCTTCTGCACAGACATCTTCTGATTGTCCTTTCCAATGGAATCTAAAGCCTGTTCCAATACTTTTACATCTGTATTCGTAATCTCATCAGTTTGAGTGCTTTGCACAGTGACTGATGGTTGTGGTTCGTTTTCTTTCTGTTCCAGCCGCTCCTCTTCAATTTTGCGTTCTTCCATTTTAATGATCTCAATATTCGTTTTGTGGTCTATTTTACCTTCCTTCTCTCCTATCGCACCTTGGGTACGTGCGACAACCGTATCAGGAAGAGCAGATATCGTAGCTTTCAATTTGTCTGACATGGGTATTGTTTCTGGGACCATAAGTGCTCGAGAAAGAAGCAATAACGACGGCGGAACCTTCTTATTTAAACTTAAATCTAACCATTGAGCCAACTGCTCCCTCAATTTACTTTCTGGCAAGCCATATGCTCGCATTCCGCGTGCTCTACAAGCTTGTTGTAATTCGCTTCTAGTAAGAGTGTCTATACCTTCTTTTTCGATTAGCTATAAAAATAGATGTAAATTATGGTACGATAGATTACGTTTATTGTCAGTAAAAAAAAAATTACCTTATCATCCGCTGAAAGACTTCTGAGCCTCATTCTAAGTAGAAATCGTAAAAAGTTTGTCGTTCCAAGTGTTTGCACATCCAACACTCTACATAATGCAACTAATTGTGGACGAGAAAGAGAATCTAATGTGATTTCATCCTCGAAAAGTTTACTAAATTGCATGATTTCATCGTTTGTGGCTGTAGCACCGGACGTTCGTACTTTATAGAAAAATTCTGCAAACTCTTTAGCCTTTTTTGATTTATAATCCGACGATTGTACTGCCATATCATCCAATGTTTTTTGTAGAAACTTAGCCATTTCGATTTTAATCTGAAATAAAAAAGTCGAATATACAAATTCAATAAAAATTATCGTAATATTAAAAACATTATAAAGTCACGAATTCGTACCTTCAGCGCTTGCTTTAATTTATCTTCTTTTTCTGTTGCTGTTTGGAAAGTAGATGGTAGTAAACCAGGGAAAAGTTTAATAGCAAGTGGTAGTAAGAATTCCATAAAGGGTACGATAATAAAAACAGAAAACGGAATAAGCCTGAACAAATCGCCAGTTGTTTTTATAAGCTATTTAAAATACAATTCAAAAAGTCAAACAGATATTATTTGATAACATGGATAATAAATACACAACATTATTTATAACTTACCAGTCTGTGTTCTCTTCGACTAAGTTCTTTACCTTGCAAAATTCTCCAAACTAGTTTTGCAGAGATTTTCATATCAAGACCCAGTAATCTGAATCCATGATAATAATGTATTATTTCCCCTTTCACTTTTTGCCATAAGGTAGGTTTTTCTGCCAATGCTTTTTGAGTACTGTGTACAACACTTGTTTCTGTTTTGTCTTTTTGTTCCTTTTGTTCCTTGATATTCTTCACAGTATCTTCTACCTTTGAGGATGATTCTTGGCTTTTCCATGTTGGTGTTATATAAATTGTACGGAGTTGTAAGTATGGTGAATTAATACTATTGCAGTTTTCCGTTATAGTAGAGCTTATAAATAATCTACTACTTCTTGAATCCCTTTTACCCATACAAATAAGTGCCGAGGATCCATTTATTTGATTGATATTATGCCACAATTTGAAACAGCAGTATTCTGAAATAAATGAATCTTGTCAAATTTTGTAAATTATATCTTCAATATAAAATGTAATTATATACACTTCTCTTTATCATTTCTTTAAATGTAACAAGCATTGTTGTATTATTCAAACATAAATCTTAAATGAAAACTATTATATCATTAGCAAAAAATTGATTGTAGATATATCAATATTATTATTCACAACAGTAAAAATAGCATTTCATTAGAAATACCGCTACACTGCGAAACCACGAACCGCATTATTATTAATACCTATTTCATAACATAACCTACTACTAAATTCATTTTGTAAATCGTAATATTAAAGAAAGAAAATGATAAAGTAAAGTGTAAAAATGTTGTTAATCTGTCACAGATATTAATAACTCTATCTATAAATTCACCTGTTATATAAATATAACGTGTACAATATCTATAAATCACGCGTTCGAAATAATATTACAATTCTAATTTGTTATCAATCGGAATTAATTGTACATACGTCGAATTGCTCTGCCCTGGCTAATTGCCAATGTTTTTCTGTGAATTAAAGTGTTCATCTCGTATTAGTTTTCTTTTTGTAGTTTTTGTACTTCTTCGGAGCCGTGTTTCTGTGCAAATATGTGGTAAAATACGGCCATTACACATTTTCCATTTCTGCCTTGAACATAGCGATGAGAGATCAAAGATCACATGTAATCACTTGTAGGTGTAGGTATCTGTTCGTAAGCTGGTTTTAATATTACTAGCGCGACTTAATGTTTGTTCATTTACTTCTATTTATTTGCGCACATTCTTATCGATATATCTCACAGTTAAATACAACTCTTAATTTAATTAGAAGTCGCAGGCTCATCAATTTTAATGTGTTATCGACGATTTAAAAAAAATATACGTAGCAGTACTGCTACGTTAATCTTATTATTCATGTTGTTTTTTTATTGTTCGTTAAAAAGTCACCAAGCTCTGCCACCAATCAAGACTCCTTCTTCTTTGGCGAAGCGTCTTGATTCGTACCCAGATAGAGACTTTCTCCCTAGGGAAGAACAAATTCTTCGGGTATTCTTTCATACAAATCTCTTTATAAACGTATTTATATATTAACAATCTGCCAAAGACATTTGTCCTTTCTATTCAAAACAAATTCGTTCATTGACCTCTAAACGACCTCTAGAAATTGATCGACTTTTGGGTTATTACTAAGAGTGGTTGATAACGATCTGTTTGAAAATGATCAACACATTTTACGAACACGAACGCAGTGGAAGATTAATTTCAGAACACACTGGAAATCTTGTGCAAGAGCTGACCGTCTGCCAATATGGAACCGAAAGGAGGAGGGGTACTGAAGTTTTAGTAGCCGCCATGTTTTTCTCTGAGTGGGGTGTGTAGAAGAGGCCGGGGTGAAAATCATCTCTCGAGGCATGCAGGTACGTCAGAATTCGAACATTTTAGTTTATCGTCGTGATAGAAATGAGTATTGTGATTGTCGTGAGTTGACAGTGCCGTAGCGTATGAAAATGAGTTTGTTTTTGTTTCGTAACGTCACGCAGTCCGCCGTTCTTGACGCGAGAACTATGACTCAGGCGAAACGCATAGCGCAATCGACAAGGTTATTTGCATTGCTCGAGTAATGTCTCTGCCAACAATCCATATAGACTTCGTGTTGGAGCGTTATGCGTACGAATTGCAGTTTGTTTTCGTGTACCAGTTCAAGAGACATCTATCAAGTGGACGAGTCTGATTGACGATGCGTGCAAAACCCTGAAAATTCTTTCGCTTTTACGTTTGATCTCTTGCGCCCCCGTAATCTGGAGATAACCGTTTTTGACAACGTTTAAGAACGATTGTCGAACGGCTTCCGCCAATTTTTTGGCTCATTGTAATTTAGCAAATGCAACATAGCACAGTCGTTCTCAAAGTCACGACGTGGAATAATCGTTTTTAGATCCATGATTCGTGCAACGTGACTGAACAGCCTCCAACGTAAACGTACGTCTCTAACTACGTCTTATGTTTTGCGCAAAAAGTTTACGATTGAATAAAGTTTAAACGGACACACATTAATAGTTCCCGTTGCGAACGTTCAAAGATGTACGATTCAAAGATTTAATTAATTTTGTATTTCCGAAAAAACAAGTAGATCAATGTAAATTTGTATCATTTTTTTTTCCGTATGTAAATAAACATTGTTTCTGCTTACACTTATGGAGCCTTGTTTTATGATGTTTAATGTGACATAGATGTTTATATTTTGTGTTGTTTTGCATTGTTTACCAGCTGACTAATTTACCAAAAATGTCTACAATTCGTTTTCCTCTGAATTTTTTGTTGCATGTGGTACATGTACTTGAGAATACTTACAGTTATCATAGGAGGCTAAATAAACTCAATCGTAAAAGCGATAGGTATCGGTCTAGCCTTGTATCGTATATATTCTTTTTGTATATTCTTTCATTCAGCATGGTATTCACGTTGTTAATGTATCAGCACTAATATTTATTTAGAATTAGATAATACTAAGGTGAAAGTTTCGTATGGTTAATAGCTAGTAATGCTTACATAAGAAATGTATTAATGATTTTCTGTAGATTTAAGTTTACACAAAATAAAAGAAAGTATTGAAAAGAAAATCATATGCAGTTATTTATTTATTTAGTTATAATGAATATGCTTTATATATTACAAATACTTGTAAGAATAATCAAAGAATTATGAAATTTCAGTGTCAAAATGGGAAGGAAACAAACTATACCTGTTATCCTTCGCTAAGACCTGCCGCCTCATTTACACAAAATATCCACCACCTGTGCACAAGAACTAAGTAATTTTTAATCAACGTAACTGAAACTACAAGAAGTATTACTACTGATTGTGGGTAACGTAACTAAAACTGAGAAATTACAAGTAACAAAGAGAAGCAACAGAACATTTATCAAGCTAATAAATGTTAAGGTGGTGGATTGAGTAAAATTGAAACATTAAAAGGACAATAATATAATACCGTAACTCTATTGTAAATAGGTAACTTGATTTACACTATTTGTTCAACGATTAATTAATGAAATGTTGTGTAGCGTATTAAGATTTCTATAACTTTTAAGGAGAGAAGATGATCACCCTGGAGGTAGCAGAGTCTGTAAAAGTTCTTGGGTCTTGGGGGAACTTTATTAAAAGGAAATGAGGAATCCGGCGTTACACCTGGTTGGGATAGCGGCATCCCCTGGAGGAGGCGAAGTGTTTGATACAAGGGCCGAGGAGGAGTTGCGCCAGTGGCTGGAAGCACGCTTGGACGCATTGGGAATAGACCCAGTTGCGTACTCGCGATTTGTGCTTAGCCTACTGCGTCGCCCCAACTCGGCCCTCAGTCCTCCAGAAGAAGCAATAGGTACAGGTAGAAGTGGAGGACGTCGCATTCGTGCTCGTCCTAAAGCTAAGCTACCAACACAAGGAGACCGAGTACAGAGACGTGCTGTTGTGCAATGTCTGACGAGTGCTGCCGATAACGTGAGCTACTTTACTTATTTTCATCTTGTTCCATGAATATTTACATACATTTGAATCTTACCGATAATAATATGTGTATTATTTTCGTTACATAGAAATGTGGGGTGGAAACGCTAGTCGATGAATTATGTATGAAATTGCGGGACTTGGAAGGAGGTGGCTCAGACGAGAAAGAGGAAGTATCCGCAAAGTCTGATTGTGAAAATAAAACAAACTTAGAGTTGCTTACACCACGTGACAGAGCTCTCAGATACTACGCGGCTTTTCCTGCTTTGCAACCTACGCCCCTTAAAAAGGTTTCTCAGAGAAAGGATAAAAACTTTGGAAATAATAATAATAATAATAATAACAACAACAACAATAATAACAACAACAACAAAATCAACGGAGTCAAGTATAATAATAACAAGAACAACAATAAATCTCGCAATAAGAAGACTAAAATGTCCATTGTGAGTGTTGCGTAAAATCTATTTTAGTGTTACATACTTCGGCGGATGAATCTCTGCTTATGGCTTTATCTTATATTTTCAGAGTATTGACTCGCGCAGATTAGAAGACAAAGAAAGTTTTGGATTTGCTAAATCAATGGAGCTTGAAAGAGAAAAAGAACGAGAATTAGAATTAGATCAACTCAGATTGGCACAGTTGCAAGCAAAGTTTGACGAGAGCTTAGAAGCACTTTGGGATTCAGGACCAGGCAATGCACAGGACACGGCTTCTATTTGGGCAGCTCCTACTCTTTCTATTCCTTCAGGACCTCTTTGGCCGACAGACACTACCGAGACAATCTTTACTTTATCCACCTCGGACAATGGTTATGCTACTGACACACCGTACCAAGAATCTATCGTTGACGACTCGCCGCTTATTCCATGGGACATTGATTTAATCAGTATCGAAGATTATGCGGATGAATGTAATAACAAAAATAAATCAGGTCAGTATTTAAACATTATATTTAATTTATGAGTATCACGATATAGTAATATTGACTTAAGTATATCTAACGGATAGGAGACCGTTCTGAAATGTAAGTAAACGAATGTGCATAAAGTTAGATGTAGATTGTTATGGTATCTGTGTCGTGCTACAATGTGTCTTTTATTATTATTTTTATCTATTACCATTTGTGTAAGTTAGTCGACGTATCGTACAATCGAATATAAACAAATTGAAAAAATTTACCGTTACAGAGAGCAACGTTAACTGGTCTGATTCCGCAATGGATGGATCTTGGTGCTGGAAAGGGCTTGGCAGTAACTTAGCCGCCTTGGGTCACAGTCCTCAGACGGGCAGTTGCTTCTTTCCAGTTGCACCGCGTAAGACACCCATTGGAACACGCAAGGAATCTCATTCAAATCTGAAGGTGAACAGCCTTCCAGAACCTGACGAGGATTTGCTTACTTCCGCTCGCACACACTTTCGTCCGATAAAGGATGACGGTCAGTGGGCCGATGGAACTACGTTCCCTGTGAACAATACTTTAGAGCGGGTTGCGTATCGTAGATCCGAGTCAGGGAACTTGTTATACCTTCCTGGTGGAGAGAGTCCATACATGGAATATCGAGAGAACGACTCGCCGATTCCTCCAGTGTCTTCGAATTTAACGTTGAAATTTAGGGTGCGTCAATGTGACAAGTGCGTTCAAACCGAGCCCATTCGATCTCCGGTCAAACGCAGAATTCTCTCCGAACAGGATCAATTTCATTATACTCCGGTCGGAGAGGAAGATACAGTTATTCGCGAAGAGGAGAAAATCGAGAAAGATTGCTATGCATTGGGTCAACTGGGCTGGGTACGATCTAACGTACCTCTGCACAATGATAGGAAGAGGTAATACATGTCACTAAGAGAATTCACATTACACGTCGAGCGCTTTATATTTTTGTCACTTTTTGTATACGCTCGTTGCACTTTTTTCACCCACTTTCGAATAATATCAAGTATGCATTACGTTACATTACATTATCTTACGTTATTGCGCGGTATGTGGATAACGTTACGTTGCTCCTTTAACAATTTTCAAAGCATTTCTTGTTTGTTCGGAGGTACGGACGTACTACTATTACATGGAAAACCATTGAACCCGTAACGGAAGCAAAATTTATGTTATTTAATAATACGTAAAATGTTTGTGCTAAAAATTTCGTAACAATAATTTTTCGTTGGTTGATCGTTGTATAATTTGCGCAGGCATCGGTGCATGTATATATGTATGCATGTGTCATACATATATGTATACGTATGCGTTATCGATTACATAGTATGTAACGTTATATTATAAAATTAAAATGTTATCCTGGAAAATATTAGAAGCAATTTATGTTGGTAGATCGAGAGTATCGCGTGCTATCGATTGGCTATTAACACTGAGCGCACGATTTAGCATAGCTTATAGTGTATGATCTGAGTACTTAGATACACCGTTACATTCAATATCTAACGTTACATGTTTAATGTGTTTTTTTGCGATAGAAGGCACAGTAGCAGCTTCGGATGCCAGCCTCTGACGACTTTGCGTCCGTTGACCTTATGAACTGGATAAATACGAGCTGCTAAAATGCTCTAATGATTCAAGATCCGAGGTTTAGCTACACGTTTCTTTTCCAAGACGAAGACGCAAACCGTTAATGAACACGACAGAAAGGGGGGGGCCTCTTGGCATGTGGAATTTGTTATGCATGTATCCAAGACGGTGCCGTTAATAATAATAGTAATAATAATAGTAATAATAATAAAAAAAAAAATATCCCCCGTTGTCGTTAAACAAAGAAGTAAAACAAAAAATGCGAAGCGAGATGAAAGGAATATTATATGTTCATTTAGATAATTATTATTAACCCTTTGACAAGTAAAGCAAAAAAGAAATGGAACAAAGTAAAAAAAAAAGTATATGTTACGCAGCATTCAATGATGTGCGCGTGTGCACGCACGCGCGACTGAAAGGGAGAAGATAAAAAAAAAATATATTGAGAACGTAGTCCACGAGATTTCGTTTGTAGCTTGTTAATAATTTTACGCGAACTTTCGAGAAGAAGAGAGAACAAACACCAAAAAAAAAAAAAATTAGTGCGCTGATTTTCTATAGAGATAGTAGTAAGCAGAGTTATCCTTTTTTCTGTTTCTCATCCGATGTGCAGGCATTTCGTGTGCGCTTCATTGGATGACGTATTGCAAACAACGAGAGAAAAGAGATAGATAGATAGATGTACATATATAGAGAGGGCGGGGGGGTGGGCGGGGGGGGGGGGGAGTATGGAATAAAAAAAAGATAACCATGAAAAAGTGCCCTAAAAAAAAAAAAAAAAGACAGAATTACACTGAAAATCGAGAGAGAGCGAGAGGGGGGGGGGTAATTTCGAAGACGGAGTACTTATATAAACGAATAAAATGGGAAAATCAATCATAAAGTGGCGCACGACAATTACACCACGAAATCATCGTCGAAATAATGTTCTATTTTCTTGTTGTTTTCTTTTCGTAATTATTAATGGATTATCTTAATTGTATCTCCCTAACTATAATTTAACTTCCTAGAAGAATAATACCCTAATTCCCCCTTCCACCTATCATCGAATCCCATGTTTCGAACATACCCCAGTATCCAATGCTTTTCCTGTGCTCCCTCGGAGGAAATATATCGGATAACTAAGAACGTACATGTGGGTAAACGAGGAAGAAAAATGAAATAACGTGTATGGTGGGACGCACGCCTACCCTCGGTGCGAAGGTACGGCGAAGCCGTATAAGAAACGTTATTCGAGAGTTGAATGCCTTTTAAACAAGAGAAACGTATAAATATATAAGAAACAAGGGTTGAAGTAACGCGGAAACATGACGCGAAAAGGGTTACTCGCGATAACGAACGAAATGTTTCGTATGAAAAGTGTGCGATGCGATGAGAAAGATGGAATAAAGAAAAAAAAAAAAAGAATCTAAACATGTATTCTCTGAGCGAATCAATGTACGCAAAGGGAGTAATCAAATAAAGGCATTGCAAACGCTGATGTTGCATATTATGGTATTTACTCTTGTTGTATCCAATCCATTTTTTTCTTCTCCTTAAAAAAGAAACATGTACTCCGATTCGGGGCTTCTTGTTTGGTTGCGTCAGAAGTTATTAGTTCTCTCGTATAAATTCGTTTCTCTTTTTTTTTTAAAGTAATTAAAAAGTAGTAGCGAACAATCGTTGCCAATCGAGGGAACTTAGAATTAGAACCTCGCTCTGAACTGACTAGTTTGAAAACCGTGCGTGGGAGCCGGTTTCAAGTTGAACCTGAGCGGTTTCACCTTGGTAAATTTACTTTTCTTTGGGCTGTTGCGAGCGATGTTGGTGTTCTTCGCGCGGTGCCGATAGTACCAATATTCGAAGGCCAACGTAAAGCAAGCGAAAATGATGCCGAGAAATATAACGACGAACACACCACCGATGTTGTAGATACTTATGCCGTCGCTTTGGCTGTTCTCCGTGTCGCAATTTTTTCTGTCGGGATTCTTCTTCCACCATTTATGCTTCAGTTTCTCCAATTTCCTTTTGTTCAGCAGAATCAGAATTCTGAAAAAGAAAAGAAACGAATAAAAGTGTCGGATAAGGAACTGCGAAAAAGGTAGAGCATCTACGCACGCGTTGTTAAACTGATCCTTCAACGGTGATCCTTGTTGAACCGCGATCGCGTATGGTTTCCTCGAGAAATCCTCTCCCACTTGAACGAAATCGCAGTTTGTCATGGTAAGATATTTGATAGTCGTCGAATCCTCTATATAGGCGAACTCGTTGTTCGAGTCAAGCCGGCGAACTCGACGCAGAGCCTCCTCGGTCGTGGCCGGAAAGCCGGCTTCCAACATTGCTTGGAACATTTTCGAGTATTTGTCGCTGACGGGGTAGTCCCATACCGCTAGCTTAACCCTCTCGACTTCCGTCAAGCTGTCGTTAAGGCTCATTTGCTTCCAGATACTACGATGCGCATTGTCTTCAGATTTAATATCGTTTAAGTAGCGATTTGAACTTTGCTTTACTTACTTAAAAAATGTCTGCTCGATCGCGGCCATCCTCTCGAAGTAAACGTAAGCGGGAGAATTCATTACAGGAGCGTACTGAATCTTGTACTGTTTGCTAAGGTCCTCCAAGGTCTCGATCGGTATTTCCAGCCTGGAGACGGTCAAAAACGCCGCGAGATTCGCAGTGTACGAAGCGATGATGATGAACCCGAACAGCCACCAAGTAGCGGCGACGAGTCTTCCGGAGAGGTTCTTCGGTGCTTCGCCTCCTCCCTGTGGCGTAAGGGAGGTCATGCAGAACCAGAAACACTCCCTTAAATTGAACTCCCTTTTCTCGTCGTCGTCCTTATATTTCTCCCGGTTGTTTTGATAACTATACGGCGACCAGCGGTCGAAGATCCATAACAGAACGCTGGTGAACAGGTAAGCGGCCAGTATGCAGAACCAGACTTCGTTCTCCAGAACGGTCAAGAACTTGAACAACGACGTCGACGTTTTCGTCTTCAGCATCATGATGGACAGACCCACCAGATCGTAATAAGGTACGGTGAAATCCACCACTTTTTCTCTTTCCGCCGTCACCCAAAGCGAGCTAAGCGCGATGTCCGCTCGTTGATCGATCAACTCCTTCATCATTCCGCTCCAAGTGCCGTCTTCGAGTAGATTTCCATACTGCTTGTCGTCCGTTTCGCGAATCTCGTATTGGAACTCTACGATGTTTTTGATTTCGTTCAAAAGGTCGATGCAGAAACCGTAGTACTCGTTTTTTTCTTCGTTGTACATCACGAACGGGGGATGGATCACCGTGACCACTCTGTAGCTCTTCACCGCGGTGGCATTCATGATGTCTTTGTTCGTTACCTGTACAGATACAGAGGAAAACTGGGGACGTTATTCGACGTTTTCTGCAATCGCTAGATCTCTTGGAAATTTATTAATCAACAGGACGAAAATCGACGACAGAGTGCCGCGATCGAATAGAAAAGTCCAAGTATCGAATGACAAGGAAAGCACTCGGGGTGCTCGACGCGAAACTACAACCACGAATGCCAGGTCGCGTTTACGTGGCTATCGGCTTTCGTTTTATATATTGGGTAAACAAATAAAGTTGCATGCGCTATCTTCATCAGCGCCCGCGGTTATCAGCGATACGTGTAAATAAATGTAACGACCGCGTGTCAAGGATACAACCACGGTGGCGACTAACTCGCCAAGGTTCATGGTTAGAAAATCGTATTTTTTTTTTCTTTTTGCTGCAATTTCCCTCGCTGATATCGAATAGGAAGTAATTTTTGTTAAGTAATAACACGTTGAAAACGATAGTATCGCTGACAAGCGAAAAATAAACTCGTTAAATAAACGAACGCTGCAAAGGTCTCTTAAATATTCCGTATTTTTCAGCGAAGTTAAACAAATGGGACAGGGACCGTTTAAAATTTTCGACTTGCTCGCGTATTCCTTCCTACCGCTTTGTTAGCTATTTATGAAACGAATCTAGGTAAAAGATATTCCATTTCCAACGAACCCATTTTAAATAAGATCACGTTACGATAGTGACATTTGATGAAATAAAGTCTCATCCTCGCGTGACTAAAAGCTAGCATTTTTTCGCCGATCGATAGGTCGTCCTAATTTCGGTCGATAATGTCACGAGCACCCCCTATCAATTTGCTTCGTTGATTTGGTATGCTATCAATATTCAAGATTTTTACGCTCTACATTCGCCCAACGTAGACTACAGGAATATCGAATTGAAGATGAAAAAATACGAGTACTATCTAAGATTTCCTATCTATGTCGACATTACTTGCCTGTAAGGCCGCCGAGACGCTCGCGTTCCAGAATCCGCTGTCAACCATGGAGGAAGCAACCCCATCGGCGATAGTCACCAAGTGAATGGACATGTTGAATCGCGCTTGATGCTCGCCGTTTCTTTTTCCCCAACGAATTCCTGCGTACGTAGGCGTCATATCGCGGTAGGCAGCTTTCAGTTTGCCGAACAAGTCCAGTTTCCTCTTGGGAGTGTTCGTGTTGTTGTAGTCGTCGCAGGTGATGTGTCTCGGTTTCAACGGCCATTCGTTATTGTCCAAGGCTAACTTCATCGCCCTGACGCCTAACTGGACCAGGTCGTAATAGAAAGCAGACGAGACGAACGGCTTGGGCAGGATACTTTCCACCGACGGCGTCGACTTTGTTTGGTTCTTCGGTTCAGGCCTCATGAAAAGGACGGTGATGTTTCTGCACTCGCACTTGGGCCAGACGTTGCTCTCCGGTGTCAACAGAAACCAACCGTATTTTCTTCCGGTAAAATTGAGAGATTCCGCTGCCTCGAGAGCTACATTGATGGTGTTCTCGTCCCCCAGGATGAAATAGTTTACGATATCCAAGTGTCGTAAACTTTGCAACTGATTCTTCATCTCTGTCACCTGTTGCGAGGCCTCGTTGATCACGTGTCTCGTCGGAACGTTCAACAGCAAGCTCTTGTATTTGTGATCCATGACGAAATTGTGATCGTAGAGAATCGCCGCGTTCGTGATGTTCAGCTGAATCGCCAGCTGCCTGATCGCTTCCGGTATCAAGTCCGCCGGGGGCATCACTTGGATCAAGTATCCCGTCTGATCAGCGTTTAAGTTTCTCCAGTAGAGGAGGTCTCCCTTTTGGCCGTATTGCGCGGATAGCGTAGGGATTCCTAGAGCGGCTGCGAACGAATTCGATATTTTCGCCCCCATGCCGGCTGTTGTCGTGTCCACGATCAAATCAGGAACAGTCGTGGCTTTCCCTTCGACCGCGGACTCCCAAGAATTGCAGATGCGGTCCAAAGTGTCGTTTACGTCGGTCTCGTTCACCTGAACCATCCAGACTTTTCCCAAGTAACCCGAGTATTTATCCTTGATCGTTTTTAGAGCGGCCATTATGCTCTTGTTCGCCACTTTGTTGGTCTCGTCGTTCACGAAAACTGTATCGGAAATGCGTTTTGTCAATTTATGAAACGCGATCGATCCAGGGTTATGGTTTGTTTTTAAAAATATTGAAGTATTAATTTCAAAATGATCTTCATCATTTAACAAACAAGCACCCAGCCTTGACAGATGTCAGGAGTTATTTCGAAAGAAATTAGAGACTCTGTACGTAAAATGAAAAAGTAGAAATTCGTACGATGAGCTTCCTTGTGCATTTACTCACAAATGTTAACAGGTCTCGTTGCCGTCGACGATCCTCTGCCAGCTGCTGAGTCTTCCTGTCCTTGAACCGGAATCATCCCGCAGAATCCGAGGAAAGCGAACGCAAGAGTAGCGAGGCACGCGTATTTCATTTTCTGATAGATTTTCGGAGAACTAACTTTACGCTTCGCGGAACTTCCTTTGAAAGTTTCTTATCCGGTGGAGAGGCTCGAATACCCCAAATTACGGCTTGCTTTTCAGCGATAAGTGATGGTCGTGTGGTTAAATTCGTTTCGTTCGCTTGGACGTCGAGGGATATCGCGTGCGGAAATTGGTTAAGCAACTGAGGGTGGTCTCGAAACGCTGATCCAAGGGTGGTTCTGTTTTATTTGTGTTTGTCCATCGGTTGCCGCGGGGATGACCTAATCAATTGCTCGCACCAACGCACCTTGTCTCTTCCTTTTTCACCTTTTCGCGTTAGTAAAAATCGTCGATCGTCGATCGTTGGTGAGCTCGGGGTCGCGCCACGGAGCCTCTCGATGCGTACTCCACGACCGACGCGACCACAAACACCGCGACGTTTCTCCGCGTATTTGCATGTCACGCGTCGCGTGCTCGCAGATCCCGTTATCTGATAGAACTTGTACTTCGACGCGCCATCGATACCTTCGTGACTCGAGATCGCGTCGATGCGCGCCGTGCACCTTTTGACCGTGCTTTTCTTTCCTCAAAATCGTCGGGGCATTGTTCCAGCTTCCGATCGCTTCGTGAAAACGACAAGTGTTCGCTGAAGCAACTCTAAAAGCCATAATTAGAGCATCCGGAATGCGAATAGGTTAAAAATAACGAGTATACAAAATTCGACCATGGTACAAGCAAGACACGGTGTGCTCGATGAATCTCCGAGCAAATTTTATGTTGCCAGAGGTGCGAATTAACACTTCAAAGCGAAAGGTCGAAAGCTCGTTTTAAGATCGAAGTTCACGGCGAAAAATCGAACACTTTGAATCGACGCGACGTGATTTGCGATAGCGATTTAGCAAAACAAAGTAAACGTCCATTCGTTAGTAGCGAATCGAATTGAATATACATTTGATACGATCGGCGCCCTCTCGTGTATCTCTTGACTTTCTACGTAAGCTCTTTGTCGGTGGGATTTGTTTGATCGAGCGACTATCCTTTTCCTAATGGAATCATGTTTGAGTTGAATCTGTTCGGAGGATCTCAACGGATCCAGCCGCGATAAAAGATCTGAAAGGATCGATATCAATGATGAGTGTTTAACGTGAAATATACGTGAAATATCGCGCTTGTTTAACGGTGTTTAATACATATAAGCGAAGAGAACGCGTACGTTTTTCTCGTCGCTTATTAAATTCGCATTTGTTTTAATATTCTTCCCTATTATCGTTAAAAAAGAAAAATGTTTAATGATAGTTACCCGTGAAAATAGAAGAAACGCGAACCAGCTGTTACTTCCTTGATTTTCCTTCCATTTTCGATTTTTCATGGGTCGATAACATCCTCGCAAACAGACGGACTTTTTTATTTTGTCGTGGTCCATAGAAATGCCACAAGTACTCAAGGCACAATGTCAAAATCGCGAGCAATACGCCGACGAGAATTAGCAAGAACACAGCTGCTAAATCGTCGAGCCCGAATCCCGCGTTGAAGTCCTTATCGGCCGGGCAATTCGCCCTGATAGGGTTCTCGTCCCACCATTTTTTTTCCAAGTCGTTTAATTTTCTCTTCATCGCCAAATACGCGATCCTTTAAATAAACGTTAATCGACGCGTGTGAAAATTGCATTTTACTTTATCGGAGCCTCCAAAGAAAGGCACACAGTAGTCGCTACGTGCGAAATTCAATTACGTTCGAGAAACAATTCTCGCGGGATATCTGGTTCGACACTCACGCATCGTCAATTTTCTTCTTCAACGGGGAATCTTTCCGCACGGCGAAGGCGAACGGTTTCTTGCTGAATTCATAGCCGACCTGTCTGAAGTCGCAGCTCGTCAGCATCAGATATTTTATGGTCATAGCTTCCGCTATAAAAGCGAACTCGTAAGTGCGGTTTACATTCCGTACCATCTTCACGGCTTGCTCCACGCTAGGAACAAATCCCACTTCATCCATAGCGTAATACATCTTGGTGAACTTGTCTTCCAAGGGATAATCCCAAACGGCGTACTTGGATCTGTTCCACTCGGGTGTATTTTCATCTAGAGTCATTTGTCTCCACATCCTGTTCAAACAATTTTCACTCTTGTAAGCTTCGCTTCGATCGCGTGCATGCATGTAGATGCATTCATTTATGGATCACGAATATTCAACGGGTAGATTACGAGTGCGTGGACTTGTCGTCGGTTGCAAGTTAGGTCGGTATTAATAAGTAAGCAGAAACGACTCACTGGTAAAGCATGTCCTCCGCTTCTTTCATTCCATGGAAGTATCTGAACGTGGAAGAATTGGCCAAGGTGGAATAACGAACTCGATACTGTTTCGTGAGATCGTCCATGGAGTCGATGCTCCTCTCCAATCTTTCGAGCGTCTCGTCAGCCGCGAGATTGGCCGTGTACGCGGCGACGATGACGAAGCTGAAGAGCCACCAGATCGCCGCTGCCAGTTTCCCAGATAAATTTTTAGGGATGTCCCCTCCACCTTGGGGAGTGAGCGAGGCGAATGCGAACCACAAGCACTCTTTCAAGGAGGAGAATCGATCGTCCGGCTCGTTTCGATATTTCTGTCGATTGTTACGGTAGCTAAAGGGCGAGTACTTTTCCAAGATAAATAACAGAAGTATCGTTAAGAAGAAAGCGAACGCGAAACTCAGCCAGACTTCAATCTCCAGGATCATTAAGAAACGAAGGAACGGGATCTGCCTCTTTCTCTTTAGCATCATTATCGCGAAGCCGCTTGGTCCCTGATACGGGACGGTGAAGTCCACTACCTGAAAAATGCGCGGGTTCCATTGTTTCGCGAAAACTCGAGTGGGAAAGATTTTATTCGAATTGTAGAATTAGGTAACCCGAACGTTAAGGGCGGAATCGCTCTGTTTAAAGTTCAAGTAACGCCAAAGCGCTCGTATAATATTTAATTTAGCGTTCCGTTGTGTAATTAAGACGAAAATTAACAAAACTAATTTTCACTCGTTACTCGACAATCGATATTTTCACCTGCGCCCTGTCAGACGTGATCCATATCGGTCCCACAGCGATGTCTGATATATTCTTTATTAGTTCATCAACCATGCCGTTCCATCTGCCATTGCGCGGATCTCTGTGCCCGTAATGTTCATCGTACGCTTCTCTGATGGTGTAATCGAAACCCGCTAGCGATCCAATATCGTTTAGTAGATCGATGCAATATCCGTAAAAACTGCCAGTCGTGGTATTGTACATGACGTACGGTGGAGCGATTCCCGTTACCGCTCGATATACCGTACCCATTCCACTGCTCATTTTTTATTTTTATGCATTCCTTCTCAGTTGTGTAATTTTACGAAAAGAAAGAACACCGTGGAGCTGTTCCAAAGTAATCATTGTCTACCATGTAATAGAAATAATATTTCAGTTGTCATATATAATTGTTTAAATAACCATAAAATTAGTATTAACAAAGGATTGAGAGCATACGCGTATCGGTTCACGAATGGCTTTTCTTGATTCTCGTTTTCTAGTCGACGAAAGGGACGCGTCTCTGATCGTAAGTAGAATAGGATCGCTGTCCGACCACGCGCAGACTCGTTCTACTCGCAGCGCAATATCAAGCGCAACTCCTTAATCTCGCGGGAGATTCTGATTGTTCCGTCTGATTTACACAGAACGTTGGTGTGTACTCCTGACATGGAACTACAAATGACAAGGTCCGGAGTAACTGGTTCGAGTTCATCCGCACACTTGATGCCAGGATACCGAAGAAATTCCTGCGATTCGCGCAGAACTTTGGATGGCGAATTTCGCAGTTAAGGCGTTATTAATCTTCCTAACTACGGACGGGCATTATACATGTAACTCTGATCGCAATCGCTAACGGCAGCGCAATGCCATAAATTTCCTCGGCTAAGCCCGTTGCCACGGTTTTCGGTAATTAATGCGACGACGAATGGATAGATAAATCCGATTCGGACAGCTCCTACGGTCCCAAGAAAGCTTTGACGAACACGGACGCGTTCTCGCACGATGTACCATAAAAAAAGGACGTAACGCGGCGTTGGGTATGAATGCGGTCTTTTCGATGCGAATGCGCAAACTTCCTAGGCCGAATGTTTTATCGTATCTGCACGAGCACGCGAACATCCCGAGAAGAAAGTCTAACATCCAAGTTTTATTAGAGACCCGACGGGATCGATATCTGATCGCGAAATCGTATTTCCAATTTCGTATCGAGTCGGGCCGATGTCTCCGGTAATTGGACAATCAAGAGCCTTTGAATCTTTAACGAAATAAGAGAGCAAGGTTCGCGTTACGCGCGATATAATTACGAGTCTCATCGGGTTTGAACCCAGAACCGATACCTATATTGATTGACCAATTATTAATTCGTTGGTAACCTTTTAGCGGGGCTGATATCGAAATCGTAAATTTATTGCCGTTGGCAGCCGGGCAACAAAGGCAGACCGATTCGGCTTTGTCGGAGAATTAACGACATAAATTTATCGTTCACCGTGCGCGACTGGACTCACCTCGAGCCAGGCTGGCGCGTTACTGTTTTTCCGCCGAAATATCGCTATATCCGTGGGCGAGAGAGCGAGAGAGCGAGATCGCGGCTTGCAATTAATAGCCCGAAAAACCATCGGACCACTCGGAAATTGGATTATGGCGAGAAGCTCGGGAAGACTAAAATGTGACCACCGTTTATCCGGAGAGTGAACTTTAATTGCAACGCGACAAGCAAATCGGATACGGCAAACTGGTAAACGCAACACCGTCCGAGGCGTTAAATTTGTTAATTAACGGTGCCATCGGTGCATGGTTAAAAGTCAAATCATATTCGAACGGTGATTGCATTCTCTTTGATCGTCGCACCTTTACCGAAGAAACGATATCGACGACGCTGCATCGGATGATTGCGAAATGGAGTCTTTGCAGTGACTTTGCTTAACACTTTCACAGGTTTCATTTGCAAAATATAAAAACATCGTACCTTGGCGAGAGCACGATCCAAGGTGAAAGTTGGCGAGATCTCTGCTCCGTGAGGTTAGAGCACGTCAAAGATACGATTATGTATTACAGGTACAATTACCGTGGTATATCCAATGTTCAATTAAAAACCAAGTAGATCGTGGCGGCAAGTTTTGTGGACTCCCAGCGAAAGTCGCCGCGTTCGCGGGAAAGTTTCGATGCCTCAACGGAAGTCGTTCGACTGTAAATCTTGGCGAGGGCTGATCCTCAGGCTCGTTTATGTTTCTATACTGGTTGCCGCGGGAATGGCACATTCAAAGCTTACCCTCTGCTTTTTTTCCCCTGTCGCCATTCCGCGTATTATCTCGGTCTCTCTTTTCCTTTCCCTCCTTTGAGCAAAGTACATATTTCCTTCTCAACAATGCCGGGCACTATAGTTAGGCGTTGTATTGTAAATCACCGGCAAGCTTTTTCCATGTACTCGCACGCAAATTGGGGCACCTTGACATGCGCGTGTATAGATACGTTTGTTCGTTTCCCACGCTTCGATTTTCTCAGCGTACGATATTGTCTACGGCGGTGGTCTGTGCGTCTATTCGGAGCTCGTCAGCCGAGAGACGACCGACGTCGGATACGAAAACGGCGTCCTTGGCGAGGAACCGTCGTGTCGTGCCGTGTACAAAAATGAAAAATATATTTTCGGTTTTTCCGATGTATCATTTCTAATTCTTTTATCGCGTTATCCTTATAAACCACAAGTTTCGAAGATATCTGAGATACTAATAATCATTGCTCCACCCTGTATATTATGATTACTTTACCGAAAAGTTGAACGACTAAAACGTTGAGTTTACTAAATACATTATTCCATGTTATTTACGCGAGCGTATATATCCCTTTATTTTCGCATTATTTTCGATTGACCGATTCTGCGCGTCGCGTATCCCCTAAAAGCACAATTCGCGTGGAGAATATTTTCGACGCCTGCGACTGTACGCGAGATTGAACCACCCTATTTCAACCGACTAAAATATTCCAATTAATAGCTCTCTTGCTTCAATTGAGATCGTTCAATTAATTGGAATCACTTCGACCTTGAATTTCAGCTCGACGCAGAGAGCACCTGGAATCGCGAAATACGTAATTCCTTTAATCGACAGCCACTCGATCGACGTCGCGAAGCTGGAAACTAACGCTTCGAGCCACGTAAAGTGGCGATGAAAACACACAACGGTACGATACAACGCCGAATGTAATGGAAATGGGTGTGCGTGTGTAAACACGATTGGAAGACATCGGTGGAACCTGCTACGTACTTGTACCAAATATGAAAATTTCCCAGCGGTCACGGCGTTTAATTAAATTTTCGTATTTCCGTTTAGAAATTTAAGGAATGCTTTGCGTACAAGCATGCGTTGTAAACAAAAGCAACCGTTTAATGAAACATCGCGGGTCAGCCACGTCCGCTCTAATACATTTAAAAGCCGTTTGAATATTCTCGCTTCGAGTTCGCCCGAAACCTGGAAGTTTCCGCCAGGGAACGCGAATAGTTTTGCATATACACGTAAGAATAAAAAATCCACGAGCCATTCCCATTAGTGACGTGGATTTTCGTTTGCATAATTAAACGTGAGGTTTAAAACGCAAGTAAACTATACAATTCTTTCATTATTTTTACTAAAAGCGAGATAACAGTCTGCAAGAAATTGGTGAACGCATCGATGCAAAACTGTAAATTCTACCTTATCAAAGTCCATGTACGAAAAGCTCGATCTCAGCTCGAGCGCAGCCGTGAAATTCCGGGTCCTCCCTTATCGAAATGATTCGCGAAATTGCATAATTTCAGCAGAAACTACGGCGGACGTGGAATCTAGTATCGCAGCGAATATCAAGTACGATCGTAGCATGCTTATTCTCAGTTACAATTATGGAAATAAAGACTATTATTATCGGTAATTTATTTTCGAACGTTTGCATATCCGTTTGCTCTGTTGGAAACGGCGCTATCAAATCTCCGGCGAGACGCATAAAGATCGCAACAACGATTTCGCAACGTAATAAAAAATTAAAATGGCCAAGCTCGTCGAGGGCTGATCTCATTTGCGAGCGTGTTATCAACCCCCAAGAATGTTTCAACGATAGGAAATTGCGCTCCAACGCGCTGCTTATCAAAAATCGAACGTTTCCTTTTAAATATAATGACAACGCAATTTTTATTGTAAAATCTGAGGACGCTGTCTTCTAGAGAAAATTTTCTTTCGAATGACACATAACACTTCACGGTCGTTACTTGTGCGCCAACCCGATTGGATTACCGTCGACAATTATGTTCCCCGTTCTTACGGAAAATTTTGTAGCGGCAGTAAACGCATCGAGAACGATCGAACATCCGTTTCAGGCAATCTTCGATGCACCGACAATTATTTCGTGCTCGAACCATTACAGGCGGTGCGGAAAATGTGCGATCGAAAACTACCGTCGACCGTGCTGGCGTGGCGACACGAACATTGGGGAAGCGTAATTTTCCAACCGAACATTCTTGGTACTCGACCACAGAGACGCGTGAATTCTAAGTATTTAATAATACCACTTGCTAATAATCCAATGCTTCGAGTTTCCAAATCGCCACAATGGCACCGCGGCACCAATTTCGAGTTCGCTTTACGCCCTCTCATTATCATTTTGCCAATTCAACCTACGTTCCTGCAAACGGACTACTGTAAATATATATTATAAATCTATAGATTTTCAGCAGAATAATATTTTACTCGATAATGGCAAATAAATGTTAGCTTTCGGCTGCACCTCCTTTGCTACGTTTACTACGATACTTTTCGCGATCTACTCCTTTGCCTTTTTGCCATATATCAAAGAACATGGCGCCGAAGACGCTCACGTGCGCAACTTTTCCGTAAATAGCGAACGAGAATCCATTAAACAGAATCACTTCAAGTACCATAGCGTCGATAAGAACACCGATGTCCTCGAATATGTACACCGGAACAAATCGGTTTTCCGATGTTTCCATCGCAACAGAGACCGTCAAGTTTTGCATTTCTAAATTCGTCCGTGAGAAATCGTTCGACGTTTATCTATCGATCGCAATAAAATTGTATTACGCGGTGATTGTTGGCTTAACGAATATCGGTCCGTTATCAATTCGAAGCGATACCATCTACGACACGACGCGATACGTTCATTCGAGAATTTAACGAATCGGTATCGCCGGTGCCGAACGAATTCCTTAACTACGCGTTTACGATTTTGAAATTACCCAGGGCACAGTGCGTTAACTCTGTAGAAAATTCTCGCGAATATCCCGGGTTCGTATTTTCCGAGCTGTTTTTAACGGTCGTTTAAGATGAATCGGTGGTTCGAAGAAAAGGGTCGGAAAAGGGGTCGCCGTGTCGCGAGGGAGAAAGCCGAACGAAATCGTACGCGCGCACGTATTTTCAATGGGCATTAAAGCGTCCGCTCGGGTGCGCGAACGAAAATGAAAGAGCAGTCACGCACCTATCTAGATCTCAGGGGAAAGTTTCATTACGGAAACTGCAGCGCGAGAAACCGGGAACAGAAAAGTGCGGCGGCTGTCCCTATCGCGATTTGCACGTTCGTCCGGTTCGCGTGGTGCTCGAGAATCGATGCCTAATGGTAGGAATTAATGAGTCGCGATCCGCGCCTCACGTGCATCGCTCCACCTAATCATGCGACCGTTTCCCCGCAATTCTACCATTACCTATGAATTTCGCTAATTCACCGTTCCTAAAATTCTCTTCCAATAACCAGCCACTTTACTTTGCCCTTTGAGAACTACGGTCAAAGCGAAATCAGCCGTTCGTTCAAAACCGACTCCTTGTCGCTGTGGACGGGTTAACATTTTATGTATTGGAGCAAAGTTGGCCACCAATTACCGTACGACTACTTTGTCCACGTTTTTGCAGAGAAATCGACGAAACTTACTCGAGGATCGCGAGCGGAGAACGAACTGCATGTGTTATCTCGGAATTGTGATTTCAGTGGATAGGTACAATGGATTCCACTGGAAAAAGTTATGAAAAATTAATGGTCAGGGATGGTTAAGAATTACTTCGACCTATTGTTCCGATATCTGGTACAATTGGACCAAAATTAATTAACCGCTCGAGGCCACCGAGAGAACTATTCCCGTTATACCGTTTAGTTATTTCATAACTTTATCCCCTCTCTTCGCTGAATTTAATAGGTAAACGGTCTCTATCTTTTGAACCGAAAGCCGAGCTGTCGTGGAATAAAGGTAAGAGGGGAATCGGTTTTGGTCAGCCATTCGACTTGAACTCGACTATAGCCTTTAACCGGAGCGATTAACCTTCTAGAAAGAAGCTTTTTTGCCCTTCGCTTAACTGCCTCGTGCATGGTTGGACTGTTTTCATTAGTTCTGAATCGTAAGCTGCCACGCTGCGCTGGGTGAAGTACGCGAAGTGTTACGAGCTGTTTTGTCGAGAACTGTTAACTCCGCGTTGATGGCCTTTGTACGTAATACGGACTTTCATTTCTTCGCATGGATTAATATAAGTGCACGTAATCGTTTTGAATCATGCTACAGTTTGCTGGATTGTTAAGCCACCCGTTATCTGTTACGTACTCGTGTTTCCATCTTTTGTCACCGGGGCCAAAAGGTAGAGCGTATGAATATCCATCCGATTAAACGGAAAATCATAGGGAAAAGAATTATTGTACATTATGTGCCGTTTAAAGCGTGTTTTTACATTTTAAATGGGAAAATATTTTGCTCGCATTAAACGAACAACTCGTTGAAAGTTTACAAGGTAAAAGAGTTCAGCGGGATTTACCCACGGATCAGAAAGAGCACACGGCATACGTTGCCACTCTGGCCCGATTGCCTCTGTTGAAATTGTACGGTTATTAACTCATAATGATCCAAAGTAATTTCACGAATGTTCCATCACGGTTCCATCATTCTCTCTCTCTCTCTCTCTCTCTTCCAAACGTCTCGCGAATCGTACCTACCGTGCCGTTACGAAATAACGAATTACTCTATAAAAACCGTGCGACATTCCATATGCGATTACACTAATCTCACCACATCCGAGCTACCGATGAAAAAGTTGCGAAAGATAACGCGTCGCGATGTATAAAACATTATTTGGTTACATTAAAAGGCACTCTCGTTCCCACCGATTTTATAACTTACCTCGATAACGAAGTTCCTCCGAGGGCACTCATGTATTTTTCATTGAATTAAGCGCGGTCGTCCGCGTTTTCCTTCTTTCTCAACATTACTTTCTGCGCGTCCACGAGCCGCGATGACCGGGTGTATAAAAATAAACCGCGACGATCGCGTAAAAAAAAAAACAAAAAAGAGTACATCGCAGTCGGCTTTAAGAGAGGAGAATTCCCATCGGAACGGTAGAAAATAAAGAGGAATAAACAAGCAAAATAAACTCGTCGTCGGACTTATTTGAACGTTACAAATATTGATGTCCGCGTTGAAAATTTTTCCTTTCGCGATCCAAATTTGCGTGTCCCTGTGCCTTCGTTAAAAGGAACACCGCGCGTACGCAAACGAAACGAAGAGAATTAGCGGAATTAAATTTGACGGAATTTCCATGTCGGACAGAGTGGCGCGAGTCGAATCGATGAATTGTTCGGTACGAAAGTAACAAAATGACATCGCTGATTAATCAAACATACCTGGACAAGACGACTGCCACCGCCAATGCCACGGGTATTCCGTCGTTGCGCGTTACGGCAAAAGTATATACATTAAAATTGTTTAATTAAAACGAATACTCGATCGATATTAATTAATTTAATTGTTTAATTTATTCCTTCGGGTGCTACGGGCGCATCTGCTCCTGGCTGAAAGTCATTCGCGCGAGTTATGGTCTCAGGTGCGCGTTTGGTATACGTTTTAATTAAATTTGGTAAATCTAGTTATGCGTCGTAAAGTTCGATTCTACTCTGATTGACCTGTCAAAAGAATCCATTTCGTCTCTTGCCTTGTCGAGGAGAACTTCTCCCGCTCTTATTGCTCTGGGTTCGGCATGTAAACTTGCAAATATAACTTGTACGTAAGGTACCTCCTTGTACGCTCGCAAACTGGTTCTTGCAAGCGATAGGAGTGGTACGATTCTCTCCAAAGGGTGGAGGATATGGAAAATGTGTCATACACGTCGCACACGTAGGATCGATTATCGTGTACCTGTTTACCCAATAACCCTCCGCAGGTTGCATTAGCGACAAGCTCGAGCCACGTGGTGGGTTTCAGTCGCTTTTATTTCCGGTTTCAAAGGCAAACGCGAGTCATCGAGGAAACCGGCGCGATAAAACGAAGGGCCCTGTAATTCCGACGGACAATTTGTCGACGATTCAGCATCGCGTGCGACGAACTAGAAGCGCACTCTCGAGCTCGCGAGTTCGAGTAAAATTGCGGTAAAGTGCCGGTTGCGGCGTGAAATCTCTCCACGGAGAGGATTCGAGACGTCGAGTGATGGGAAAGAACTTCAACACGCTATCCGTACGTCTACACCGATCGTTTTATTTTCCGTTCATTAATTTATTTCGATATTTACACGCTCGAGCGGCGAGCGTTCACGAATAATCGATAGACCGCGTCCCTGAAACGCGACCGAAGCATCTCCTTTCTCTATTCCTCGTTTCCGCTTTTTCTCGTTCCAGGATACTTTCTCTTAGTCGCGATCGATCGTTTTGCAAGAAGAGAAAGAGGAACGTAAATAAATATGTACCCAGAGTGTGTTACCAAGTGACAAGGAAAACGAATAGTGCCGCGACAAAAAATCGAAAGTTTCACATGCGAGCGCGCGTCGAACGCGCCCCGCGCGATAACTTCGTCAGCGATTTTGTTCGCGAGCCACTGCGTTCCCGTGGCGAATTTAATTAACACTGAAAACTCCAATGAAAATATGTTTATTCCGGTGATTCAATGTACACCATCGACGTGCGATGTTCAGCGATACTTTGATGCGGGTCGATGCAAATGTCTCGCAACATCGTCGGAAAATTGTTGGCAAGTTTACAAACAAAGCATACCCTTTAACCTTCATCTTCCGGAATTTTATTGTAATTCGATAACTACAGACAAACGGAAGCGCTTAAAAATATTTTCTTTACGACGTTTACAATTCTTAACGTGTGCCGAAACTCTTGGGATGCTCCAACAATAGAAGCGACTCGATCGTCCTTCGAACTTAAACGATTTATTTCTTCAGATTTTTCAAAATTGAACCCGATGTTATATGTTCCCGAAAATTCATACAGCGAGAAGAATGATTACGTTAATAAATTCATTGGAGAGGGATGCTCCGTGCGCGATTTAAGTCGCAAGACTCGAGCCCCTGTATTGCTGTACTTGTAAATCACAACCAATGGAGTATTAGTTTAATAACTAGATGTGTATATATACATATATATCTATATATATATACATATACATATATATATATATATATTATTTTTTATTTATTTATTTATGTATACGTTATACGTATCTAGCGTAGTGTTTCTCTCGATCGGGCGACCAGGCCCAATCACGTAATAATTTATATGAGATCGTCGCGCGAATTCACGAATCGATTCGCAAAAATAATTCAAGAAAAATATTTTACAACGATCAAGTTTACGAGGCATAACGTCGTCAAAACGAGGGGTGGCCAGACGCGATATAGAAAAGTTTGAAAATTTCTGCGCTTCGATCCGCGAAATGTTTCTCGCAAAATCAACCTGCTGATACGAATGTATAAGTGATGTAGTGTTTAATGTTATATATAACGTAGTACAATAATATATCTACGCACTTCCGAACTTCCTATCCAAGAGTAAACCGGTTAACTTCGAGAGTGGCGGGAACGTTGAAGCTCGACCTCGTTGTTTCGAGACGAACGCGGTGTTTTGATATAATTAACCGTGCCGCGTTAATATATGCAAGGCGATGCCGAGCAAGGATATTATTCCGGTTTCCTTGATGCTTAAACGAACCGACGTGAACCCAAGGAACTACGTTTTGTACGTAAAGAAGACCACTGGTAACAATGGTTATTACAAGACGCGAACATGGAGTGACTCATTAGTGCTTCAACGTTGGTCCAGGATGTTTCGAGACTCGCGTTACGTATCTGGGAAACGAGATGATGTTAGAGCAGGAATTGATTAGGTGCGGATTAATTTTGATTCGACGATAGAATTTTCGGGTGTATCATGGAAGATGTTCAAGATCGAAGAGATCGACGGACATAGCGCTCGAAGGTTTGATATTAATTCGAGCTACCGTGTGCCGGTACGAGGGAAAATATCGCAAGCGGAATTAATAGGAAGAAAGACGTACCACGATGAACTGCCAAGACACCGGATGGAAGCGAGCGGAAACGGGCCGGTTGATACGAGAACGCGTCTTTTGAAAACTTCTTAATTGCTCCGTGCAACGTAATTACTCTAATTTCTCGGGTTGTACGTCCGTGCTCTCGTGCACACGCGAAAAAAAAAAAACTTTTTCGTGAACGAACCTGCTCGAGGCTCGTGGGTGGAAGCAGCCGTGGAACGCGTTCTTCCGTGAAAATAAAATTCGTTTCGGGTCGAACCGTACTCGGATCATTCGGCTGGTCGCCGGATAACGTGCTTTTCGTTGGAACGAATGTTGTCGAAAACTCTGCGAAACTTTATTTTTTGGCACATTACTCGACGAAAAAAGGAGCGACGGGACAAGTCGCCCCGAAAAATGATTCCAACGTCCATTCCGGTTGCGAGGAACGCGACGCGATCGCGAACTCCTCGAGTATACCGCAAAATTCGTCGAGCTTCGATTAACCCTTTCGTTCCTATATATTTTGGTCGATACACGCGAACATTTCCACAAGACTAAAATTTCGTTTCCAGACAATTACTCGCGCAGTCTCGCCAATTTCGCGAATGCGTTAAAGTAGTTAAATTAGGTAGCATTCGAAAGGGCTTGGCTCGAAGCTGTGCTTTTTCGAGGTCCGGGGAGGAACAAAAAATTCTTGAAATGCGCGCGAAACTCACTTGGCAGATACCCAAGCGGTGACTAATCGCTTCGCTTTAATCGCGAAACAGTTCACGTCCGTTTCGCTTTTCAGAGTACGAAAGCGATAAAAATCACCGTAAAACGCGTAACGAAGTAAAATCGCGCTAATCGGACGGTCTGACCCGTTCGTTCGCGAGCTTAGGAGGAGGAAGGCGACGTCGGTCTCGTTTTACGAGCACTTCGGACGAACGTAAAGTCTGGCTTCAATCCGAGCTAGCCCGGGTAATATTCACTGCCGCTTTAACACAGTTTGCCATCGTAAAAGGAACGGACAAAGTTTCCCTTTTTAAAGACGAGAACGGAATGGAACGACGGAAGCCTTGTCGACGCGACAATCGGTGAACGAGAAAGACGGGAGCCGAACGGGGTGGAAATTTTTGTAAGGGATTGAAAGAAACGCGGGGTCCCCGGAGGTCCGCTTCAACGTCCAATTGAAATTATTCAAGCGTCGCGTTTAATTCCCTCTTGGATAGAAATTCGTGCCGAGGTTTTGGACAGTGTCACGAATAAAGTGATGTTCATTTGTCTATCCTAATAATTAAAAATCTTGTGTTGTTCGTAGCACGGCTACGAACGTGTTCTCACAACCTTATCACAACCTTATTATAGAGTGCCCTGGCGACGAGGTCGAGTTTTTAATATCATCTTTTCCAAACACGATCTCCGCGTACGCGTTACCACGCACGACGCTTTCCATGAATGTCCTCTCGTTTTCCTTTTACCGTTTCTCTTCTCTTTTTTTTTTTCTTTTTCGTTCTTTTTTTATCTGGTTGCATTCTCTTGCTTTTATTTGATTTGGCGCGGCACTCGAGGGGACGGCAAACGTATCACCTGTTCCCTCGTTAATCGGTAACGACTCGTTTAATTCGACTCCGTGCGCTTCAATCGTGCATCGATAAAGAAATAAACGAGCGCGTCGATGATCGAGTACGCGTTCCGTCGGACGTATCGCATCGCCCCCGGTGTTCCGTTAACAAATTGACAGGAGCGGCGAGCCCGTTTTAATCGGGTATTCGTACAAATTGAAAAGACATTTCTTTAAACTGGGGAATAAAAACGTCGCGATTTCTTCTCAACGGCGATGCATAGCTCGAAGCGCAGAGAAGCGAACTTTGTATTCCGTTCGCGTGGAATACATCCGTCCAGTGCGCGATTCGTGTGCACGTGTCGGTATAGCTGCGTGTCAATGGAAAGAAGACTGGAGGCGACTTAAATATAATTTCATACAGAGTACATGCAAACCACCGCATCGTCCTTCTTTCGTTTTCGTTTATCGGTGTTTATATATATTTGTACGTGTGTGTGTGTGTGTGTGTGTGTGTGTGTGTGTGTGTTTTCGCGTATGCGTCGCACAACGCTCGTATGTGTGTGCACGCGCACTCGTCGCCGAGACGTCAACGTCCTCGTCAACGACGAACGACGTTTTTTTTTTTCTGTTTACAGTGCTTTCTTTAGCGCTTTGGATTTCTTTGTTATTAATATTCACAACCATAATACTTGCGATTGATAATGAATGGGTAGATACGCCTACCGCGGGTTTAAGATACGCGAAACCTCGCTCGTTATCGTTGCTAAGAAAAATTGAACGCTACCTTTCGCTCCTCGAGAGGGGATCAACGTTCTCTCTCGAGAAAATTCCTCGCAAGCTCTTTGAAATTGACTACTTCTCGACGCTGAAATCGACGACAATTAACGTTGCCGTTTTGTGCGTAATTAGAGCAAAGCAGGGTACGCACGCCTCCCCGCGTTACACGAGAAATAATTCCGCTTCGAGCCAGTTCGATCCTCGAAGACTAAGCTCGAGAAATAGAGGAACGAAATTATGAAGGATTCACGCGCCCGATACTTTCCTATGCGCAAATGGAATTCTGAACAGCGTTGGACTCGTCAAAGAAGCAACCTTGACTCGATTACGTAGCGGGTCTTTCAATTTTCTGTCTGCGACCGTGGATCGTGACATTTCAGCGGCACTCCGACCAGACGATTCTTCGAAGAAACGAAGGTCGAGCGTCAAGGAAGCAAGTAGTCGACTTCAAATAAAACGTTCTTTCACAAGGGCTACTCGAGGGAACGATCATCGGCTATCGGGAGGAGGGTAACCATCCCCATTGTTCCGCGAATAAATCCCCGCTCATTTTCTGCCATTAAAAGACGAGAGAGAATGTCGAACGTGTGTATCCACCTATGGCACGAACTTAGCTAGGTACGATACAATACGTGCGCATATCTAGGATACCGTAAGTCTACCTTCTGAACGTCTTAACTGGAGTCTTGGTCGATTTCGTAGAAAATTTCCTATCCGTAAACGTGACGTGCTCTGTTTATACCGAGACGCTGCGAAAAGAATCTTTGGCGTCTCGCGTTTTCCTCCGTGAAACGTTTCGTTTTTCGATCGTTCCACGACTCGCGCGATCCACGACCGTTTCTTTTACAATTCTTGGATACACGTTCGAACGAAACTTTTCTCCCATCGAATCTGAAGAACTATCGTATATATATTTGCGACCTTTGCTGTTCCAAGAGATAACGAAACACCGACATTCAATGGGAGGAACGTTGAAAAATTCGATAGCGTATATTTCCGTCGCGTTGAATAGCTTTTCTCGCATGACTGTTATTTCACGGGGTTTCTTGGAAAATGGAACGATCGACTCGATACCATGCTCGAGTTTCCATGCCGTACGATGATTCAATCGCGTCCATCGAACGCGCAGAATCGAGATCCATCGTTCCTCGATGGCGCGCACTCGAACTGACCGTCGGCCGATCGAATCCACCGGTCAGCGTTTGCGCTTACGTCGCTTAACCGGAGCGAAACAACGTGTAAGATTGCCGAGGTAAGATCAGCGGAGAAAACAGAACGACCCAGTGGCTGCTGGACGATCCAGCCTGTGACTTCATTTCCTTGAGATCCTCTATCCGCGTGCTTGTTTCCTCCGGTCACTTCGGAGGATTAATGGAGCAACTTTAATGAAACTACCCACGACGGTCTACACCCGGTGACTGCTACTGCGAAATTGGACTATCGCGCACACTGTTTCAGCAGTTAACCGTTTGCGGTCAGCCGACACCGTATGAGACACATAAGGAGCATCTTCCGTAAGCTGGCGATCTCTGGATCGCGACGTTGTTGCCTTAATCGGATACAAACGTAAAGTAGCGTGTTTATGGAGACTGCAACTTGTTCGGAACTTGGTTCGAATGCAGAGATTATTTCAGCGTTTCGCGATGCGCCAGGTTTCTTGCTTTATTTGATGCCTCGGAGATTAATGAAATTTCTATTCGTCCTGGAAGAGTATCAAAGACGGAACGAATTGGATCGATAATTCGATATACGTGCGAGCGTATACCGCGAGCTTTGCAACATCTCATCTCAAGAATAATTTTGCGTGGTAACGAACGCTCCATGTTTCATCGTAATCGCTCTGCGTTTTTTTTTTTTTTTTTAGGTACGCGGAGATTGTAACTACCACGATAATTTAATAATCTGCCCGACGGCTTACAGAGGAAACTCCCCCTGTATCTCCGTACGGTGCTCGCTGACCGTAAAGGGTTGATCTTTAACGCGACGCGAATTCGTACCTAGTTTTTTCTCGTTATCGTTGCTACCGAAGAAACGAACCCGAGAATCGCGTCATTAAAATTCATCGGAAGTCTACACGCGTGACACGCTCGTCGAATCTCTTCGGTTTAGTTCCCTCTCGACGCGGGTTGTCCAATTCCCTCGTAGTTTCCGAGAAAATACGCGTCGACGCACAACTCGTTCCATTGAAATTTCCGGGATGTCGTTTCCTCGTAATTTCGTCGACGGACGTCCGCGCGATCGAAGGTCGCCTCGATGGTTTCTCGGGTCGAAAAGGAACTGGCCTCGTAGGACCGTGGATCGACCAGTCCCCGTTGATATCTGTGCGCTCGATGCTACGTAGGCCTCTAGCCTCTGCGACGATGCGAAGGGTACGCGGTTCATTCTCGAAGAGTGCAACTTTCGCATCGGAAGCTTTCTACGTTTCCAATTGCACCGTATCCGGTATACAGAGATCATCCGGGCGAGTTCTCCGTTCTCGGAAGTCAACCAAACTCGCGATCGCGTTCGTCGACCGATCGCGACCGGATCGAGACGGTTACCGTGGTCGGAATCGCCGCGCCGGCACGAACAAAACAGCAACGAGAACGGGAACCGGCGTTTCCCACAGTTTCTAAACAAAACGCCCGTCGGGCCTGTTCAGCGAATACGCAGCAGCCTTCTGAAGGCTCTCCTGTAATCGAGATTGAAGATCGTGTAGATGAGTGGATTCAGGGCGCTGTTGACGTAACCGAGCCACGTGATGAAGTAGACCATTCGATCGGAGGGACAGCAAGCCGGACAGAACGGCACGATGACGTACATGAGGAAGAACGGGAGCCAGCAGACGACGAATACGCCCATGATGACGCCAAGCGTTCTCGCGGCTCGTCTCTCCTTCGACAGGGAGATCCTCTGTCTTTCCTCGATGAACTGATAGACGGTGGTGGTCGTGGCAGGAGCGCTAGCGCCGGCGGCCATCCGTCTCGAGGACGTGGTCGCGTTACCTCCTCCACCTATCGTCACTTCCGTCGGCTCGTCGTCGATCAACGAAGGCTTCGCGTGAACACGGGGCGTCGATCTCTCGTTATGATTCGTCTCCGAGCTGACGGATTCCTCCGCGTCGTCGACCTCGCGATGCCTGGTGGACTGGACAGCGCCCAATCTGCTCTGCCTGGCCCTCTCTCGGAGTCTCCTTCTCGTCGCCAGAAAAATCTCGAGGTAAACTAGGCTCATCAGCAGCAGAGGTATAAAGAAAGAACCGAGCGACGAGTAAATCACGTAACCCTGCCTTCTGGTTAGCTGACAAGGCGTTCCCGGCTCGAGTTCCTCCGGCCAGTCGTTCCAACCCGCCAACGGCGGCGAGCTGATCGCCCCCGAGAGGACCCAGACCCCAGCTATCGTCGCTAGAACTCTCTTCAGGGTGCGTTTTTGCGCATAGTTTATCGGATCCGTGATAGCCCAATACCGGTCCAACGCTATCGCGCAGAGATTCAGAATGCTCGCGGTGCAGCACAACACGTCGCAGGTGAGCCACAGTTTGCAGAGATGTATACCGAAGATCCATTTTCCTAGAAGAAGGTACGCCACGTTGAAAGGCATCACCAGAATCGCAACGGCGAGGTCCGCCACCGCGAGAGAAACGATGAAGAAGTTCTGAACGATTCTCAACGGTCTGTAAGTGAACACGCTGAGGATCACCAGCGCGTTTCCCAACACCGTCGCCAGAACGAGGAAGCCCAGTGTCAGAGAGGCGGCTGCGGCTTCCCAAACTGGCAAGTTCGAACCTGTTTCCTCCTCCGGCGGACCGCAGCCTGTTACCTCGTAGTCTTCGGTCATCGTGCCGCCTGATTCCCCGCTAGAGTTCATGTTGTCGAGCCTGATTCCTGGAACAATAGGCGTTCGTTAGCGATCGACCAAGAGACGACGGATTCGTGAATCGATCCGATTAACCGAAGGCGGAGCGTGTTTCGGTTTTTTCTTCGAATTAAATTCCACAACGATATCGTAACGCGTTGAAAAAGAGATTCGAGAACGGGCCTGCTCGCCGATTCGAGGGCTGTCGATCGGAACGCGAGGTCTATTACAGAAATGATTATCGTCGATAAGCGACGAACCGCAGGGACGAACGAGCTTCGCGAGTCTCGGAATGTAAACGAACGTTGCTTGCGTTGGCGGTGAATTTAACAAGCGTTAGAAGCGCTGTAGAAAAGGGTCGAGTGGTTGTTTGGATTCGAGGTTGGGCTTTAGGTAAAGTGTGTCTGAAGAGATTCTAGGAAAGTAAGTAGAGTTTGGGGCGTCGGGAAGAACGTGGTGTATGACGCTTGTACTATGGCTTACGAGTGTAACGTGGTCGAGAAGTACACTGGTTCGTTAATTGGTTGTTAGTCGCGCGAGAGAGTCTGTTAGCGTTTGTTAACATTAGAAGGGAATAACAAGGTAAACAGGAAAGCTAAGAGGATAAGGATTGGAGAGCAAAGAGTCGAAAGTTGGAAGTAGGGGCAAAGAGTACAAATCTTCTTGCTCGCGTTTATTTTAACACTCGCATTCGATATCAAGTTTCAAAGTAATCGTTCAGTTTCAGAAACACTGTGAAAAATAATGAAAAAGAGCTGCCTTGGGTTTAAGTAGCACGTAAATCCCGGCAGCATATTTTGCTGTCGCGAAGTCTCTCCATCCGAGTCCACTTGATCTTTTGCCGGCGCACGGTGCAAGATTTTACACGCGGTAGATCAAAGCGATCCAGCACGGGATAATCCTTGATCGGTGGTCATCAGGATTTCGCCAATAGGTTACGTAAATTATCCGACGCGTGGAATTTACGTACAACGTAGACTTTGCGTCACGGCTAACATTCAACGAGCTCGCTCGAAAATCACCTGCCCGGCTATCGGATTATTAAATCGCTGATTTTTTCATACCGGCTAGTCTCTCGAATCGCTGACTCTTTTGTTGACAAGCATCGCGGATCCCTTCGAACGTTGAAGCAACTATCGACGATAATCTCCAATGAAACGCAGCTACGCTCGGGCGTATTGACTAACGAAGACGTTAATGGATTTCGCGCGGTGCCGCAATGTTGATCGATACTTTAATACAACCAGCGATATCGGGGATTCATTTTGCGGCCATCTTGTTCCTCGTTCGAATGCAGCCCCATGACGGTTGGGAGTAATGAATAAAAATACACAGCTGCAAACCGAGGCGCGCGCGTTTTACGTGCGCTCATCAACTTTTATTCATCGAGCATTCGATATCTCGCGATGTACGCGCACGGATAGTCGGAATTTTCACCGATATTTATACGGTCCAGGTAAATTCCATCTGTCGTTCGTTACACGTTTCGCGCCAATATTCGTGGGATACGTGCGAGCGCGAAAATGAAATACGCGATCTGTGCACGATCGCGTTTTCGACCATTCGAAAAATTCATTCGCGAGCACACGAGTGTCGTACGAATATCCTGTGACACGGTGTGTCGCCAATGGACATCGCTCGATCCTGTATTCCGATATACCGCCGTCCCGCCCGCGCCGTCGCGATAAATTAATATGGTTCTACAGTGTTCCATATCAGGTTGTCACGATTCCTCTCGTCGGATTGTCGCAAAGTTATTCCTGACATCCTCCACCGATTTTCACTCCCGTTTTGCAATCTATGCAAAGTTAAAAAAATCGGCGTCCAAAGACTGTGAGGTGTCGAAGTTTGACCGTCGAGGCTTAGTCCAAACACGATTAAAGTAATCTTTACGGTTGCACGGTTTAACAGCGTCTTTCTTCGGTATATCTTGTCTCGTACACGAGAAAACGATAGGAAGCACGGTTATTCCGACGTGGTTGCAGAGTCGACGAAGACGCGACCGCCGAAGGAAAGAAACGATCGACTGCGGCGCGGCGAAACGAGCATAGCTCGTACGAAAGCGCGAAACTGCTAAGAGAGAAGAAATTCGTTCTTTTCGATACCGAAAGTCGTGGGATTCCAACGGCGCGATCCTAGCAGATAGAAATAAACCGGATAAAACGGAAACACGCTTTCTGTTTTTCGGAATCAACGAGCCGAGAAAGCACCGCGTCACGGACAGAACTTACATGACTTTCAAATTCAACGAGCCCGTTTTATCCGAGACCGTTTGCTTTTTCAAACCGAGGGGAGGAGGAGCGAACGATACCATTATCGAGACGAAGTCACACTCGAGTGCCACGGCGTAAATTTGCGTTCGAGAATCTTTCGAGCAGTGGCATACCATTAGCGACCTCGCTTCCCCCTTGGCGCGGAAATGTCAATCGATTCAAAACGCTCGATTGACCCCTTACTCTTGCCGAGGAGACCGCCGACGGGAGAAATATTCAACGGCGAAATCAGCACCGCGGCCCTGTCACGGTGTTTTTCATAGTTTACGCTTTAGAGCTTTTTCTCCACCCCACAGCTCTGGGGAATCTTCTCGGTTCCAAGTTCCATTGCTACCCTGCCGAGAAATGAACTCCATAAAAGTCTAAGTGCCGTGCAAACGAGATGGCCGCGGCGCGCCTACACTCCGCCTACGTTTCTTCGGAATTTTTAATACCTTCAGCCGCCTCTTCCGTCGTTCTCTCGTTTTTCAACGGAAACAAATCATATTCTCCGTCTGGACCGACGGGGGTGGCAAATGACCGCATTCGACGAGGTCGGTCTCAACGATCTAGACCAGCGGTCGCCAACCTGTCGCTCGCAGCAACGAATTTAATCGCTCGCGCTGACTTTCAGCTGCGAAAAGACAAATGGAGTTTATCGATTAAAACTCCGAAAAAGGTCGACCCGTTAGCCTAATCCATCGCTATAGTGTAGCAGCGTGATTCGTTGCGTAGGGTAGTATTTGCAACAAACATTCGATCTAATAATTCGTATATTCCGATTTCGCTAAAGTTCGTTTAATCGATGCTCCGGATTTCTTCCTAACGGAGATCGCCGAAATTGAGTAACGACGACAGGGATTCGGTCCGAGATTTAAAGGTAATTCAATCAAGTACGTAGAGACACTCCGGAATTTTAATATCGGATGGGTCGCCGATGATTCGGTGTAATCAGCGGAAGAGAAAGTTTCCGAAATGTTCGATGTTGAAAGGAAGCAAGAGGCAATGGAAGACGGGAGTCGACGAATTCGGTGGGATCCAACGTTTCGCGAGATTGAATGTTACAATTTCCTGCGAATCTTCGGCGCACGTCACGTTTTCGACAATGTCGGCCGTATTAACGGATGTTCGAGGAAGCACTTAAAATTGTAATGAGCGGAAGAACGGACCGTGCGATATCGACCGAACGAGAGAACACGTTGGAAAAGTTGATATATGATAAGTAGAGCGACTGATGGACTGATTGCACTTTGAAGAATTAAAATTAGTCGAGACGTGTGAAGAGGAAGCATGGAGAAATCGAAAGGTAAGGTTTCGATGCTTCGAAAGCTTGATATCTCCTGCTGTTCATTTTTTCTTTTTTTTGTTTTAACACCCTCGTGACGTTTCCACAACTCGCACCCGATACAACAGCATAAACGTCGCTCGATTCTATCCGATCTCTTCCAATCGCTATTCGTTCACGCCTTATCACTTAAATACACTCATTTCTCGCACGGTTGCGCCAACGATGCACCTGTTATCGCGAATCCGGGCACGATTGCAGCCACGCGAACGCTCGAACGAGTCAGCTCTGTGGATTAATCGTAAATTCACCATAGCGAACGCCAACAAAGTTTCGGCAGACGGATCCATTAACAGTGCGCTCACGTTTGCCGTGTAATCCGGCCGTGTCAGCCAATACCACGATTTTAGATCTGCCGTTAATTTACTAGCGTTTCGGTGTACTTCCGGGGGGGTAAATAGTTCCGGTGTAACGTTACCAGACATTACACCGCGACCGCGCAGAACATCGATCGGCAGCGTATCGACGATTCGGATCGCGGCGCGCCGACGATGACGATGACGCGATCGATGGTCCCAAAGCTAACACATTACCACCGCTGGAAGCTGTTTCCACCGGCGAAAGTGGTCTCGTAGACCGGTTGCGAAGCGAGAAATTAGATTTCACCTCCGCGAAGGACTGAAAGCGCGTAGAACGTTCCCCGCTAGGGAAATTCATTTCTAAGCTTTGTGCCGAGCATTTTCGTTCGTGCTTTTAATTACCGATCATCCATGATTTATGTACTTACACGCGTCGTTGTATAAACGCACGGGAATAAGCACGGCGAGAAATGGTACAAAATTCAGCACTTTTCCCGGTAGATTTCACATTCCGTTATTCGTTCTATTTATCGTGCATTAATCAGACGGTACGCGAATCGCGCGAATGTATATCATCAAGCATTCATCCTATTTAGAGGTGACGCTGTTTTCCACTGTTTGCGATATTCTTGATCATGATCTCTGGCTGTCATGAATCACGGTAGCCGGTATTTATTCGTCGTAACAAATTTGCTTCGTTGCCTTTGCAGCTGCTCGTTTTCCATTATTTATGCGTTTCGCTCGCGGCGATTTAGCTCGGCCCCGGAAAAATCCTGGACAAATTGCCTCGAATTTTTGCGTCCGGTACGCAGAGAGCGGTGCCGCGATTGTAACGCTCGCTGACGGAAATAAAGGATAGCCTGTTCTTCGTGTCCCGATTCCTGCGAGCAGAACGCGTCTCGCTGCAATTGATCCGGAACGGATTTCGTTCGCGTCTTCGCTTATCCTCCCGAGATCGTTGTCGAAGGAGCAAGATCTCTCGGCGAATTTCGTTGTTCGTTTGAAACGAATAAACGTAAATGAAATGGAACTTGGTCGTGAACGAACAAAAGGAGACGATGATATCGTCGCGGGAACTTTTAGTTGTCAAAGCTCCTCCTTTAATGCCGAGATAATTGCACCTTCCGGCGCATCTTTCTTTGCTATGTCGGTGGCAAAGGATGCATAGAGTTTCCAGTTCTTGGCGCGAGGATCCGCGGATTGTATTGAAAACTGCATTGTCCCGAAATCCTCGGCTATTAATCCTTCGCTGGAATGCGCGAGACTGGAGAAGCGAGAAGCAATTATCTCTGCATGGCAGGTAGCGCGATCGCGAGCAGAGGAATATTACAAAGTTTTAAGTTCTTTTCCCATGAGATTCCGTCCCAAAAGAGACGATGGTTCGAATAGATTAATTAAACCTCTCATAAAAATAATAAATCAGATCGAAAACTAGTTCGTAAACGCGGTGTGTCTTTCGAACACCTGTAGTTTCTCTCAAACAATTGGTCGTTAATGTGAATCTTTCGGTAGACAGATCGATAAAAGTGGATTAAGATCGTGATGCTCTGCAAGAGACGATCGCTCGCAGCGACGTTCTTCTAATGGATAGAATCGTCCCAGGAAAAACAAAGAGTAACGTAATTGGTCGGAAACTTGACGCGCGTCTGACGTTTCCACGCAGCCAGTTCCTCCGCCTACAGCCGCGCTCGTTTCGCCCATTTATTCCCACGGGTTGTCTGGTTCGCAAATCAAGCCGCGTTTGTGTTGAACGTTTCAGACGACGATGCTCCTCTCCTCTGTTAACTTAATTAACAATCCGCGCAGCGTGAACGTAAATCGACACAGGTCAACTGCCTCCGTCGTGGTCCTGTCGGAATTTCAGACGAATAATTCTCTCGTCGTCGAAGAATATTTTGCACGTTCGATCGCGATAAATGGTGGGACGGTATTTTTAAACTACCTCGTTTTAACTTCCGCCGACGAATGGAGGATAATTGAATTTTCTAACAGAGGACTCGTCCAGCAGGAACAACTTACAGAATCCTAGAAAATGTGGGTTATAATTTGTCGCTTCGGTTGCGTTTGTAGTTAGTTTCCAGCTGAAATAAGGGCATCGATCACTCGAAATACAATGGACAGTCCAGTGATCAGGACAAAGTACTCGCGAGTATTATACGTTCTAAATTCTTCTTTATACGTTGATCAACATTCGGATCCTCGACTGTTTCGGTGACTACTCTCCGCGAGTCGCAACGAGAGCGTGCGAGCGAGACGGAAAAATTTTCCAACGAACAATGGATATCGACACGGGCTTAATTATCCACGCGAAATCACGAATTAAACGCAATCACACGCGCCGAAAGTTTCCGCCGATATCGTGCTCGATAATCTGATATCTATTAACGCCTCGATTACCATATTCGGAATCCCGTTTATCCAATTGGTAAACAAGTAACGCGAGCCAAGCACGCGAGCGTCCCTTTAATTCGAGGCTGCACGCGCGACGCGGTCACAGCCGAACGCGAACGCCGCGGCGCCGGCGCCGGCGCGTTTCGCTCGAGGATCGAGGACGTTTGCGAGCGATTCGATTATCAGGAACTTTCTTCGGAAGCGTTTTAATTCCGTGGAAATTTTGTTCTCGATATCGACGGCGAAGCAATATCGGAAGTGGAACGAAAGAGCGTCGCGGGGTCGAGGCTTCGAGGGGCCATTTTCACCTACTTTTGAACCAAGCCATAGTGGCATCTTCTACGCTGGCTACGAAGAAATTATTAAAAGCTACCGTGCTTCTCGTTCCTTTCTTGCACCTTTCGCCAGGGAAATTTAAACTATTCCGTGTAATGGCTGGAAAAAAAAACCCGAGAGCGTCTCGCGAAAATATACGCGCGAGTTACTCTCCGTTGAAGAGAACCATCGTTACATCTTTAAGCAATGTTTCTCTGCCTCTAAATAATTTAGCGTTATTACCTCGCTGTATGCTCCCCGAATGCAACCCCATAGCGCGCATAACGCTCGAGCTAGCGGACTTTATAAGCTCGATTAATTTACCGCAAAAATTACATCTTATACTTTGCCTTGAGTAGCCCGTTACGATGTTCGCGTCGTAATTAATATCGACTCGCAGTAGCTTACGAACGATGGAACGGTGTAAAAGCTATAATAATCCTGTGACAGGACTAAGAAATGATGCGTAAGCAAGAGGTGGCGCGATATTATATAGAAAGAGCGAGAATTTGATACGTTCTAAACTAACTAACGGCATTTTATATAAACAGGAGCGACTCTTCGGGCGTTGCGGACGGGTTTCGATTACGTTCTCGAGGGTCCTTTCCACACGGAGGCCGCAACTATTTACGATTCCCGCGAAACATTGGCAATTAAACATTGCGGCGAACACTGGGTTGTTCGCGTTGATTTATCGCCTCGGACCACGTTATGAATCAATCAGAGCATACGTCGGACTGAATTCCCTTATTCGAGGCGTACATCCTACAGAACAGAACGGTTTACGCGGGAGCGCCAGTTAACGTTGTTCCTAACAAGTTGCATCGTCGTAACGCGTTCAAATCACGAACTCGGCTACCATGCGAGAGCTTTATGCGCGTATATACCAACAATTGACCCGATAATAGGTATCCCGACTGACAGGGAAACTACGAGGACGCGAGAACGAATTTTAAACGCAGATATCGGGATGAGCTAATACGCTCACGATGAAATATTAGTACCTCGTCGCCCGTCAACCTTTGTTTTACTTTCATTGGAGTTTCGGGCGTATGTAACTTCCGTAATTCCATTTTTATGCTTCCCCCGGTTCCACCGAATTCCCTATCTTTAATTCGCAATTTTTGTTCACTAGAGGAACAACTTTGTTTGCCCATGTAAATCGTTTGCTCGCGAATCTTCGAGCTAACAGTTCCGAGAAACTCCTTGTAAAAGGTGGTCGGTAGGTGGTGGATTAGGAGTCCTGCTGGATGAGCTAAAGCGTCCGATACTTACGTGTTTAAATGATACGATAAAATCACTCAGTTCTGTCGGAAGTGCAAGCACGGTGTTTCTGCGAAACCTTTCTAGCGACACGGAAACTTTGCCGAAGGATGACACGCAGAATTTATTAAAAGTACGATAAATCGCATCTCCGGCAGCAGCGAGAAGTTTCGTAACTTCGCGCGCACGTTATAAACTGTACGAGAAGGACGACGCAGTTCTGCTTACACCACCGCGACGTCCAGATATTTCCGAAAGAATCGGCGTGATCCCAAACAAAAACGTTTAAATCCATAATCAGGGCCGCGCTTTCTTTGCCGATGCGCGTCTTACGCTCGTCTAGATTTGTCTCAATTATTCCGTAATTCGCACAATGTTGCAGAGCGTATAGACTTGCTGGCAAGCTCCGCGAAGCGTGAGATAAGTCTGCATAATCGATGCATACCATTTCACGTGGCCTGGCGTGATATGGCATAGCATAGCGTGACGCGGGCAAGTATGTTTCTGCATTCATGCACTTTCGAACGTGCTTCCCGACCCCGAGGGTCGCACAGAACTTCCACCTCCGCCCGAAGGGTAGAAAATTTTCAAGGACTGCTTCAAACTTTCCGAATCCCGGCCGGTTTCGCGCTAGCGCGGTGGAAGTCATATTAAGAAATAATTACTCTTCGACGAGGCCCTCCATGAATCATAACATTGCCTACGGTTAAAAAGGGAACGGTTTCCATCGATTGGGTTGGCGCAGCGTTCAATTAAACTCGCGGACTTTTCTTATTTTCAGCGTCGTTTTGTCGCAACTACCGTTCGCGAAAACACCACTAATTTTAACGTTCGCAAACGAAGGGAGAACGAGCCGAGAGATCCTTATACGAAATGGCGTGCGAAAGCTCTCTTCTTTCATTAATAACTAGATTGTGCTTCGTTCCCGTTTAACGAAGGTCTGGTTCGATTAGAAAGCAACACGACCTGAATGGATTAAGACGTCCACGATGGCCGAGCACGAACGTTTGCAGAGAGACGAGAATTACTCGAGGAAATTAATCGATCGCTGTAACAACTCGATACTATCTCTCGCCCCTGTATGCTAACCGCCCGTTGCAAGGGAAAGAATCCTCCAACGGGGAGGAAACAATTCGGTCATAAAAATTTGCTCGCGATGGTTACGACTGTTTAACGTAATTTCAGATAATGGCTACACGACGTATCGTAGTTGTTGGCGCGCTCATGTAAAAAACTTTGCTCGACTCGCGCAGTTCGCTAATTATCGCGTAATCTCATCCGGGGGACTCGCGTGCAGAGCAAAAGCGGCTTAACGAGTCCCCTGGGAAGGCAGAAAAGAATCAAGGACGATCGTTTCGATCGCACTGACAACCTTACCGGCGACGCTTTCGTCCTTTCGAAACGAGAACATTCCAACTGACCGTTCCGCGAGCTTGCGATTTTTCCGTGACGTACGCTTTCCTTATCGGCGGATTTCTAGATAATCATCGCGCGATTCGACGATTGGAAAAACGTTTTCTTTCGAAGGGGAAGATACGTCGCTGAGAAGAACGGACGCTAAAAGCTGGGAAATATCGTCGAGAAGAACAATTTCGCGTTATTACGATTTGATTCCCTGTTTGTCGTGCAGAAAGTTTCAGGTATCACGAGATGCCGACTCGACGGTCCGACGGTTCGTTCGTTCCATTTATTCGGAAAGTTTTCGCAAATTTCCGAAGGAATCGTGGCCAGAGTTGGTCTTGTTCCGATCTCTCTCTCTCTCTCTCTCTCTCTCTCTCTCGACTCGACCGCCATAAATTTTGTTATCGGAAACGCGCAGCCAGCCGAACTTACAAATTACCGTTCTATTCGATAATTGACACTCGAACGCTAACGTTGCTTTGCCGTTCCTCGTACAATCGATTCGACGATTTCAGTTTTCAGCGACGCAGCCCAAAGGATGTTAAATATTTCGATAACTCTATTCCGAGCCGATCGAGAATTACTTTACGGCCCGGAAAACAACCGACAGACTTATCCGCGAGCGCAAAAATTGCTCGTCCAAGCGATTGGAAGGGAATTTCGAAGGTACAAATTTGTCGTGGACGAGCATATCGCCTGGATGCAACGTTTGTAATTTCGTCGTTTCTTCTATTCTCTTTGAAACAACGCCAACGAACCAGCCGAATAATACAGACGTGTCGTGAGTTCTCTGGCCGTAAAAAGCACGCTTTATGAATTTCTCTACGAGAAGACTTTCGCAAAACATTCACGTCCGCGAGATACACGACGAGTATCACCGCTACGCGGACCATAATCTTTTCTTTCCTTATTCTTGACTAGTCCGACTTTTCTCCTTTTAAAATTACGCGAGGGCGGTAAAGCCGGGTCCTCCTATTCCTCGTGCTCCCTCGTGCTCCCTCGGCCGTAAAAACATTCAGCGTCGGTGCACACGAATTGTGCTGCCCGCGACAAGGGAAGAGCTGCGAGCGTAACCGGCCGAGCAAACACACGGAAGTAACAATTTTTTACGAGACACGCCGGGAAAAGTGGGCACGAGACGTGCGTATTTCGAGGGAAACGATGCCACCCACTCGCCTCGCCAGAGAACGGGATGATCCACCGGAAACGATCGTTCGTAAGCCGCCACTGGCATTGCGTGCTCGAGGTAAATGCGTTTGGTACCCAATTTTTTCCAAAGTGTCCCGTGAAACTACCTGGCCCCTATTTTCAAGAAATTGTGCGTTATCCGACGTGTGTCCGCGGGGCGCGATACGTTCAAAAGAATGGTAAACCGTTCTAGCAAATATCGCAACGCGACAAAAATATCCATGCTTGGAACAAATAACGTTCCGGACGTTATCTCGTGGCTTCCTTCGGGTTTGAAATTTCAACTGTAAGAGGTACACTCTTTCTCGCTTTTTAAGCTACTCGTTTCGATTGTAACAGCGATCAAATTTCGCGTAGCTCTTTCTCATCGGGCAACGATGCGATCCTAGACCGATGGTGGTTTCAATGAAATTGCTGCAACTTACATTCGCAATTAATTTCCAAAGAACGCCGACTGTATTACGGCTTCGAGGCGGTGTAACCCCCTTAAGACACCCGATGTGTCGAGGAAACGACACGCCGTTCGATAAGAAGAATGATGTTCTTACCGTGAACTTAAAAGGGGATCGGTACAAAATATGTATCGATTTTATTGAAAAATAATACTCCTCGAAGGAGCCGAAGAATTTAGAAGGGGATCGATACCGAGTATATGTCAAATTAAAAAATAATACTCCTCTCGAGGAAGTCGATTGCAGAAACATTTCGACGGCACGGATTCACCGCGGCTTTCTTCGGTCGAACGACTCGATTTTCCCGGATCTTAAATAATTTCCTTAAAAAATTCAATTCGATATTTCCTCCGCGCGATTTTGCCGATTCCATTTCCAGGCTTGATCTCGCTATAAGCAGCGTTCGCGAGAAGATGAAAAGCCCACGAATCAGAAATAAAAATACGTATCGCGAGAATTAAAAAGCGTCCGGAACGGAAACGGGGACAAGGTTTTAGGGTGCACGTGCACTCCTCCGCAAGAGTGTATAATATACCATACCATCGCGTAAAGAAGATGGACATAGAGAAATTCTTACACGATTCTAACACGGTTTCTTAAAGCGAATCTTCCTTGGTCGTGAAAGATTGCGGATTACAGCGACGTTTGACAAACTGTGCGCGCTTGATGGGGTAGCTCACAGTCCCTCTGTGTTCCGTACACGACGCAAACATTGCGTTGCGCGTGACGATGTCAACAGACGGATTCGTGGATTAGGATTCGATCTCCGTGCCTGTCGCTAGACATCGCCCGACGTTTGCACTCTTCGGACATGCGCCGAGTCTCCGAGTTCCTACTTCGTTAGCAAAGCCATACGTTTTCTGAGAAGCCGATCAACAAAGACTTTTTACACCGTCCTTCGGAATAGAAGAAACTTTACCAGCGACAGAGTACCATGCGTTGGGAATAGCGAGGCAATATTTGTTTCTTTGACGTTGCTCGAGAAAATTGCAACGGAGACTCCGAGACCTCCGTATTCACTCGCTGACCCGAATTCGCTATTCTCCAGGACTAATTAATCCGGTTTCCATTTGTCGAGCTCGCGATAAACCATTTCGCGAGTCGCTATTGTTTCGTCTGTCACGCTATTAATACTCTCGGACGATAAGCTGGACCTCCGTTGTTCGGAACTTGAGGGTGTTCGTTGCTCCGCCGGGATTCGCATTAGGTATTCCACGGTACATATTTTATAGCGAAGCACTTTGCGGCGAGTTCGTCGAAGCTATTTTCGTGAGCCGATACCTTAATTCGACGATCGACCCGTTAATAAAGCGGCAATGAGCGCCGCTTCACGACCACGGAACGGTACCGTTCGAGCAGTCCGGGGGTTTGTCTTTGTCGCCGAGGCAATCGATAGAGCTTAATTGACTCGAACATGAGAGGAGCATTGGTACGTTCGCCGTTACATCGACTTTGCCGATGAACCGGGTCATGGTTTCGACGGTTCCCAAGTTCTCGAGGGTTGGTGCTGAAACGTTTCGGGAAAACTCGATCGCACCGTTTCGACACCGCTTCGAGAATCTTTCTCGCCACTGAAAAATTTCACCGGGAAACCCGATCCTTGATTAAAAGAAAATTGTCTGTTTTCAATGTCTTGCGATCTGCGCTCGGAAAACGACGAGAGAAAGAGAGAAAAAATGTTATCGGTGCCAAATGTGGGGAATACAGTGGACGTGGCGTCGGCGTCGGTTCCTATCGCGATTCCGACATCTTCTCTTATACTGTTATCGCCACGTGTGGTCTAGCGTTGTCATAGATGTGTAGAATGCCCTTCTGATTTCTCAGAGATGGTTCCTTTAACTTGCAATTCCTGCCGCAATTTTTCAAGTTGCCGACGATACGAATCAGCATCGATTGTTACAATTGAATCGAGTAGTTCGTAGTAAATTGTGCCACACGTATCCCACGGGTAGCGAATTGAGGATTTTCTTCGGACCAATTGGATTATTTCATTGGTTTATTTCGCAGGAAAACAGAATTTTCTCAGTAGCACGGCCACGCGATTACTGACGTCTCCTGTCGATTCGATAGGAAGTTATGGAGACGTTTATAATGTTTTATGGCCTCGAGATACGAACTGGCAATAAATTATGCAATCTTTCGTGCTATTGTTTGGTAAAAGATAGAGAGAGGAAACGAGAGAGGAGAACGAGATCGTCGGGTCATATTTCCTGCCTTGGAAACTATTTTAAAAACCACGAGTATATCGGAGTATCGCGAAGCTGTCCATACGTCGCGGAACTTGAAATCAAACCGGCCGTTCGATTGCCATATTTTCTGTACGCTGCGATCGTGAATGTCAATACGTTGCCGTGGACGTCCGGGAGATCGTATCGGGAAATATTACATTCGAATTGTACATTCGTTCGTCCACTTGGTTTCTCGCGAAAAGTAAAAAGGCTTGGTAGCGAGCGTATTAAGAATGCATCTGGGTTTCCGAGTCGGAAAACACCTTTTATCGATAATACTCACGACGAATCGAACGTCACGCTTCCAAGAGTCGTCCAGTTTTCTCTGTTCGAGCCCCGACCGTCGAGTGTCCGCCGCGCGTCACATTTTTGGTCGTCTGTTTCCGGTAATCGGGCCCTCGAGCGGTCAATTTCGATGACTGGTAGAATCGGGGCGGACCATCAATTCCTTTTGAAGATTATAGCGCCTGAGAGAACGAGAAAAGTTAAGAAAAATAATCAGTGTCTATCCGAACTGTCGTTAAACGTCGGAGACGCGTAAGTCGTCGCGGCGCGAGAAATGGAATAAATCTTAACGATGTACGAGATATATGCTAACGACGGCTACGTCTCGAAGGCCACGCTGCGAGGGTGGCTGAGTTGCGACGAATAATAGCGAGTATGACGACACGTAAAGTTTAACAACCTGCAACAACGACGCCATCCTCGTCGAGTGACCTGAATAATAAACACGACTAACGACGTTACATTACTCCCAAAGCAACCGTAATGTTATAGTGTCGTATAAACTTCACCTTCCTGTTAGAATAGTTCTTATTGTTGGTGCAACTATTCCGGAAGGATAGCCGTATGGGCCAACGTATCGTTCGCGTATTGTCGAAAAGTTGACAACGTTGTTGCGCAACTTGCGAAATTCTGCAAACCGATAGTGACAAATTTTCACCGGTACCAATACGTATCAGCTGCATTAGCTAACAGCTATGTTTCTGACAATAGGGTATCGCGTACCCGGCGCAACTGCAACAAACGTTCACGTCGTGCGTTCGATAAGGTCAAGTTTACCATTCTCATCGGATTAGCTACAGAGGTCTTGTATCTGACGACCGGAACACAGCGAACGAAAAGTCGTTTCTACACCAGCGGTTCAGAAATTTCGTTTCACCTTACAATCCAGGATGCAAACGAATAGGATTTCGCCGCGGCTGGAGCGAGGGAAAATATAACTCGGTTCTTAACCCAGTTCCGGAAGAATGCGCATCGAGAAGAATCCCGAAACGACCGTCGATATGGTTTGCATGCGATTCGAGGACGCGTCGAAGTAGCTCGTATCGATAAACTAAACGTACGAAAAAAGCCGGACTCGAGCGTGCCGATCCCGCTGGGAGGAACAAAGTCCGCGGACCCTCTTCTCGCGAGAGTTAACGTTCGCGTACTAGAGGAAACAAAATTGTGCGACCTTCGTAGTCACAGATACCCGCCATTGCATCGGCGCGGCGTATAAAATCGACTGGTACTCTCTACAGATCGGATTAGCCCGACGAGCATGTTGAACAAACAACATCGACGAAACGTATGTGTACGCCAGCGATGCAGTTTTAAACGAGGTTAACGTATTCCAATTGCAAAGCAAATATACATTATTTACCGCGGCAAAATTGATATCGTAACGTACGTCAGATAAATTATCATGTACACGCATCACGGGTAACCGTAATGTTGTTTACTCGTAGCGTGCGTGGTTCATTTATTCGAGAAATCAAAGAGACGACACGGAATACTCGTAAAACGAAAGCGCAAATAAACTTTGTTTCGCGTATCCTATGGAGCCATCGACCACAGAAATATCGACTCCGCCGGACGTGTCCCTGGCATTTTTCAGATAGCGCAAACACCGTTGTTGTTTCCAAATTCGTTGTGCGTGCAAAGCGTGCAAAATCACTGTGTCCGACTCTATTCGCGCCGATGCTTGCGTCGACAGCGGCAAATTGAACGCCGATACGTCCTCTTGCAAATTCCGATCGCAACGTGCAACGTCCGATTCGTCGGTTCGACTAGCAATTTTGTTGGCGGTTACAAAACAGTGGAACTTTATTTACAGGGAACGCGCGTTTGACAGTTTCCGTCGGGCGAACGCGAAAAGTCCTCGTTCCCTGGCGTTCCTCTTCGATATCGATCTCGTAATGTTCGTACCGCGTAAGAGAAACTGCTCGACGATCTTTGAACTCGACGAATTCGGTGGCTTTGCGAATCCTCTCGGAGGGGCTGCGCGTTACACGGCCAGGAAACGAGAACAAGACATCCATCTTATTCCGAAATTCCCTTTGGTATCTCGAACGTCAGCGCACGAACAACAAGGGTCGGTTTATGGATGACGCGTTCCAATATCTGACGCGGAAAGCCTCGGCCGCGTCAAGGTTGACGATTTTTCATCGCGTAAGAGATGGCACGTCGAATTACCTATCGCTCCCCTCCCAAAAGGCAGCAGCGCGCTCGAATCGACCGCGGGATAAAAACGACGCGAAAACTTCAAATTAAATTAACTTCCTGGTAGCTGGGAACCATTGAAACGTTCATTTACGTGTAAATGTAACGCTTTCATCGGCGCCGGAAAGCCAGACTGCAGAGAAGCGCTGGCAGCGACACGATAAAGCTATTACGCGAAACGATGTCACCCTTACAGACCTTCAACGATACGTTTGAACACGGTCATATTCGTCGCGAGGTCTCATCGCAAAATGCTAACCATTTTCCCTGTATATTTAACATCGGTTACGAGGCACGTATCGCGACGAGTACCTCCATGCCGTGGATTAAAGCGACATCAGCGCCGAACATTCCCCGCGAAGACAGACACGTCGCCAGCGGGACTCGCGAATGTTTCAAACGAAACGAATCGTAATTGCACTTATCTTTCTCGCTCCTAGCACGCGGATATCGAATTCGCCGATGAGTGAAATTTCGTTTGACAATTTTAAACCCACTGGTTTCGCGTATGATCGAATCACGAATACCTAGTTTCTGCCAATACGTGTTTAATTCGGCGCGAGGAGAGAAACAATAACGTCATCGGGGCTTAAACGACCGCAAAGTATTTCTTCGCTCGCCGCGCGGTCCTCGAAACACGTCGTTTCGACGCTCTTTATAATAATAATAATAATAATAATAATAATAATAATACTTTATTTATGGGCTACACGCTCTTGATATCAAGTACAATGTGATAACATGACCGCAAGAAAAAACAAAAACAAAAAATGGAGACGAATACGGTGTCACTATCACGTAAAAGTGTTCAACCTTGATTTCGCATCTGTAAAATTGCGACTACTGATCTTTTAAAAACCAAAGGTGAGCTATGAAAGAGATCGATCGACATACTAAGGCTGTTAGCCATCGCACACATTCTTGTGACACAATTTTGTTTCGCTACTGAGGTACGCTATGGGTTAATGTGGAAAATATCATTACTACGTAGATGTCAGCTTGGAATATTGAAATTCAAAAGTTCTAGTATCCTGGGACATACAATTTGACTATTGATTATTTGAAAAAGTAGTATTATGTCAGCAACAGTTCGGCGCTGCTGAAGCGTTTGCATTCGCGTAGTGCGAAGTATATTATCATATTCATGGTTTGCGATATCCATGGGTGTCCCTACCTTGTAAGAAACGTGCCTCAAGAATTCATGCTGGACGCTTTCAATCATTTTCATAAGGCCAACTTGTAGTGGATTCCAGATTTGAGATGCAATTTATCCGGAACTCCTTACGGAGACGTAACGAAAATACGACGAATGTAAAAATTTAAATCATATTCGTCGTTGCTCGCCTTTGTTCGATCTAATTCGTTTCAGCCTTAAAGGTGATATCGTAGTACGTGTCACACCGTACCTTTTATTCCATTGATGACGGAACAATATGCTACGGCAAAACTTTGCTACGGCCTCGTTGTTTTCATAAGTGCAACGGTGGGCCTTAAAAGGCACAATAGCTCCTTTTTTTTTTTTTAACGCGGAACCGTCTTTTATAGGATAGGAGAGGAGTAAATTAAACAAGCAAATGAAAAACTACGAGGCCAGAGACCTTGTTAACAAGGCAATGAGGATAATGAAACCATCTCTGTCGCATATTTAGTCAACCAGAATACCGAGGCAAAGGAATAATAAGGTTTTTCCAGAACGAATTTGGATACACAGAAGGAACCCGCTAAAGACGAAGAAAATATAAATTTATACGAAACACATCTCTACACACCCTAATTCAACTTTGACCTACTCATCTTCCACCCTATCCCTCTGTCGCCTTATCCAGCGTACTCGCGTTTACAGTTACTTGTCCTACTCCAATTTCCTTATTTTCTCCTTACTTTGATCCGCTAACCCTATCGTCTGTCCTCTCACCCCGGCACTTTTACCCACCCTCCAGAAGAGCATCGTTAGCGTTAGCCGCCGTTAATTACATTCACAGCGTAGTACTTACCGCTGTACCAAAATGCTGTTATAGAAGTATCGATCGTTTTCTAACCCATTTCACGGACGATGCTCGCAATCGTGTCTCCGCATCGCTCACGAACGGGCTACGGAGCCAGTAGGTGTACCCGTGTTTTTCGGGCAATTAGTGCCGCCACCCTTGTTGCATTATCTCCGCGTAATAACGTAAGCGTCCCCCTTTTGTCCCTGTGGGGCCGAAACTGCCAACTCCTGAGTTCTCGACAACGCCGGCGCGACGCTCAAACTTTACCAAGGGAAATTACAAACAACAGCAACGATAAATCCCCACTCCCGAACCCCCTCGGACTATATTTATATTCGTGGAGCACGGGTTTGCCAGCGCGTGGGTGCAACGGACCAACGGAGGTGGACGGTTGCTGGACGCACGATAATTCTCCGCAGCGATCGAGTGGAACGGACGTTTTCCCTCGGAATCGATGCTGGAGACCGTCGATTCCATCGCGAATCGCGCCGGGATCTCTCGTCATCTTCAGCGAATCCCGATGGTGCTATTCTACGAGATGGCGGTGTCTCGATAGACGGGAACGCCGCGGAATTGCCAGATATATCCCCGAGACTGATCGAGTCGCTTCGAATTTGCGATCCGAATCGTTTCAGATCTTATTAGCGATTGTAGCGAAATCGACGCAATCTATTCGACCATACATTCCGATTCCAAGAACTGGGGCAACTTGTGGCTCATTTCCAAACGTAAAAAGGATAACGTCTACATCCCACTCTGTACAACGCAAAATTCGGTACCTTCTAAATTCTATTACGAAACGGAGATTTGGACACCCGTCGTTATCTATGACAGAAAAGATAATACGGTTGAAGCATTTAAACCGCCCTGTCACTCTGTCGCAATCCTCCTCTGCAAAATGAAATTCTCAACCCGATGTTCGACGATATCGAATGCACCGTCTCCAATAGAAACTAGCGACGCCGGAAAATGAATCGCGGCTCCCGTTTGATATCCGCAGCCCACTATTTGTCATCTTTCCGAGAGGAGTGTCGATCGCGACACACATCTCGATATTGACCCGAACACCTATCAAAACAGCTACGCGAACTTTGCATATTCGCTCCGATACATGCGATTATTTACGGTCGCGTGCGTTACGGTTGGATGGAATTTGTTGATGTAGGAACACTGAAGATAAACAGGTGGTTTGAGATCCGAGACGGATCGTCGTAGGAAGTGGATTCCAATAAGTATACCCATAAATCAAAGTTTTTGAAAATGTTCAGCAAGTGGACTCTTAAAAATGAAACGAAGGATCTGCACCCCTTCTATGTACAAGTAGTATCGCCAATTACAGACCAGCCCGTACTACTCGGAAATACACGGTTACTTATGGTTGCGCGTTTCACGGACAGCTAGCCATTCGAAGACGAAATATTTCTAGGTCAGCCAAGGATTAAACCTATCGCGTATCGCGCGTAACTGATCGCGTTCGTTCTTTCAAAACTCGCGAGACGTTTCGAGGGTGGAAGAAAAATTGGATGCGACGAAGGCACGGTAGGAATCTTTGATTCTGCGATACGTCGACGAAAAAGAACCGTCGCGGTCCAAATGAAAACACGGCAAAAGTGGAAGAAAGAAGACGAAGAGACGGAGCAGCTTCTGAAAATAAGAGTGGCGTAACGGGCCAGGACGAACATCGTATCTATTATTTACACTCGTGAAACGGAAAGACGTAGGAAACGGTGGACGTAAGACGTTCATTTACGATTCCCCGGGATACGAAGTTCTTTTTTTTTCTACTCCTTCCCATTCCCGAGAGTGATCGTCCACCGGGAAGCTCTTCTCGAAGATAGAGAGAGCACGAGAAAAAAGAAACGCGTCGGGGGACTGGGACACGAAACTTCGAGCCACGGAGTTCGGTAGCGAGATTTCGTTAAAGGAGTTTGCGCCGCAGAATCCGGAGGACATCGTCTAGCAACCAAGGCTCCATAAACAGAGAAAGCTCCATCAATGGTGATTTTACGCGGTAAACAGTAGCTCACTTTCCTTCGATAAGGAACGCCAACTGTATCGATCGAGGATATCTCGTTTGTCGATGCTGCCACGTCGCGTCGTCTCGAAGAGATTTTCGATATCGATTTTTCCCACGCAAACTCCGGGACATAATGTAAGTGATAACCTTGCGACGTGCAACGGGGAAACACCGGGAGAGCGCGGCGAAATTTACGTCGAACCAACGTGCTCCGAGCAAGATAGATACCATCAAATGTCTCGAAAGAGCCTTGACGGAACTACCAGACCGTTGACGGAAAACAGCCCCAGTGGTCGGAGCTTGGATAATTAATCTACGCGTATTAAAATCGTTCCGATCCAGGAACGACTCACGCGAAAGTCACCGAAAACATCATTTCTGCCTTTCGTAGACGACTTTTCGAATTTGAGAAACGAAAAAAATGCTACGTCTTCGTGCAAGATAGATATTTCTATTTCGAAATATTTGCGATATCCTTCTTTCTCTGAATTCGCTTCCTGTTTGCCATTCAAGTAACGTCCCCGAAGCGCGCAATCGCCTCCCGCGAGGCGAGGCGAGGCTCGCAACTCTTTCGGGGCTCGTTTCTCAAGCATATTTACTCGCGAATGTACACACGTGCCAGATATCGAGGGATACCGATGCACTTTACCGAAATTCTTCTACCGAAATCTAGAGACGCGAACGACGTCGGCGACGCTCGCGTACGTTGGAATATTTTCCACGGAAAATACCGTGAAGAGCACAGTTTACTTATATCAGTGATACTTGAAACTCTCGCGATAACGATATTTAACTTTAACTCGTATCCCGTTGTATCCTACAGCTATATTCGCAAGAATTTCGAGTCGCGATTAACCCAGGGTACGAGAACCTCGAGGATTCCAAACTCTTCGCGTGAGAGCTACGATACGTTCTTGTACAGACGCTCCGAATGGATGAAACAAAGCTGGACTATTTTCATTCTACTAGATAACTCTGAATCATCTGTTCCGCGAATGTCAGCCACAGTGCACGGCAACAGGGTGGCAATTTGCCAAAATCCAAGCCCTACGGGAATTGCTAGGTCCGCGAACCTGGGCCAAATGTTTCGACGTATGAACTATTGTCTACCAGAGAAAGTGGCCGAGTTTCGTAAACAGAAGCCTCGAGGCGCGGCTTCTCGCATACGTTTTGGAATCTAGAGTACACGCTCGCAAATAGTTTTCTCTCCGAGTAATCTGCATTCGCGAGAGAACCAACCTGCCAGCACCAACAAACTAACCTCCATAAATTCGTGTCGTCGATGATCCCTTAAAACCCTTCAGAGATACAAGAAAGTCTCCGCTTTCGAATACCGCATTTTTAACAACGTCGAATCTCTACGCGTTTCGCGAAATAAAGTCTGTCCTTTTAAAGTAGCTACAGTGAGACAACTCTCGCGGGACACTCATCCATTGCCCGTTCAGCATATCGAGATACACGAATTGTATTCTCTATTTTCTACTATCAACTGCTCGAGATTTGTAGCGTTCGCTGTCCTCGATTCATAGCCTGTCAGTCGGATCTCGGTCCAAACGTAATGGCCAAGGAATAGACGAACGAACGAGCCGACTTCCCGCCAAATCCACTTCCGTTTCGTTTCTCCGTCGAATTTCACTCCAGGAGCGCGAGGATATGCCTCCTAGCTGTCGATACAATTTTTCACCTAACCGGCGCACAATTTTTCGACCGATCGACCGTGTATCTAAACAAAACAGACGGTTACGGCCGAGCCACGTATTTCCTCGGTCCGCACATAAAGGAGTTAGACGAGCGTTTTACGTCTGAATATTACGGTTTATAGATTTTCGCCGTCTTCCTAACGAAATTCCTGTCGGTGGTGCATGTTAGCAGCCGGGTAATTCATCCTCCATCCTTTTAGCAATATATATTTACCGCATAGTTTATATTCATGGAGCAAGTCGGAGAAGCACGTTTCGAAGCAGTTCGCAAAGGAGGATCGTTACTTCCCTCGCTGTTACGGAAAAAGCTTTACGAGACTTTTGGGAAAATTGAAAATTAGAATGTAAAGTTCCAACGAATTAAATAAAATTCCTTCGCCCTCGCACCGTTGGAATATCCGAAACTCGCATCGGTCGTGACTTTCGAGACACTGTTGTTTGCGAAAGATTGTTCATCTCTTACGGGAATAGTTATCGAATATTTTACGGTTTTGAAAGTAGTTAAAACGGGACACGTAAAAAAAAAAAAGAACAGGCACTGTTGTTTTGCGACATCCTCGTAAATTTGAAAAAGCGAACGATCGCTTGAATAAATGTTTCGTTACCGAATCGCTTGGCACGCGAGAGGCGTGATTCTGTTTCTAGCCGTGACTCGCTGTGAATTGTTCAAATCGGTATTCCATTTCGCAGGTGGAAAACATTAAAATCGAATTGGTTCGACCGCGCTCCGTGTCCGGCACGTATTCCCGTTGCGCCACTCAGAAATCAACGCGAAACGAATACACTGAATTCACCGCAAACGCGACGAAACAGAGGGAAAACGATTGTTCCCGGGTTTCTTCATAATTAAAACCGGCACTGGTCGGGACCTGCGTTGCTTAAACAATAGTTTCATTGCGCGGAGAAGCGGGAGAATTCACATTTCGCATTTACCGCGCTCCAACGTTGGGATGACCGAAAAAGAATTTTTAACGCGACCGTAATGCTAACCGAAGGCTAACTAGGTAGCGCGATGCGTTTCTCGTTACCGTTCGCCGTCTGACAAATCCCAGCGCTGTAACTCCGGACGGCCGACATTGACGATCCATTACTACTTGTGCCTGACAAATCCCCCGGCTATACCGTGACTACTTAATGTCCGATACACGCCTTGTTAACCATAATTACTCGATTCGAGCAGCTACATCCGAGCGTGAGGAATCGATGATCGTAGACGAACGATCTTTTCTACGAAAATATTGTCACGCTTACAATCGCGCGCTAATCCGTCGATTTGTCATTCGCGTGACAGACGAGAGAACGCGTCGAAGGATCGTATCGCGAAAAATTGATTAGCCGAGAAACCGATTTATCGGAATATCTTTTTCGGAATAGCAAGAAGCACTGTAATTGGATGACGCAACCGAAAGAAATGTTTGCAACGTCGCTTTTTAACGTGCGCTTCCATAAAATACCGACGGACGAAAGACTTTATTCGCTCTCTTACATCGAAGACGAATTCGGAAAAAATTCAATCTACGTTTTCCTATCTAACGGGAAACAGCTGACGTTGGAACTTTGTCGAAGGTCCTCGCCACTTGTAAAGTTGACCCATGCTTTCCATTATAAAGTTTCGAAGCGGCTTGATCCTCGTAGCCATCGATTCCACCTCGCCTATGAACTTACTAGCCGCGACTCGAATGATAACATCGTTAAAAGACTTTCTCCGGACGGCAGATGAAAGAAAAACGCGTGTCAATTACACGAAACGCGGAACGCGAAGGGATTACGATTTAAATTGAACGTAGCGTAAGAAGGAAAGAAAGAAACTAGAGAAACAAAGATGAGGGAACGCGATCGCGGCCACTCAAAGGTGTTCGCTCGAAAGCGATGCACTCCGGTAATTAAAATGATAATTCCGGTAATGACGCGTTCCTGTTGACGCACCTCGTCGATTGCGTCGTCGTTATTACGTTGAAAAACAAGATCGCGATACGAGACGGAACAGATTCAGATATCGCAGAGAAATCAAACACCATCGACCGTAGATCTAGTTTAACGTCGGTACTTTGACGTAAGACGATAGATTGCGTTCACCGTGGCAATCGTACGTATCGAGATTTACGAGCTCGAGAAATTCGTAGGATGAACGGTGCTTACGTTTCTCGGGAATAACGATTTATATTTTCGTTGCGTGGAGCTTATCTCGTGCGAAGTTCGCGACACGACGAAGATGCCGGCCTTCTTAGGAATCAGTCAGAACTCTGAATGGCTATTAATCCAGAGGAACTTAAGCAAGTGGCGCTAAAACGACCGAGCGAACTGTAAAGGTGGCCCATTTCGAAAAACGAGAACAATCGGCACGAAATGGTAAGAGTAGTTACACGGTATTTCAGCTCCATCGCTTTTACGGAGAACATGGAACTAGCGACCGCGCGCTTGTCGGAGCTCTTCCTGCTGCATTTTTACAGCAGCCGGGATGCACGCGTCGTCTATTCTCTCCCTTATGCACACCGGCAATGCGCCTATAAAGCAAAACGTACTTCAACGAATGAACGGAGCACCTTATAAAGATAAAAGTTCACCGCCTTCGAGGCAAGAAAAATAGCACCGCTCGTAAATAAAATCCTGTCAAGGGTAGAACTCAACCTGTCCCCCTCCGATCTTAACCTACATTTGCGGGATGGTTCGTTGGAGGTCCCTGTTGTTATTTATAAAATATTAAGCGTAATTACTTAATACCTGTACAGGTAGAAATAATTAAGGTAACGCGCCTCGTTATACAGGCGATGAATAGTCTACGCAACAACTGACTTTCTACTCGATACGTGTATTCTCTTCTAAACAACACCTATACCGAAAGAATATTCATTGAAAGAACACCGACCACGGTATTCGGACAGGTGACATTTGTCGCGAGGATTCGCCGACGTGCACAGGTTTGCTCGTCCGAATCACGATTTAAAGTGTACCATCGTTTCATTCGACGAGGAATCCTAAGAATGAAAGCGACGTCGGGCGTCGTCCAAATTTCTCGTCGGAGAGAAACAAGCCTCGTGTCGTCATCGTGTTTTCAAGAAAGAAAGACCTCCTGTCGCTTCTCAGGGCAAACGAAATTATACAAAGACAATTTAATCCGGTCGAAGGGCTGCAGCGGCAGCTGGACCGAGCTCCTTCGCTTTGGCAATAAAAATTCGAACCTGCGATCGCCGTGTAAAGCTCGAGAAGAGGAAAAAAGGTGAAAGGCTCGTCGCGCTCGTTTGAAAATTCGCGTTCGCACGGTCTACCCGACGGAACTCGACGTTTATCACCGTTTCACCGTGATGAGCGAAATAATTAATTTCCGTGCCATTAATTTCACAAAGTATCCTCGTAATCTCACGCGCACGCGAGCTATTTCGTATTCCATAATTCTCTGTGGAAAGTATTTCATAATGGAGCGAACGCGTCGCGCGGGAATCGGCTTTTCCACCGCTACGAGTCGGTCTCTGCGTCGACCGCGTACGGTGGTATGCGGAAAAAGTCGAGACGACAAAAATCGAAACACGTCCGCCATTGAAACGGGAAGAAGCTTGTCCGTCGGAGGAAAAGTTACCAAAATCGTCCCGTTTAATATATTTTAGAGCGGACGGTCTTTTTCCTCGTACGAATAGCGACGGATTCGAGCGAGGAAACTCGAGATTGGTTTTAGTTTGAAACCGCGACACTGGCAGCGAAGAGCAGACCTCAGGGGTGAAAATGTAACGTCGATACCAGAGTAGACGTAACAAAGAGTCTCGAGGTGATGCTCGAGCGACGAGCGTCGATCTGAAAATGACGTAGACGACGAATAATCCAGGCCGTTTCGCAGCTCTTTAATTACATAAAGGCCTTTGCTATCGTCGGGAAAAGGACGAGGAGCTGAGCAGAAACATCTCGTGGCTCGAGTCCAAAGCGTCGATTTACAAACACCCGTCGCTGGAAGGTTAGGCGCAATTTAACTTTGACCCATCAGCTGTGAGAAGAAAGAGAAGACGCGACTCGGGAAGTACCGTAATACCGCCATGAACGTACACTTTTGCTGGACAACCGTGCCTCGATACATTCATCTTGAGCGTTCGTTGTTCTATCGAACTTTGTCATGAAAATGACGAACGTTCTATTCGTAACGACGACGGTGACCGAGTCTCGTCTACTCCTGCCTCCACCTTTGAGCTGTAAAACTTTTGCATGCAACACTTTTCGCTATTTAGAGCCGCGCTTCTTCAAGTTTTTTACTCGAGACGAAATTGTTGGCGACATACCGTTTTACGAAATATACGGAAACTGCGAGTCCGACCAGTTTCGTTCCGTTGTCTTTGGAAGTTAACGAATGAAATTAGCGTGGGCGCGTAAATGAACCGGCAAGCTACAAGTTAAACTGCCAGGACGTACACGGGCACACATGGTCGGGCACGTGTTCTAACGAAGTTAAAGCGTCGAGTTATTATCAGGAAAGTTCGGTATTTAAGTTAACGGAGCAGTTTGCGTCTAATTGTATCGGCAAATTTCCGGTGCGCAGCGCGTCGACGTTGATCCCGTAAGAATCGATCGACCCGTCCTCGATCGCTTCGCGCCGTGATTCGAAGAAGACAACGAACCGGGTACGGCACCGCGTCGTTCCCGAATAACATCGAAAACGAGAGGATCAACCAAGAGGAACACGATATACAGCGGTTAACCGTGCCCGTAAGTCGGATACAATGCGGAAGTACAATGCAACGCAAAGTTTTGCGGACAAATTAATGTTTCCTTTACATATGTAAAGTCCGTCTGCTGGTTGGCAGATAAGCGTCGCGAACGTTCCACCGGCCGCGGGATGAACTTTTCATCGCGACTTTTCGATGCTCGACGCTGCTTCGCTACGGGGTGCCAACGCGTGGTCTTCTTCTTCAGCGGTCGATCGAGAACAGGGAAACAGTAGAAAACCAATGTTCGTACAATAGACACTCTAAAGGGCGATTTAGAAGCAACGTTCGCGGCTGCGACGTTTTGATCTCTACTCTTTACCGAGGAATGGTAAACAAGATTAACAAATATCATTTTATTCGCTTGAAATTTGGATGCGAAGTAGCTGTACGAAATCGCGTCTTTATGGACCGCTAGCGTTTCGAGTACGTTGCGCGCTTTCTGCGGAAATTCGATCAAACCTGAACTATCGATCTTCCCGCATTCTTCCATTGTTGCATCCAGCAGCAAAGTATACTTTGAAAATATTTTAGGAATTGAATCAGTCGATACAGATTGAATATCGCGATTCATTTCCGACCGATTAAGCACTCGGGAAAATGGAACGCGATTTGTGTTCGGTTCTCCTGGAAGTTAAATTCCCGATTGAGGGCGGCTTTTTCGTCGATAATGAGATCTCCAGGCAGCGAACCTGACATTTTCCCTCCGATGGAGATAATGGCAAACGGAATAGGTTCGCAATATTTTCGGTTTGCCGCGTCTCTTCGTGGACGGATCGATTTTCCGCGATCCCGTTTCGAACGGGTAATTTTCCGTCGTATTGTCGTAACCACCGCGCGAATCGATTTCCCTCGCGGCCGTGTCGTCCTCGATCCGAAAAAGATAGATCGAGGAACCGCGTCGTTACGAAAGAAAAAAAGCGTCCGGTGAATCGTTGCTAAGACAGCCGCGACGTTGTAAGAGATTTTTCGCTCGATGAAAGCGAAGCGCGACTGCGATAGAAGGCTCGCTTCCAGTCAATCAGCTTCACACCGTTCCACCTCTGGCAATTTTTGAAGAACGTGTTATCACCAACCGAGCACATACTTCCGCGTTTGCATAAAATTACGTCGAGCTTCGCGCTCGATCCCACGTAAAAGAATTCAATGAAAATTCGGCCCTGGACGAAGGAAACAGATCCGAAATGACAAGCGAGCGATACGAGTCTCTCTTTAGAACAAAGGACCGATTAACCACTCGACGCGCGTTACCTGCGAAATTTCGTAGCGGCTATAGAGTAATACGTAAACGTATGAAACACGGAACTGCATGAATATTCAAAGCATATCACTATCCGCGTATAGTATATTATTTGTTACAGGATTTGTTTACTTTTCATTGTTTTGCCGGGTTTATTTGTAGCGCTCCGTGTCTGCGACGGTATGTATCTACAAATTTAATCCGCCGCGAGCTTTAGCTAACAATGAATCGTCATTAGTTACTCGTTACCGTCGACATGCTTTTTACAACTGTTCCGATGCCAGACAACCCTTTGCTATTTCTCTATCGCGCGATGCGCGACTTATCCAACGACGAATGGAGCTCGAGTTGATATAAAAAATATAGCGACAGAAACTAGATGTTACCAACATTTTACCGATTCACTCGCACCATCCGTGGAGCGTTAACCAGGCGGTGCACGCAGGCATGTTTAATTAAAAGAAACCACGGTCTAATCGAGTTTGACGGGGTTTTCGTGTCCTTCGTCGCTCTTTGCACTCTGATTAATCATGTCACGTGCACCTTCGTCACGCTCAATTGAAACCCGAAAGCAGGCTGGATTATAGTCTTAAAGTAAGCCGCGGGAATCTTGCATCGGAGTGCACCGCCGCATTTACGATCGTTTCGTCAAAAGACAGAGACGAGAGAAAGAGAGATGAGGGTAGAACGGTCGAGCGACTTTTAATCAACCTTCGGGGGGAACAGCCATTTAACAACGCCGTGTTACCAGCTGCTCCCTGAAAATTAACTTCACGTTATCGCGAAAAGAAAGCAGACGTTCAATCTCCGAAAAATGGACCGTTTAAAACCGAGGAACAGGGAGCGCAGCTTCCGCCTCGATCGCTCGCCCAAGAGGACGAAGTGAACGATCGAGTCGATCCTAATTCGCGATCCTAAATCGTTGCGTGGAAAAATTAAAGCGTCATTTAATTTCTGGGACTAAAGTTCCTTAACCGTGTAATCACGTGTTTCACTTTTATGGCTTGTCCACAGGGAAGATCGCAGAGAGGGTAGGTGCGAAAGCACTATTACCCTGTAATTGCCTGCCGTTACGTGAAATTTATGCGACCGCTTGTTGAGTTAGGGAGGGCTGCGTCAGCCATCGTTTGCATACCCGACACTGCCAACGAATCGAGAAGAATGGAGTCACCATTCGGCAACAACGAATTGACCTTTTGTTTGAAATCTACTCTCAAAGCACCGAGATCGATCGACACGGTAGAATGTAAATAATACGCAACATAACATTTTTTACAATTACGTGGTCCCGTAACCGATAGTCGGCGGAATCAATTTCCGTGCAATCGACGCTTCCGATAATTAACGTTCTACCACACTTACCTCTCCATTTAAATCTTTTGCTTATTCGGTATACCGCTTTAACCGTAACGATTGTTTAAATAACAATGTAGCGTTTCCTTTCGAAGGCAGTCTTTGTACTTGACCGTTTTACGATTCCTTTTTCTTAAATCAATTCCCGGATAATCCGAACGATGAAACGATCTCAAAAGTAATTCGCGGTAAACGAAATTAGTCTCGTTTCTTTGGACGGACGCAACGATTCAGCTCGAGATACTTCGGCAAACTTGCCCGAAGGAAGACAAAGGGAACGAGGAAAAGACGAATAAAGACGCGTTTCGTTCGAGAGAACAAATATTTACAGCCTGAGTTACGTTCGCTGTCCTCCCACCGAGGAGCCTAACAAGAAAATATTAATTCTGATTCGTCTTTTGTGAATCTGAATCGTGGCCAAGCACGTTCGCGATTTCGTTAGGGTCGTTAGATCGAACGAACCATTCGTTGTACGTATTTATTTTGCGCTGTTTACACGAGCCTGAATGAGAATCAATGGTACGGAAGTGGTTGCGCCGGAGTACAATCGACGATCTCTCAGCAGTCGATGAGACACTTCAGTTGCCACTCACCTTATTAAAGCTACTTTAACCGACGCAAAACACGACACTATTTACGTCCTTCTTTCTCGGGACATTTAACAGAGCGCGTCTCGTTACGTAAATAACACCAGATATCTAGCGGTTCGCGACTTGGACGCGTTCGAAGCTTCGATCGTCGATTGAAAAATGTTTTCCCTTTCGCGGGCAAGCTCTGCTCAGGTATTCATCGAGTTCCTCTTCGAGACGATCGTTTGAACGACAAGGAAAACGAAAAGGCAATTTCTCAGAGTCGCGAAAGTATGGCGCAAACTCCGCCAAACGAAAACGTTAGTAAATTTCATATCGGTGGATGTGCGGGTAACCGAAAGACCAAGTTTACAGACCGGGGGGAAAATGATCCGTGCAAACGCCGGGATTTTCTCTCCGGGTGTAGCGGTACGGCGTTGCGCAAACAAGCAATATAAACTGAGAGCCCTTTCGCGCGCACGAATACCGACCATCCGTCCGAGCTGACTATCCGCGCGCGACCGTCCGCGAATAATAGAACGAAAATGAGAATTCGAGGCGAATTACCAGGGTATCGATCAAACGCGACCGGATTTCTCATCTCGCGTGAGCCAACACGCGGAGGCTGGAGAAGCATCGCGGGTCGATTTTTAAAGAATCGCCTCGGCTAGCGATATTTACGCGTCTCCGGCGGGTGCTCCTACACGATCGGTTATTTATAAAGCCGTTCACGATAATCAATAACCTATGCCGCTCTCCCTGCACAGCGAAAATTCACCAACACCTCGAACACTTGCAAAACCCTCCCTCGAACGATTGAACCCGTGGGATGGAGAATATTTTATCGAGAGAGATGGGAAAGAGAGAGGAAGAGACATGCCATGTTAAACAGAAAAATTCATTCAGAGATTCGCGAAGCGTATCGGGCGAGAAACGGTATCGAAACTTTCCTATCGTAGATCGTGAAATCCCACTTTAGCAGTTTAACCGCCGCTCGGGAGCAATGTTTATTAAATACTAACGCGGCGGATGCACGAATCCGGATACCACGGAGATTGCAGACGACGCGCTGGTTAGGGGAATTAGTTTGACCCGTTCGCAAACGGTCCTGTTTAATCAAATTCTTTAACTAAATAATTATGTTTCTCCCGTGCGTCTCACTCTTTCATCCTCGCAAAACGAAATGCGAACGATGGTATTTAAAATAAGGTGTACTTAAAAGTGCAGGCGAGAGTCGAAGAGACGTGAAACGGGATGACACGACGGGGTGCTAGGCAAATAGAGGCGACGCTCGCGAGATGGGAATTCACGAAAGAGTATCGGAGACGAAATGCGACGGTTCTTTCGTCGATATCGCGGCATTCCTGTCCGCCTGGTGAAATTGAAAGCGAAATGCGCGAACCGGGGAAACGTCTCGCATCGGTTGAAAACTGCTTCTCCCCTAACGAAGCGACAGCGCACAACTGAACTTTGTTTCGCCGCGAAGCGGAATACAGGACCGACCGGCCAACCGAAAAGTATCTCCTCTTTCTGTGCCATTAATCCGGTCGCGCGGCATAAAGCCTGCGCGCGAGTGACATACAAGAATAGCTACAGGAATCCTCCTAACGAGACAAGACGGGACGAGCATTATTTCCTGTCGGCGAAAAATATTCCGAGCCGTAACAATGAAATATCTATTCTGCGCTGCGCCCGAGATACTCTCGCGAGTTCCTGTACCATAGCTGCTGAAGCGTAACGAAGCAAAAAAGGAAAGCAGCAAGATGTTGTTTTCTGGACATTTGTTACTTTATTTTCCCTTCGTTTTATTCAATCCCTTCTGTTTCCTTCCGAACGAAGCAACGCGATTCACGTACCTAAGAGGTAAACAAAACGCGAGAGAAATTTATTTCGAAATTTCCCGCTCCGATTGCGAATCGTGCCCGATCCGTACCAGCCTAATTACTTCCAATACCGTTAATCTAGATCCCGTAATACCGCAGTCTTCGCGGTTGGAACGTCACAGCGGTAGAGATCGAGGTTGGATAGTTTACAGGAACGCTGACTACACCACGGGTGTTCTACTTCCTTATCTATTTTTCCGTCATTTTTACCGACGATAACGCCACTTTATGCCTTTATGTAGCATCGTTTTTATTGTAACGTTGCGTTCACCGAAACGGTCTGTTTACTTTATGCGAGTGAACTGGTACTAGCGGCACTCGTCGTGAATATGGATCCGCGTTCTTTAACGAGTTTTAAGCGGTTCGCGAATTCGATTGGTTCGAAACGCTCCGAATCGTCCAGGCCAAATTCACGATCAAGTTACCCCTTCGAAGGATATTTTCCCAGTTGTACTTAATACCTATAAAACATTTACGTTAGAAACTTGCACGAATCAAAGGAGACGAAAGTTTTTGTATAGTACCTCTGGAACCAATCGAATGGAACCAATGCTCTCTACCGATCGAATAAATACTTCAACTTTTCAACGAGTTCTGTTCCCTTCGTTTCACTGTTAACTTTGCCTTTATACCAGAGTTTCCTCAACCCGAAGGGAGAAAATACTCGTTCCCTATTGGAAATAATACAACCATTCGCAAAGGAATTGGAGACAAATATCTTTTCAACGAAAGGTACTCGGAGTTTGTCGCGTGGGCCGCTGTAATTAAGGAGTCGAGAGAAATCACCACGAGAGCTTCGAATCATCGAATTTATATGAATTTTACTTGTCGAAGTATAGGTCGACTAGACTCGACCAACGTGTCTTCGAAGAGTCTGCCTTTTCCCGACGTAAAATCAAAGGTAACCGCAAACGATCCAAACGTTCAAACGAAATAATATTCCGATGTGCACTTTATCCGCAAAAAAGTTCAAAGGCTTTCGCTAATTTTTGGTTTCCCTAGTGGCTTAACCCCTGAACGGGATCTGCTTTGGGACTCGGCTAACCACGCAGAAGCGAGGTTTAAACAAGCAACCTTTAAATCTTCAAACGAAGAGAAGATCGGTTAGCAAGGAAGCGAGGCGAGCCGTCTCTCGCGCGTGCGGCGCGTTCATCAAAAGCTCTCTCTGTATCCGCTGGAAATCCGGCGTTCATTCCTTTCGCGCTTCTTTGATCTTCGACACAGACCCAGAACACACACTAAACGACCTTAATTATTTCACACGTAGTCCCGGACCGCGCACAGAAAACCACCCCAACGATACGACGATAAGGGAAGATCGCAAACTGCCCGAAGACCCACTTCGTACACTCGACCGAAAAGTATCCCAACCTTCGACCCTCGACCCCCCCCCACCCCACTCTTGGCGACATCGCGAAGACCCTCCGAAGGCGAATAACGCTTGAAACGGACAAGATCTCGTTGGAAAACCTCGACGCATTAACAAATCACGCGCTCTTCGGATCGTCAACATCGAACGAGATTGAGAAACTCGACGGCGACTCGCGATCGAAGGGAGTCTATAAAACGACGGTTCCGCTTCGGCAGAAAGGAGGACGCACCGACCGAAGATGCATCTGGCTCCTACGATAATAACTTCCTCCCTCGAGTCCCGGTTCGTTTTCTTTCTTTTTTTATAATTAATCGATAACCGGTCGACGATTGCACGTCACCCCCAGCAAAGATCTGAGAACAACGAAGAAACGAGTGACCGCGATGGAATTCAACTTTTTCGGAATGGTTTGTCTTAATATGATCGGTTAAAGGGGCGTCTCAACAGTCTCGGTCCCAAAGCAAATACTGCCAATAGTTCGCGAAAGACCTTGATAGTTTTATAGGGCACACTTCGATCGTTTCTCTATCGCACTTGAGAATCGTATCCCAATTGTGGAAGCGTAGATAGTAAAAACGATTTCTCGACTTTCTCGTGTAATTTTGTTTACCCACGTGTACGTTGTGTTATTTTTCGTAAAAGACCAATCGAACGTTTGCTCGGAAAACTCCCTCGTATCTCCGATAGCGTTCAGGACGGCACCAGAGGGGCGAATCATTCACGGACAGTTTCAACTCTTAAACTCTCTTTGCACTGTAGATAAAACGAAATACATGGCACTCAATTTAGCTTGGTCCGGGAAGCTTGGAAAATTTATTCGGGATCCGAGTCACGTACTTGGTCGAATGTTGGCCGTAAACCGCACGAGATCATGAAAGATCGGATACGATCGGAAGAGACAAACTGTGAAAAATCGAGGGAAACTTGTCACTGTCGCCACGACTAAGGGGTCCGTTTATTCGTCGAACGATCGCACGATACCGCACAAAATCGTAGACGATCGCGAAGAGGGTGATCCCCACGAGACGGAGATTCATCTCGCGAGACGCGATCTATCCGTCCGAGGACACGTTCCGTTTCAGCGAAGGAACGCGATGGCAACGAGCGAGAATCACACAACCAGCAGCCGGCGGACGCGCCGGTAAATGGAAACGGTTTCTCGGAGAATGATAATGAATCTCGCGTACCTGAGATCGGTGGATCGGTGGTGCAGGGCGCGGCGGCATGGTCCCGTCGCAACACAGCGCCGTTCGACGAGCACTGAGCAGCTATTCTGCGCCAACAGGGTTGCGTCGACGTCGAAAAGACGTGAACGGTCGCCTCTCGCCCCTTCCTACCCGACGGTCTGCCACCACCCCGCGTACTACCGACGCCACTCTTCGGGCTACTCTCACACGTATCTCACCATCATCCCCCGCGCCGCTCGTCCTTCTTCCTTGCACAGGCCAGCATCCGCTTGCACTCTTTCCTGCTTCCACCCGCTGTCTACGGCGCCGTTACGTCCTCGAGGCTCTGCCACCCCCGCGGCACATGCGCGGATCCCCCTGTCCAACAAAACTCTCCTCGTAGAGCTGTCAGAATTGGGAAAAACGGGCCGGGGGACAAGGAAGAGGCCACGGGGATGGGGGTGGGGGTGATCCGGAGGGCGGCGTTTTCTGAAAAACGTATGTTCTCTCTTTCTGTTTCCCTTTCTCCCTCGCTCCCCGTTACTTTCATCTCTGCTTCCGTATTTCCTTTTTAACTCATCTCTATCCGTATACCTCGCTCCATATCCTTCTCGCTTCGTTGTCTATCTCCACGTCTTCGTTCCCTTCGGCGTTCCTCGTTTCGCCTCGTCGTCCAGCTTTGTCCGTTCTTCTCGGTTTCCAGCGAACGGGCTACGTTTTTGTCTCCCCGTGACACGCGACGTCGAACTACCATCACTAAAATGCGTGGGAAATCTCCCCCACCCCTCGCCAGACCCGCTCCCCGGCATCGTCCAAGTTTAATTCGATGAGTCTTCTATTTGCCTGCGCTTCTGTCTCCGGCAAGGATTTCCGGAGGCTTTTGTTGGCCGCTGGCGGTCGCGGACTAGAATACGCGACGATTCGACACGGTTTTACCGCTTCTGTTTTCCCGCTTCTACGATCCACCATTCTTTACCTTCGTCAATTATGCGCGCGCTGTCGGTTATGAAATGCAACTTTTGCTACGTCTGCCCGCCGCGCTCCAAGTCCCCCGAAAGACCGGATGGTTTTCTCGGTGGATAATCGCGACCAGAGTTCACCGAGAAGAACGCTTCGCCTTTTGAATCTTCCGTGGCCGACGATAGACGCCGCGGTAGGAAATAATGACCTGTAAAAACAAACGAGAGAATCTTCGATGCGAATAGCTGACAAGATGTTTTTCGAAATCGCGAAAGAAACGATCGCGAAAAAGAATTCTTCGGCGAATGGAACTGTCCGTGCAGACCTTAATTCGCTGACCGCAACAACGAGGATTATATCGATCGTGTTCCGGTCTTGAAGTATCGCGATTTTCTTGCGCCGCTCTCTTACGAGAACGTCGCTATAACCCTGGAAGCATTGCTCTCGTTGACGATTCTTCGGAAATGTCTTTAGTAATAAATTATATTGCCCCACTGTCGTTACGCGATGCAAGGTACAGGCGCATTGGCTAAGAGGAGATGATAATTGTACGGCGGTATAATGGAAATTGAAATGGTCTTACTCGGGGAATCCGGAGAATATGCTACTCGGCCCGTAATCGTTCCACGTAGTATTCGTACCGCGAAAGTTCGCGGTAAGCAGACCCGATTTTGGCCGGGTCTTCTCATCGAGTACCAAAAACAATGCGGATCGAGATAGAAATCGCGATAAACCGCTATCGCGCGCATTGAAAAGTACGTAAACAAAGCGAAGCGGTTTCTTGGCGTAATCGCACTCTTCGCTTCTTCCTTTGTTTCAATACTCGGGATTCGACGTACTTGCGTCAACTTTTACTTTGGCCCGAGACTCGCTCGGCAACTCGAGTAAACGCATCGCGGCGCACGTTGCCTATCAACGCCGACATTTCCTTCATTTTAAGTGAATCCACTGACGGAAGGCGGACGAATAACGAGCGGCCCCCGGTAAGTTTAAATAGCTTTCAAAACTTTTCACCGCTGCGGGAAGAATTACTATGTTTTAAACGGTGAACAAAGGGGCCCCTCGGTGCACCTCCGCCCTCGCATTTTTCCAGCATTCCCCGACTACCTTTTGGCGTTTACGTTCCGTACGTGATCGTGTACAATGATCGACGCGATATTTCGAGCGCGCGCTATTTCCGGGAGCTCTTCGTCGAGACGCGAACCCTCGGGGGATTCGTTCGCGTCGAATCGGTTTCCCATTTTGAGGAGCTTGGAAACAACGACGGAGCATGAGACGAGCAAAAGGAACACGCGCCGGAATATGGCGTTTCGGCCAAAGTGCCGACCCGATCCGCTAGTGGGCTTGTCGGCAATGTTTGGCAATCGACCAAAGGGTAAACATCACGATTTTTAAGGAGGGTGAAACTGCTAGCCTTTAAAAAATATCTTAAAAGATATCTGTACAGGTGCCGCGAAATTATAACTGCGTTCCAACTATAGAATTCGGGACAATATGGACACTGGAAAGTACAAACGCTTTGAATATTGCACCAGATAATATTCATCCGTCACGTAATAATAGTTATACCTATGGCCGATAGATAGCAAATAAATCACGATAGTTGCGTTTACTTCGCATTATGTTTTCAGTGAAATGCAATTAAACGCGCGCTCTCTGTATTCCCCACGTAGCTGTCCACCCCGCTACGTAGGACACGCGAGTAGCGATGGGCGTTCGAATTTGTGTCTCGCGAGAGATTCGAAACTTCGCAGTCCTGAAAGTTTCGAATCGCTTCGAACATTATTCGGTAGTGGAAAGTCTTGAAAGCGTTGATCGATCTTCGAGTCTTGATGGGTCTTCAAACTTTTAACGAGTCTTTAACGTTATTCATATGTAAACACGCGAATCGATAGGCGTGCAAAGATATTTGTTAATATTTGTTTTCAAGACTCCTAAATTTACACGTTTCTCTTAAAAAAACTCTTACGGTATCGAATAATGTTTGAAGCTGCTCGAATTTGATCTATCCAGTCAAAGCAACGGGGAATTTATTATTGTTACCGACTACTCTATCGTTACCGTTGCATTAATGAACGTAACACGCGTGTCCGTGGACGGTCAATCGTTTACGTAAATATTTAACGTCGCGTCAGTTTATCATCGATTGCAAATGAAATTACCGACCTGCGAATTAAATTCGCTTTTCACGTTTCGTACGGCCACCCTTGCGCGCAAAGCGTAAAGCGAATAAATCTCCGCGCAATCGACGTGGCCGACACGAAATGCATGCGCAATCAATCGAGTCAAATCGTTGTCCACAATGACGAATAAGTAGTCCACTAGGAACAATGGATCCGACAGCGAGGATGATAAACAACTCGCGTCGACATGATTTAGGGAGCCAAGCGATTCTTACGACCGAATAGCGATCGAAATACAGTAACGCGGAAATTAAAGAACACGATCGTTATGGAAAATCTGTCATAATATCGACGACATAATATCAACGAAACGTTACGATAAATATGTTCGTGTACATAGTAATTCGAAACCACCGAGATTATCCATTGAAGCCACCCTTCGCCCTTTCTTTGACTTTTCGCTCCGTCCCTGTTCGAAACCCTTCGGCGCCACATTTTTCACAAAAGAATTCTCAGCTCACCTGCGAACGAAGAATACTATTTGCGATAGCGTCTCTGATACGAGACTTATTTTCACATGGAAATCCTGCGTGTTACGTGTACGAGGTTTTCCACGAATATCGATAAACCATTCTACGCGTTTTTGCCGCTCCGAATTTATATTCAAAACCTGCTAAAACAAAAAAGATTCAATTCGTAACGCGAAAGCACGAACGGATCGGGGAACTTTTATCCGGAATGAAATTTTCAGCCGAATCCGCGTTGCCAGTAACGATGGGATCGACCGAGTCACAAATACCGTAAACCCCCGTTTATTCTAACGAGATTTCACTCGATGCTGTTTTTACTTGACTCCCTGCCGAGCTCTTATTATTAAAACTTTTTGTTACTCGTTATTTATGACCCTTGTCTTTCTTTTCGGCTACCACTGCTTCCTCGGCATACCCGAAACGTACGTTTCCGTTAGCCTGTTCTGTTCGAATCGATACGCGTTTCAAAGATTCCTGCGCTTCCTTTAAACAGACAGCTCGTTGCTTCATCCTTTCCAACCTCCGCGATATTACGTTCTCGTTTTCTTCTCGCGTACATTTCAACGCAAGTTACGCGATAACTTAAGTTAGATTAAGTTGTAAAGCAGCCGTTGAACCTCGACCTTTCGCCTTGCTTCGATACGGTACATTTAAATTTGTATTTGCTTGTTAATATGGCGAATAAAGTGGTTAAATAAATGACTGGGTGGTAGCTGGACCAGCGAACGAAACGCGTACCCCCGTGCATCCAACGACGGTATACTTCGCGTTACCCGAACGCGTAACCGTCCTACCGTGACCCGCATTTCAGAAGCGAGGCTTTCACGGTTAGGGCTTTCGACTGACGACTGGCGAACGTGGAATGGCGTTCAAGACGCATTCACACATTTCTCGTCTTTTGTTTTTCGTTTGCTGCTGCAAAGATGGAAAATGTGTGAATAGATCCCGAAAACCGGTCGACAGCCACCGAGTGTTCGGCTGAAAGGGCCATTAACGAATCGCGCGACGTTGGATGGCCATCTTCTCATTCCGGCGGCGATGAGAAACTCACGGCCCGATAGGCGTTTCGTTATTTGCCAAAAAACTGACTGTACACCTAACAGCGAACGCGAAAGAAGGAAACGGTCGCTACACTCCGACGGGTTGCGTTCTGCTCGACGTTCCCGTTTGCTCTTTGGCGTACAGCCAGCCGAAGACGTGGGACGACGCCGACACGTCGAAGACAAAGCGCCGCGAGGTAACGCGTAATTTTTTTCTCGTGTTCGACGTGTGTTTCCCTCGACAATCGAAGGCTCCGCGCTTTGCGTACTATCTAACGACACTGCGCCGAGTACTCGAGAAATACCGACGTTATCGGAAGCACTTTGTCTCTTAGCAGCGTTCTACATACGCGCGTGTGTACGATTCAGCTTGATCCAAGGTCTTAGAAGTAGGACCAATCCAGGTCTGACCCAGACCTAACTCAGACCCAGACGTAAACAACGAACGGGGGTAAGAGAAAAATCCTGCAAAAGGAAAATTGTGTCTTTCGTGAATTGGGAACAATACGGGAATTCGGCGTAACCCTGGGAACAGTACGAGCACTATTGTTCGAATGGTTTGCATATCAGGATAGAAAATTCTTTTGACCTATCCTTGGTGCCCTACCTAGTAAAGTAACGATCGCAGCATTTATTTCGCAATATATGCGTAAATAAGAATACTAAACGACAAGAGTTACATACTAAAAATCGTATCATATTTACGAAGGACAAGATTAGCAGAAGAAATATAGGCCACATATAGACAGGACACTACAACTAAATTATTAACTAATTTTTTTTTATTATTAGATGTAAGTAATGATCTATGTAAATTATTTATGACTCACATATGAAATTTATAGAATGTAAAGAAAATGTAATGAAGAAAATGTTTACCCACAGTGGTGGCTAATGGCATAAATGCTGATGCGACATTAAATAAATAAATAAAAAAAAAAAAAAAAAAACAATGCTGTATTTCTCCCTCCTTGTTCGGAAAACTTAACGTTACACCAGGTCCCGTATTCTTCGCCGCGCGAAAATGCCATTATTTTGTGCCCGGTATTCGACATGGATCGGTCGAACCGAAATATTTCCGTTCGCGAAATATGCAAAAACAAACACTCGTATCGCAACAGGCCTCTCGCGCGCGTCGTACACGATAGAATTTATCGCTAGCAGATCTATCTCGCACGCATACCGAGAAACGGGGAGAAAAGAATGAGTCAAACGCGAAGCGATAGCGATTCTGTTTGCTCGATTCCCGGGTCAAAGTTCACTGACTCGCGCTGCACCGCTAATTCTTTGCAAACAGGGCACGCGAAGACGGACTTTGCGTGGCCTTGGCTGGCAACGGGGAACGCGGGCGATTTTTGTCGCGCCGCGAAAGGTCGATCGTCGTACGAAACGTCAAACTCCCCGAGGAGAATCTCCTCCCACCCGCGCCACGGTAAATGTTTCGTCGTGGATAGACGTCTAATCTTGACACGATAACGTCGATTTTTCTGCCACGATTTCGTCGAGTGTGAAGCAGTAGTATGTCGTGAACCACTACGACGACCGCGACGCCGCGGCACCGAGGTCCACCTACGATCCAGTCTTATCCCCGACTTTCTTGCTCCTCTTTCTTTATCATCCTTCCATCTCCCGATAACCGGTGAACCTTCAGCGGCGTAATCCGCGAAGAACTCGCCCATCGAATCTGGTAATTAACTCAAACCCGCCTGCACCTTCCTCGTCGTTCAAACAAGCTCCACGGCCGTCGAGAAGGAACGTCACGGGTTCGATTTGGAAAATCCGTAATTTGTGTTGTGGCCCGAGCACTCGAGAAAAGAAGTCGAATAAGCAGCAACCATGTACTCGGCGCTGTTGCTATTGAGATCTACCAAGCTCGGACGCTTTCCAGCAAGATTGGCTTCGTCCTCCTCGCCCCTAAGGATTCCCGAGCAACCGGTACGTGCAATTTTCTCTCATTTTCGCCTCTCGTTCCATCGAAATCGTGGAACCGATCGATCGTTCTTGGTCGATGATTGGGTAGCCGAGTCGATTTTTAACGTGTTCGCCGAGTTCGTGTTCTTAATCGAATGTTGCCCCTCGAAGAACGCCTTTTCGCGTCTTCCGACGATGAGATTAATTAAACGTTCGCGATGAAATTGTACGACGCGAACAAGCGCGGAAATTAATTTTTACTTTGCAAGAATTACGATGGATAAAAATAAGATGCCCGACAAAGGTGATCGAGATGATAAACTTCGAGAGCCGTAATTGCAATTCGAAAAGAGCCGATAAAGCTCGATATTTAATCATTCGGTGAAATAAATACTTTCACGGGATAAAAATATATAAATACATTTCAACATCGATAAAAACTTCTTTCGATGCTGAACCAAACGGATGGCGATAATTACTGGAACGGATGCATCTTTATTCTCTGCGTCCGTATGCCAAACGACGAGTTAAAACGCACCCGTTGATATGCCCTTTCCCCTGACCCTTTGATAATTTTTTAATTGGATGCAAGATCGGGAGAATTAAACGCGCTTTTAAATGCAAAAATCCACCATTCGTTTTCATGGATCGCCAGTTTAATTGGTTGCGCTGCGACAAATGTAACGCGACGTTATCGCGAATACATGGCATCCCACGAAACACAATTTCGTATCAGCCGCGTAAATTTCGCATAATAGTCGTTGTTTTAGAGATATTAATTGGATCGCGTGTTCCGTAATTGAAGCAGCTAATGTATTCAAGTTTGTCATATTTTAAACAAGTCACCGTTACGTGTAGCGTATCAAAATATCCTTATGTAACGAGTACAGCTCGATATATATATATATATCAAATGCAATCCGTATCTGTTTTGTAAACTCTTAGAAATAGAACAATCGTCGAATTTACGATAAAGCAACGTAAACATCTTCGTCGATGATTAAGACTATTCGCGATACATGTTTATTTTCCGTGAAAACGAGCACGAACGAATCACGCGCCGTTTCGTTGACACCTTTGTCGCCCCGCGAGGAATACTACAAAGATAAAGATTGAGTTTTATCAATCGTCGCTGCAGTACGACCACGTGGCTGATAAACAAACGCAGCAACGAGCATTTTTCTTAAACTTCGCGAAACTATCCAGCACGTTTTCGTTAACGTCGATCGGTAAAACGTTCGGTGTTCCGTTCGAGGAGAATTCGAACACCGAAGGATGCAATAGCTGCCGCGGTTGCGTGCGCGATCGCATGGTTTTCCCTTCCACGTTACAATTAGGAACCGATATAGCAAACTACTTCTCGAGAAGCAGATAACAACCGCGCGATATGATTTATGACGCGCAATCGGCAATTTCCGCGTTTACAAAACCACTGGAATCTGCATCGAAGCAGAATCGTTAAAGTTTCTTGCTGCCAGAAAAGTTCGAGTAACCGCGCGTGTCTTTTTTTTTTTTCTAATTACGATAATACTCCCGATATCGCGTTATAATGTCAATACGACGGAGACCGACGGAAACAGCGTCGAACGAAGAAGAGAAATTTGTCCACTCGTTTCATTCTTATTGTCTTCGATACGCGCAATAATCTTCCGGCTATCATTGAAGCTGATACCGACTACGTAAACAGATCTGTATTTTTATGTAATCGATGGAGTACCGAAGGAAAATCCACGTGTACACGTGAAACTGTGTCGAGTGGCAATCGAGTAAAATTTCGTCTTCGGAAATTGTTCAATCTTAATTAAAGTATTGCACGAAGATAACGTTTTAGGACTCGAGAAGTCTGAGATACGCGTTGCGTTGGTCGCAGAAAGTTCCGAGAGAAGCTTGACAAGCTATTAAATCGGTCAAGTGCGCGTGGAACGTCAAAGAGTATCTTTTTTTCACGGTTCCGTTTCGCATTCTTGAATCAAATTAAGTAAATATATTTTTCCTAGAATTCTTAGAAGTAAGCCTGCGACAACCGATGGTCCGAATGACCTATATTCTGCCTCCGAGTTGACAGTTGCCCAAGAACCCAAGTTTATCGCGACTCGTGCAATGAAACAGTTTCCAAAATGTATGTCTTTGGCGGCGCAACGGTAATTATTATTCGATTAACTGGATGCTATTTTAAGGGAAACCGAGTGGACTTACGGAGAGAGCTGCAAGCGGCGGAAAGACCTGGAAAAACTGCGGCGACTTTCAGCGATCGCAGCCAGCTGAAGTATGCGCGTCGTTTGGTCGTGAAATTGGGCAGCGCTGTTATCACAAGGGAAGACGAACATGGACTGGCGTTGGGTCGTTTGGCATCCATCGTCGAACAGGTAGCCGAATGCCAGAACGAAGGTCGCGAATGTATTATGGTCACCAGTGGTGCGGTCGCGTTCGGTAAACAGAAACTCACCCAAGAACTGTTGATGTCGTTGTCGATGAGGGAAACATTGAGCCCAGCCGATCATACCAGAGAACACGCAGGTATAATTCTGGAAAACAATAGGATAAAATTACAGGGAGTATTTATCTTGGCCATGTATACATCTTCGTGTCATTAATATCCTTTCAATACGCGTGTCATTAATATCCTTGAAATGAAATAACCACGCGTTTGTACGTTTAAACGTAAACTCGGAATGTACGACAGCCTGTCGAAACTTGCGAATTTTGTTTCGTGAACAAAATTTATTTAATAAGAAGAACAGGATTATATAACGATCGAGTTATTATGAATTCTTGAAGCGATGATTAATTTCACGGGTCAAGCGTTGGACTTTCTACGATTGTCGATTTCTCAAGCTCGGATTCGTACGAGATTTCAAGGGCATCAACATTTCCTCGATTCTTATACTAGGACGTTATCGCGCGAAGAACGATACGTTGACCTTCGAATGGCCTCGAATTAAAAAGCGCAATAATTTCAGAATAATTACAGTTGTTCTTTCGACACAAGTAATCTATTTCAAAACGACGCGAATGTCGAGCGGATCGAGACATTGTAGTTCTGGACTATACATGACATTACGTTCTTTGTAGATAACTTCCCTTGTTCCGTGAGAACGCAACAACGCGAGCCGGATATTCGAGGATCTCGAAGCTTTTTTCATTTCACCGCGAATTTCATACTTTTTTGGCTACCATCGGCTAACTGCAAATTGAAATACACGAGCCCCATGGTTGGATTCTCTCGCTTCATGATCTTCTTTATATCTTTCCCGGTAATGAGCTTCGAGCATGATGAGCGTACTCAAATTTACCATTTGCCAACCGAGCGTACCTTTCTCTTTTATTATTTCCGTAGATCCTTGCCGAACCTTGGTCTACGTTAATTAATCATAATTACGCATCGCAGGGAACGGCGGCGATCCCGCGAAACAGGAAGAATAATTCTCGGCCATATTTAAATTGTCCGCCATGAATCGATTAACCGAGTAATTGAGAAAGTTACAACCATTAAATTCTTTCCCCGTATAAATTCACCGAATTAAAATGTACGATCTCTGTTCATTTTAACACGCGGCTTCTTCCCAGCCGGGCACAATTACGTCAATTTATCTCAAAAGAGTTACGTAGAAATTAAGTGAATCTCATTTTAATTAAATTCGTGATGAAAAGAAAAGTCACCGATAATACCAAAGATTCATTGAGAAGCAAATGAAAGATAGAGGAAGATACTGTCTCGATATCCTCGAGCTGGCAGAACTCAACGGTCGCTCTAGGTCCCTTCCTAGCTTTACTATTATTTGGACCAGTAGAGAACATCCCCTTCTCGCGAATTCGCGTTGTGGCCGTCTAAAAAAGATCGATACACAAATGGTCGTAACATTAACTGCGGTCACGTTTTGTATTTTGTACACTGAAATGTTCAGGAGGGAAGCGTCGGAACGTCCCCGAGGTACTTCCGGCTATCCACGGACTCCTCGGGAACTTGACAATGTCCGGCCCTGCCATGTAGGTTAAACCAACAACCACGAGCCGCCCAATTCTTTTACCAGCAATTCCCTCGAGATTCTATTTGCCCGAGAAAACATTCGCGGTAATTCTCCTTTCGGGAAGTAGAAATCGAACGACGATAGACAGAAATTGTTGTGAAAATAGCGCGGTCCTGTTTCTTATTACCCTTTGGGAAACATTTGCACGACGTAATCGTCGTCGACGTCTTCTCCGTTCTTCTGACGCCTCGGAGCGATAACGAGAGAATTCAAACGAAATCTAAGCGCCATTCGAAGGAAGAACAACCATATCGAAATTGTACATGTTTCATGCTTATTCAACGCTTCGCTTCAACTCTTTCGAGCATTCGCGTAGTTCGAACTCGTTGATCTACTAGATACACGTGCTAGAAAGGGTCGAAAGACGAAGCAAAAATCATTCGCTTAACAACGCATTACGTACCACGTGACCTACTGACCGCATATCCAGCTTCACGATACAGCGGAGGAGGGTGGTACGGTAACTTTGGTCTAATCTTCACGCAGGCACTCTTTTGGAACCTAGAGCAGCAGCCGCGGTTGGTCAATCAGGCCTCATGTCACTGTACGATGCAATGTTTGCTCAATACGGTGTAAAGTTGGCACAAGTTTTGGTGACGAAACCCGACTTCTACAACGAAGAGACGCGCAAGAATTTGTTCAGTACCTTGAGCGAGTTGATCAGCCTGAACATCGTGCCCATCATCAACACGAACGACGCCGTCTCGCCACCGCCACACGTCGACGAAGAGGTAGCCGGTGGCGGAGGTCGACGAGGTATTTCCATAAAGGACAACGACTCGTTGGCAGCTATGCTGGCGGCAGAGGTCCAAGCCGACCTGTTAATCTTGATGAGCGATGTGGACGGGATCTACAACCTACCCCCTTGGCTGGACGGAGCGAAGATGTTGCACACTTTCAGCTCCGATCTGAGGGGCACCATCAAGTACGGACAGAAGTCGAAGGTCGGCACCGGTGGCATGGATTCGAAGGTCAACGCCGCTCTGTGGGCACTCGACCGGGGTGTCTCCGTTGTAATCTGTAACGGAACCCAAGAGAAAGCTATAAAGCACATCCTCTCCGGAAGGAAGATCGGCACGTTATTCACCGAAACGACTGGGTCCAGCACACCCATCGAGGTCGTTGCTGAAAACGGTAAATCGAACGTACCTATTACCATATACCAATTACCATCTACCTATTACCGTCTCCCCGTGTCTTCCAGCTACCTTGCGTTACCTTTTTAAAAAGGAATCGTCGGGACAAACACTATTGTCGCGTCAAACGCGTTATTTTTTTCGTAGAGGGGTCGGTCACTCGCGTCATTTTGTTCTACCGACCATAGCAATATAGGTTATCGATTATCGAAGGTAGAAACGAAACGGCTTGCGGTTGCTGTATCGCGGTCATTGTACAATTATCCGCGACACGTACCGCTCTCCAAGATATAGAAAATATCGCATTATTCGACAGTGTATTTCGATTCAAACGAGTTCGCGGCATCCCCATTGAGTCCGTAAGCGGGAAGAAAAGTAGTCGAGTATTCTTAGCTCGGGAGAAAATACTCTTCTTTTTCATCTACGGATCGTTATTATCAACGGTGGGTTTCATTCGAGCTTATTTAATATATTACCGCTATTCTTCGAAGACGAAACTCAATTTTCCAGGGATAAAGCGTACGCAATACTTGGAAACAGGAATAACTCTTGAAATAAAGTGTTTCTCTTCTTTTAAGAGGTGAAATAAAAGTATGATACGTTTTCCAGCTCGCGTCGGGAGCAGAGCTCTTCAGGCTCTTCGGCCAGAGGAGCGCGCAAATTGTATTAACGCGTTGGCCGACCTTTTGGAGTCCCGTCAGACAGGAATTCTGGAGGCGAATGCGAAAGACCTCGAAGAGGCGCAGAAAAGTGGGCTGGCGAAGGCGCTTCTATCACGTCTTTCCTTGACGCCCGCGAAACTGAAGTCCCTGAGCTCTGGCTTGCGACAGATCGCAGACGACTCTTTGACGAACGTGGGCCGCGTGATCAGGAGAACGAAGCTCGCGGAGGGTCTCGAATTGAAACAGATTACGGTACCGATCGGCGTGTTGTTGGTGATTTTCGAATCGAGACCCGACAGTTTGCCTCAAGTGGCCGCGCTGGCGATGTCCAGTGCCAACGGTCTCCTTCTAAAGGGCGGGAAAGAAGCCGCCAACAGCAATCGATATTTAATGGATCTCGTGAAAGAGGCGCTCAACACCGTCGGTGCGTCGAACGCGATATCCCTCGTCTCGACAAGGGAAGACGTTGGCGATCTACTGTCGATGGAGAAACACATAGATCTCATCATCCCGCGTGGCAGTTCCGATCTCGTTCGTTCGATTCAGGAGCAATCGAAGCATATCCCGGTGCTTGGTCATGCGGAGGGCATCTGTCACGTCTACGTGGACAAAGAAGCGGACTTGGCCAAGGCTTTGAGGATCGTCAGAGACTCGAAATGTGACTATCCTGCCGCTTGCAACGCTATGGAGACTCTCCTCATTCACGAGGATCATATGAAGGATAGCTTCTTCACCGACGTCTGCAACATGCTACAAAAAGAAGGGGTGAGTGTATTAGGAATATTAAAGGAGGACGGTATACGCTTGGAACATTAACGACAAATCATCGTAATTCTAGGTAAAAATTCATTCCGGACCAAAACTAAGGCAGCTGTTGACGTTCGGTCCACCGGCCGCGAAGAGTCTCAAGACGGAGTACAGTTCCCTCGAGTGCACCATCGAGGTTGTAACGGATCTGGACGACGCGATAAATCATATCCACAAGTACGGCAGCGGGCACACCGATGTGATCGTTACCGAAGACAGCAAAAGAGCCAGCCACTTCCAAAGAGAGGTCGATAGTGCATGCGTGTTTCACAATGCCAGTACACGGTTCTCCGATGGATACAGATTTGGTCTTGGCGCGGAGGTAAGCGGTTAAATTCTTACGATTTCCAGGTAAACTTGGACGTCTTTTGTAATCAAATTCTAAAATTCTCTTCGAAGGTCGGAATTTCCACGGCAAGGATACACGCTCGCGGACCGGTCGGAGTGGACGGTTTGCTGACCACGAAATGGGTGTTGCAAGGTGACGGTCACGCAGCTGCCGACTTCGCCGAGGGTGGCAGCAAAGTTTGGCTCCATCAATCCTTGCCGCTTAACGAAACAGCATGAATCGATCTCGTAAACTCAAGCAACTTAGAGGATGTCGGAATCTTTGCCGCCGCGACACGGAGTATTTTCCATCGAGGGGTACCGCCGGAGAGAAATCGCGTTAAACCGCGACGAACGTACAAATTTCTCTCCACCCTTCAATCGCTCGTCGCTAAATGCTCGCGGATCGTTAAGAACCTTATCGGATAGCTACATATACGGTCGCGTGGACCGTACATTCGTACGCAACCACGAAATCATTGCTGCTGGTTCATTGCATACTCGTCAGGCTCTCAGAATTGAGTAACGATTACAGATTAATCGGTTACCGATTACTCCGTACGAATAACATTTTACTCGATACCGAGATCCGCTGAAACAAACCGAATAAGTTTAACTTATTTTTTATTATTTTTCTGTTCGGCGTACGCGATCAGTTTTGTCCAGCAAATATATCTGCATCACTTTAGAATAAGTATTATTCATAAGAGAGCTGCTGCGGCTTAAAAATTTAGGGAAATACATTCTTAGAATCACCTTTCAACAAATAACATTCCGATTTTAGGACAAGTCGAAGCTGTACAATTTATAATTAATTAAACTCTGTAAAGAAAAAAGGTCTTGTTGTTCTACGTTTCTGTTTCTTATCGCAGAGAAATTAAAGGATTCGATCGATGTTCATTCTTTGGCTAATCCCGCGAGTGAAAACTAACGAGACACTCCTCTGAAACTGATTGTCAGTATAAAAGGAAATTTACGTTCACAGCAGAGGAACCTACCTGGTTGTCTTGAAAGTTTCTAAGAAGTTTGATAATAAAGTGAAGGCACGAGAGGGGCTCTCCTCTTCGTAATTACTCCGATTGTTCTGGAAGTTAAGCCGTCCGATTCCTTTCGGTATTCGCCGTTGAACCGTCAACTCGGAAACTTCTGCTTATTTTATGATCATTCGAGGGCTATACGATACGCTCAGATCGAGTAAATACTAGCATCTACCTTTAACCATGTAACGTATATGCAATTATTTGCAATCAGATTTATCGAAAATGACATGGAATTACACTCGAATGGTGGAGCTTGGAGTTGACGGAGTACAGAGTCCAATTTTAACGATTGTATGAAACACGTGACGGAATTCTCACAAATAGTAGCGTTCAGCAGTCCACAAATCTCTGTCTACGTTATCAGTACCAAATATTTCTTATCGGAAGCACGATAGTATTCCAGACATTCGAAAACTAAAGTTAGCCGATAAATTAAAAGGAATAATAATATAATAGATGTTATGTCATGTATTAAAACATAATAAGGGACAGGTAGTAAAGGATATATCTCAATTCATTCTTTCTATGTTACAAAATGAACGTATAGTTATCACTTGTAGTCACGGAAATAGCGTTGTCAAGTGGTGAACTCGATAAGTTCCTCGAATCATGCACCACGCTTTATTTGAGTCATTTCACATGTTTTCGGGAGCCCACAGTTTGAAAGTTCTGTCATAAGAACTAGTCCCGATAAATTTATGGTCGGGAGAAATATCAACACACATGACCTTGCCGTCGTGACCGGGTAGCGTCTTCAGAGGTTGCCAAGTTTTGTTCGACCAGATTTTAGCAGTACTATCGTACGATGCCGTGACCAGGTACTGCCCCTCTAACCTTTGATACTTCACGTCGGACAATAAATTCGTGTGCGCAGGTATCGTGTATACGCATGATCTTTTTCGCAAGTCCCATATCTTGCAAGTGTTGTCCTCGCTCGCTGTGGCTATATGGAATCCGTTAGGAGAGAAATCAATTCCAAAAATAGATTTTAAATGACCTTCCATAAACATAATACATCTTCCTGTACGAAGATCCCACACTCTGCCAAAGGAGTCGTGGCCGCCTGTAGCACTTACACTACCGTCGCACTGAAAGCTATAAATTCATACTGATTTGAAGGTGTCTCTTCTTTTGTAACGGTCTCATACTTACCTAATACAATGCACAGCCCTCGCATGACCCTCTTGATGAAGAACTTCTGCTTGCTGTTCCAAGTCCCAAAGCCTCCAAGACGCATCGTAACAGCACGTTCCAAGGAATCGACCGGATGGATGGAATGCCAACCTTGAAACTCTGTGCGGCTCGTGACCTTCAACTTCGGCGAGTGGTTCCTCACCTGATCCTCCGCTCCACAATTTTACCGTTCCTGTATACAAAGTACAAATATTTTATTTGGTATTGTATTCGAATTATCCGTTATAAATACGGAATTATCGTGTACCGTCCGCAGCACAGGACGCCAATACGCAAGTCTGTCCTGCTTTCTCCCCTATCACCTCCTCGGTAATAGTAGCTTTTGGATGAAAAACAATGCAGCCAACATTACAAGTATGCCCTTTAAGTGTTCGCAACAAAGTACAGTCGGGTACAGACCATATTTTACACAAGCCTGACCATGAAGCTGTCGCGAACAGCTTGGAGTTTGGACTGAATTGACAGAAGGAAATTGGTCTGGTATCCCCAATTTGAGAACAATAAATCGTTAGCGCTTGCAATTTTTTCAAAAGTTCTTGACGACGTGCTGTACGTGTAGCCGTTGGTAACTCCAAATCCTGTCTTGCTTTATCCAATCTAGCCTTTGCCCTAGGTAATGAATACGCTGTAAAACAAATTAAATTTTAATGTAATGTTAAATACTAATATAATTGAAGTAAGAAAATTTTTTAGCAATATATCTTTGCTTACTAGCAATCCAAGAACGGGCAATCTGTAGCGATTCTGGTCCCTCGTGATACCATGTTGCTTCTGTATCCCTTTCAACAGCATGAGAAGGTTTCTCGTCTTCTTCGTGCTTCTTTTTAATTGCATCTTCCCCTAGACTAGCTAATAACTCTCTTAATCTTGTTCGTCTGTCTGCAGGTCCTTCACCAAACAGACAAATAGGTTCCCCTAATTGTCTTAAATTTTTCTTTACTTCTGAATCATCTGTAGATACATTAATTTGACGAGCTTTTTTTCTGCGTTCAAACTCCTCTAAGAGAGCTTGCCTGTCCTTGGACATCTCATCTTCAAGTTCCATATACTCATTGGATATGTGTACATTTCCCAAAGTGGCAGCAGCATTGAGACTATCCCCCAAATTTGTAGAATCCTTCTCCTCTTCAGAAGATTCTGCTGCTGCAGCCAACCTTGCACGTTCTGCTTCTTCCAATGATCCATAATGCACAGTCTTTTGCTTTTTGACGTAAACTAAGTCTTCGTCATCCGACATATCGAATGATTACTTATACTAGAGATGATCTACAAAAATGAATATGAATGTATACAACAATCACAGGCTAAACAATGTTATCATAACCTATAAAACAAAACAAAATATTGTAACTATGATGTTAGATAAGAACTTCTTACGTAATTTACGAAACCTAGTGCACAAAGTAAATGCAATGTTTGCCTAAATTTATTTAATTAATGTCATTCATAAAAGTGTTCGCCCAAGTTTGCCTCTCCTGTTTGGGTTTCATGGACCAACAAATGATATCGCCATTTTGCGGTCAGGATCCTTCAGCTCAAGTTTGTAGTGAAAATAGTTCTCATTTCTGCCGCTAGATGGCGATTTGGTATTAGTGGCGCCACCGGTGGCAAAACACCCAAGTTTGTAACAAAAATAGTTCCTTCTGTTGATGCTAGATGTCGCCAAATTTAATATACCAATTTTTATCGTGGCGATATCTAGCGTTAAAAAGTAAGAAGTATTTGGATACAAACTTGGGCCATTTGCCACGGATGGCGCCGTATACTAATTTCGAGTGTTAATCGTATACTTATTCTGTTCATAAATAATGTATTCTTACGTCAAACGCATCCGTGATCATGTAAAGCATTTTGATATGAACACAAAAGAGTATAGGGTATGTATAGCACAGTAAGTTATTTATTAGATGCCATTCAAATAATATAAATTCTACAGTACCTTAGTACTTACACTTAAGCAAACGCAACGTAACTTTGTTACATAAAGCGGTCTTTCAGTTTCGAACGTATACAAAACTAAATAAACTATGTATATTACAACCTCGTTATCGAAACGACGACCTTCGGACAGATGTCTCGCATCTTCCTCGATTATGCTAATCGTCGAATAGAACAGTTCGTTTCATTACACGTTTACAGAATGTGCAGAAAAAACTTCTTGATGCGTTAAATAATTTCTTTACCATAGATATATTTATTTATTACGTCGGGAGTAATGGACAAACGTTTCCACCTCGAAGATCCAATACAAAGTTACGCGAGCGTCGCCCAGGATTCGAAGAAGTTACTATTCTAAACGAATAAAATTCAGTATTCCTTAAATGGTCAGCTCATAAATAATTGAAAACGGACAGATAAATAAATATCTCCATAAAATCTTACACTATATGCGGAGAGTAGTAGCTTCGAGGAGTTCATTTGTCCATCTCGGAATTATAAGTGTTAATTAAGTCGTTGCAAAGTAATATTATCGTTAACGTTATTTTAAGTATCGCCAATTTTGATACGGGATTGATCCCCGTTCGAGAGACTTGCTCTCGAAGGCGATACAATTAACTAGTTTTAAAGATATTAATTCAAAGCTGTGGATGTAAGAACGGCGACTCCTCTCTCGTAGAAACTGTGAGGATCTTGACTAGGAGCAATGTTTAAATCGACGGTAAACAGTAACTCGGTACGTGTGCTGTTCAGGTAAACTGGTAAGGACAGTTTGCCCTTACGAACTTCCTCGGTGGCAGAACGTATCCATCTCAACATGGTAACTGGTAAGTCGGTCATTATGGTCGAAGTCAAGTAAAGCTGATTATCCTTGCATTGTGCTCCTTGCAGCTTAAGGCCAGTTACAGCGAACGAACAGTCGTCGGTTGCGATATTGTCACCATCTCCTATGGTTACATCCAACTGAAGTTCTTCGAGTGACCAACTGTTCGCTTGCGCTATACATTGTCTCGTTGCCGTAATGTACGCTTCAGGATTCAGCAATCCACCAAGCCAAACGGGAAAACTCTGAGGGAAAATAGTAAGAATTTAATAGGCAGTGTTAGGAATGTAATATTAAAATAAGAAACATTTTATTGTTTTTAATTCCTACCTTGATCTCTTTAGCCCCTCCTTGAGATACTAGCCGTGAAACTTCCTGCAACTGTGACACCCTATGGCTAAAATCAGTTATCCACTGTATTACAGTGCAACCCCTAGGCACGGTATATCGTCTCCAACCACCAGGTAAAATGCCCTTCACTAACTCCGATAACATGGTCCTGTGATAGTTGGTCTGCTTCTTCTTACCCTGCGAATATTCCCTTGTAAGTTATAAATGCACGTAATTAATATGAATCGCAGGGATCGAAAGAATACCTGACAAATCAAGACTACATCCTCTAAATCGTGAATCACATCTTGGAGCAATTTAGCGCCACTGTTGACTTCCCTCTCGAAGTATCGGTAAAGCGGATCCTTTATGTTCTCTACAGTCCTCCTCAAAGTTGGCAAATTCTTTGGAAGCAACTGTAACCACGTGGAAGCCGAATTATGCAACGTTCTCATCCACGACGGTCGTCCGTCACCCTCCGCTTCTCTAGGCGTGTTCAAAGATTCCTCGTTCGAATACGCCAATTCATCTTCATCTTCCAATTGCTGCATCTTCAACAACTTCGACACCAAATCTGTTCCTCTGGTCGTGAGCAGTACTTTCTCAGCGTTGTTGGGTAGCCCGAGCCAGGAAGGTGTTTGTCTATCGGACAGCGATTCGATCCACTTCAGGAAATGGTCGCGCCTCGTACCATCAGGCATGGTAATATTTCTTTGACTTGCTTGAGATGCATCGATGTTAGCAACTAGCGCGAAGTCTGCTTCGAAGGACCTCGGTGTAAAGAGTTTTCGAAGGAACGACGTCAGCAGACGTTGGTCGAAATCATTGTCGATCTTTCCACCGTATATACATTGAGAGAGTAGCGTCACCACAGCATCCCAAGGCACTTTCTCCGGAGGTAAGTTAGTTCTACCCATGGCGGTGGTCTCTATCCACGTATCCAGAGTATCGCAAGCTACTCTTAAGTCGCTTTCGTTGAATTCGTAATGTTTGGCCCATCCTAATGGTGCGTAACGAAGACGTTCTTGAACGATGGCGTGGAACCACGCTAACAAGAAATAGAGACGAGCTCTTTCGTTGGGTGCTTTCATCATTCTCGACGCGGGTATAGTGCTGAACGTTCGTAGCAGATTTGCTCTGATGCCAGGTGGTGGCTCGAAGACGAATATTCTACCAGCTCTGAGCAGATTCACAGGTACTTTAGGATTGATCTCCATGGTCAAGAACAGTCTGAAGCTGGCGTGTGGTTGCAGACTATGCAATTTCTTTTCGAGTTGCACCAACCATTGTGGGGCTAAGTGAACGTTCTTCAATAATACCCATCTACCAGCTTTAACAGCCATGTTTATCGCTCTGTCGGCTTGATTGAATCCTTCCGAAGATCCTATAGCAATGCTGGCTATCTGTTTGCCAGACTCAGCAGCCAGATCATCAACCCTACCAGAGGCGTCGAAACCAGGCACCGAGCATAGCAAAGCAGGAACTGTGGCTTTAAGTTCATTCTCCACAACCGAAGCAAAATCGAGTTCAGCTTCTGCGGCGGCCATGAAGGATTCTCCCAAAGCAGATGTTACGACCAGAGTCGCAGCGGCTATTACGCGATCAGGTCTGAAGGCTTGAATCACTAACAACTGGTGCATAGACGTTCCTATAGGAGTCAGTGGCTTCTCTTCGTCCCAAAGTTTCGGGACACAGGTCTCTGGGGTCGGTGATTGCAACCACGCGTTGAACTCCGCGTTCTCTTGAATCTTCACGGACAGTTTCTTGAAAGCTGGCAACCTGAGACTCAAACGCATCATGGCTTCCTGCTGCTCCGAGCTTAGATTAGGTGCAAGAGGTCCTCGAATATTTAGAACGCCTTCTTTGCCTCGCAAGAAGAACGTGAATTCGCTGTCGTACGTGGATTCCGTGGCGATTCCTTTCAAATGTATTCTGCACAATAACAATGCGAATGTTAATCTATCCGTGTGCAACATTCCACGTCCAACGCGCTCGTAACAGGCAGAGAATAAGTCGCTGATAATAACGGACAACCGCTGAGTATAATCGGTAATATTGGTCAGTCTTGGGTTCTGAGACAAAACGGATGTGAAAACGTCCAAAAACATTTGCAGGGAATACTGGTATAAGAAGTGTACTTGATTCAAACTGTCCATCGTGAAGTACATGTTTGAACAGGCTTGAGACAAAGGCATATATTGCTGAGAAACCGTTTCAATTTCTGCTATCACTTTATCCGTCTCCTCGACCTTCTTGCTAATGTCAGCAGCTTCTTGTTTCAATGTTTCGAGGGTAGTTATCACAGAATCATCGTCGAGAATCTTTCCCTTGGCGTCGTTCAGTGCTTGAAGTAACGATTTCTCGAGCTGCCGTAGTCGCAAATGGAATTCACCTTGCAACTTCAACAAATCGGATCTCTTTTCGTCTATGTCGGGTCGCTCGGCTTTCAAGACTTGATTCAAACACTGACTCTGTAGAGAGCTTCTAGTAACGGTGAAGTTAACGAAGGTGACACGAGAGCAGATATCCGGCGGGAACTCCACCGTTGGGTCTCTCGTGGACAAGAAAATCACGAAAGACGGCGAAAGATCGATATCCTGATCACCAAGAGTGATGAGTACACGTCCGCCTGTCCTTCTTAATTCTCTGTTGAGTACAGGATTTAATATCGGGTCGTAATTTTCGACATCTTGCACCAATAGAGGATTGCCAAAACGAAGAGCGCTCTCAAGATTTTTCCTAAACGAGTCGTCCAAGAAGCTCGTCTTGGTGATCTTTCGATCCTTGAATTCATTCATTATAAATTCAGTTGCTTGTCCAGATGGATCGATGATCAACGGATATCTGTTGAAGCGTTTCAGCATGATGGCATTTTCATTGCAAAGATCGTCTGTTGGCAGCGCGTTAGCTTGCCACCTCAATCGCTCGTCGGGATTAGAGAGATATTCCGTTCTAGCTATATCAGGTCGGAATTGTAGATTAGCGTGTTGTAGATGTTCACACCAAGTACTAAACAAATTTTGCCGGTACTGTTAAAAAGAGGATAGGTATGAATGTCGTTACTCTTTAAAGAAATATATAGTTACTCATTACTGTTAATCGCTTACGTGTTGGTCGAAATACCCAGCATAAGCCAGGAAGGCGGACGACAAGAGAACGTCTCCGATTATCGTGGACATTTGACTCTTGAATGTTTCGCTCGTCGCTTCCCATCGTTCCCTTTCGATTACCAAGGATTTGAGTAAAGCAATAGAACGATCGACTTTGGCTTGCACGCTCTCCAAGTCAGCTTTGATAGCTTGAGCTTGAGAAATTAGCTGAGCATATTCTTCCTTGTACGAGGCTATACTTTGCTCGAGTTGAGCGATTAAATTTTTCACTTCTTCGCCTTTCTGCATGTTCGTTTCAGCCTGTCGTTCCAGCGAGTGGAGCTCGTCTCTCAGAGGCTCTACGCGTTTCAACATGTCTGCATATTCAATCTGAAATTATGGAATGTATGATAAATAGAATTATCTACTACTCTTTTTAATTTGAGAAGATTCAATTTTAAATTGTCTTCTAAGATGAAGCACAATACCTGTGCAGTAGCCCATTTGACGAGAGGTCCGCAAGCCAAGCTGGCTCGATTAACTTTTTCAAAGTTGTAGTCGGGATTGCTTAGGTAGCGACTCTTCATTTTCTCTCTCACCTCATCGCTAGATAAATATTTACGAAGATTATAATAACTCGTTCCGAATGTAATACCTACTAGACTTGATCGATTCTCATAGTTAAGATACACTTGGTTAACGAACGAAAAACCGTAAATTTTAAGCAATATTTTAGTATACTGTATTATACACGTGATTTCGGTTAGTAACAAGTTTGGCGTTTGTCGTTCGCATCATGCTCGAAATAGTAGTTGTGCTTTAGTGAATTTTGCCGAACGTATTTATTTTATTTTAAGGTTTGAGATCAGCAAGCACTGCGATTAGATATACAACGAGTATTAGTGATACACATTATTTCAGGCGTTTCTTATGAATTTATTTATTCGAATAATTACTATCTTTCAAAATGAACTGTTCGAAAGGTATTCGTGTCAACGAACCGTGTTCGCTGATCCCTCGGTCAAATAATTCGATCGTTCATCAAGGTTAAACAAAAACAGTGAATGCATGCTTACGTAATGTCCTCGGTACTGAAATTAGAGACAATAGTATTGATAAAATTGTCCCTCATGATGACAGCGCGGATAGATTTCCAATCACTGGCATTTTCACCGAGCAATAAGCAGATAGACTCCAACGCGACCTTCACGATTGCCGGCGGATTTGCCATGGACCGAACTTCGACTAAATGTTGTTTCTTTATCGATTTCACAGCTATACGGAAAAACCAAACGAATTTGATATAGTACAGTTGAAAAAATCAAGTGCCAGGCATGGTGCAATTAGAAAAGTTATGAGAAACAATGTTATGAGAGAAACAAGCTCCGCGGACAGGCTGCGCATCGCTTCAGCTGACCTATAAAGTTAGAGATTAGGAGGACACGAAACGAATATTTTATTTACATAGTGATGCGTACAATATTTACGTACTACGTCGTGTCTTTCAATCGTAATTTCTTAATGATCTTTTCTTGCGTAGATTTAAGATTGTAGCATTCCAGATACAACAAAAATTACTCCATGCGCTTTTACGAGAACGTACGTATACGTAAATAAGTGTACTGTATTCAGCCAAGACATAACATATATGTCAAGCGGTTATGATATCGTTTCCGTCTCGGTAAGTTCCCACTTTCGAGCATCGAACATTCAGTAGGCCCTAAATAATTGTTTTCTTACGTGATGGCCTCAGTGTTGAAGTTGACGATGGTCGGTATGAAGCTATCCTTCATAATGACGGCACGAATCTGTTTCCAATCGGTAGCATTCTCCTCAAGTAACAGGCATATTGATTCTAAAGCCAGTTTTACGAGGCTGGGAGGATTTGCCATCGAACGAATTTCGACAAGATATTGCCTCTTAATCCCCTTGACAGCTACACTCATTGTAAACGTTTCAGCCCAACGTACCACAGTTTCAACGTGATTTAACAATTAACAACGTAATTGCAAGTATTTGCAAACAAGTGGACATTTCATGTTGCAATCGTCGCGATGATTAAAGTCATAAGCGCATAAATGTTACCTACCGTTTTGTGCGTCGATGACAGCTGGTTCGACTTGTGCTAAATCAGCCATAACGTCGTCTCTCTTTTGATTAATGGTCACCGTCTGTATCGCCAATTGCTGCTGAATTTCTTGACTTTGTACCTTCTTCTTTTCTGCTTCTTGCTGATCTTTAACCATTTGTCGCAATTTCGCGTTAGCGGCTTCATTCTTTGCATGCAGTTCCTACGCACAAATAAAAATTCATGTAAAAAAAAAGAAGGAAAGGACAAGTTGGTCTTAAACATCTCCCTACTTAGCGTGCAGAATAATTTTACCTGAGATTTGATAGCCAAGCTTTTTTGCATTTCTTCCACCTGTTCCACCGTTTCCGCGATTTTACTTAAACCGACGTTCAGATGCAATTGCTGTTCCTCCAAGTCGCTCCTCTTCTCCTGATACAATTTCACGAAATGATTGATGAAGTCCAAGTAATGACGCGGTGTGATCGCCATGGTTCTGCTGCCTCGTTTTGCCAGTCTAGCGTTGGCCTTGTGCAACGTTTGGTGAACGTAAACGCAAGCGTTTATAACGGCGTCTCTATGCAAGGGTTGCGACGGAATCAGCGAGCAAACAGATGGGAAGAAATCTGGACATTTCCACGAGGGTCGTTCCAAATCTACGCGACTGGTGAATTCCTTTCCGACTTGGAAGAGCGCATCGTCCGACCAATCGCCGAACCAATTCAACACGCATCTGTTGAACAACGCAGGCGAGGTCGCGGCTCGATCTTTGAGTCCATCTGTGCTAGGATTCATTGTGAACACCACATGCAAATTCTTCATAACTTGACCAGTAAACCATTTGTACAGTTCTTCATTAGAATCTAGCATAAGGCCCTCGCGCTGCGCTCCTTCTTTGCACTGCGTCATCAGCGTTGTATATTCGTCACCTTCGAACAGTCCAGGTACCTCACCATTCGCAAGCAACGTATTCATTCGCTCGAGGAAGCCAGAATCCAACACGTTAGACTCGTCGAGAATGAACGCTATCTTTTCATCCTTACAACCAGAACGTCTCAGTACTTGGCGTAAATCTTCGTCGAAATCTTCGCCGGTGTATTTATTGTGTACCTTTACAAAAGAACATATAAATTCAGAATGAGCGATAACGTACGAGATAACTTATAAAGCACGACGTTGTACCTTTATTTGGAAGATGGATAAGCCGTTCATCCACGCAACGAATCTAGACAGAGTCGTCTTGCCAGCTCCAGAGACACCAATGAGTAACAAATGTCCCTGAGGCTGACGGAAGATTCTGTCAATCCGTAGAACGTGATCGAGAACTTCGTCAAAGAGTACCAGAGGCACGTCCAGTTCTTCTTCGTAGAATACTTTCAATCTTGCCCTAACGTAATCTCGCAGTTCTTGTCGATTGACTGGCACGTAATCCTTCGATAACCAGTTGCTGTACAAAATAGGCCTGGCTAATGCTCTTTCTCTGTCGACGCCCATAAAGTGTCTCATGGCAACGGTGTCAATATTCTTATTAGTCCAAGCTCTCTCAGAATCTTCCACCAGTCTGTCTTGGAAGAGACGAAGAGCCTCGTGAGCCCATAAACGTACCAGACCTTCGACCGATAGATTGTCAAGAGGTCTGATCGCTTCGCAGATACCGCGCACCCATCTAGTCATCTCGCGTGGAGAGTAAACGTAATGTGGTTGCATGTCTTGAGTAAATCTCTCTTGCGACGCTAGGTAGAACTCTACCATGGCATTTGTTAATGGCTCCGCGTAACCCCTCAAGGAAGGAGTTAGCCTGAAAAATTAGATCGCAAATAACATGACTTTCTCTTTTAAAATATCGATAACAGTAACCAAGAATCATCGTCCTTACCTAAGCATAGCACGAGTGAATGTACCGTAGATTTGTTTCAAGGATGTCTCTCCCGGATAGTCGACATAAATGATTGGTACGTGTCGTAGGAATCTATGGCTCAGAGGTTTCCTACCGGGGTCTGTTGGTGGATTGCAAGCACCGACAAACTGAATTCTTTCCAAAGTAACCCATGCTTGATCGCTAGTTCGATAGAAACCCCTGTGCTCTACCAATTGTCTCAAGAACGAGATTACACGTTGCGTTCCATAATTATCCATATCAGGTAAATTGATCTCGTCGCAGAACAGAACCAGCCATTTACCTAATTGCACTGGAGATAGTACAACGCCATTCGGGGTTTTACGATATTCGCAGTAGTGATCAAATGTTTTGAGCAGTAACTCGGGAGTAGTAGCCGATGAAAAGTTAAGACCAACGACTTCCATATCAGGCAACGCTCGCAGGGCAGAGAAAAGCGTCATGGTTTTACCAGAACCCGGTGGTCCACAGAGCACTATACAAAATAAATACAGCGTTTAATTATCTGATAATCATACTTACGAAAACAGATTACCTACCTAGTGGTTTGTGCTCCGCCAGCCACGTGTAAAGTAGACTTTCGTGCCTGACAGTGTCCAGAGTTGGTACTACAATGTCTGGACTAGCGACCTTGTGGGTTTCCACTTCGATCTGAGGCACCTTGTTACTCCAAGGCAACCATTCACCATGAATGCTGACTTCGAAGTCAATAATAGGAATATTACTTTGCGTTGGCAGAGGTACGGTTGTGATGGATCTAACAAAATCTCCTGAGTCGGATCTAACTTTCAGCTTTGCGTCTCCTGCAAAGCTCCATAGTAAAGCGTATACTAAACACTTTGGCATGTAACGCTCGAGTTGCTCACTCGGCAAAGGAAAATCTGTGTGAGAATGATTGTATTGCAGGACATTGCGCACAGATTGGTTTAACATGGAGAATAAAGAGCTCAACGCTCGCAAACGCGTAAAGTCCATTATGTGTTCCTGTTTCATGGCATATTCCAAGCATCTCACTACTAATCCATCTGGAGCAAAGTAGCTCTGTAAAATACTAGCAACTTCTCTCTGCACTGACAACGCAGGTGACACAGTATCCTCTTTATCAGATGTCTTTTTGCTTAGATTGTCTTCTTCTCCATCCTCGAGTGGAATGTGTCTCAAACGTAACATGTAGTGTTCGAATATCATTTCCGTGGAAAGCACATCTTCGGAGAACCAAACCATACCGCAACGGGAGACAGTAGCTAACGTGGCGTATTTTAGATCTTGAACTTCAAACATAACTCTTACATTTGGTGGTAAGCTCAAACGTTCGCCGTTTGGTAGAGTGAGCAGTTTATTGTCGTCCAGTACGGAATTCAAATTCTCGACCCATTCTGGATCCACGTCGCCGTCGAATATAATCCACTGTCTCTTATTAATTTCTCCTCTTACATTGTCGATAATTTTTCTGAGAATATGCGTGAAGAGACCATCCGTCCATTCGCGTGTGTTCGGATCCAACACACCGTATAACATTTCTTTGCTGATTGCTTTAGGATCGATCACGTGAGCAACGCCTTCCACTCCTTCGAATCTTTCCAAAGCTTTTAAGAGCACCTTCCACGCCATCGTCTTTCCAGAACCACTGGGCCCGACCATCATCAGTCCGTGATTCAGGTTGCAGATTTGATACAGTTGAAGTACCTAAATAAAAACGTTATTAGAGTCGAGAATTGATCAAAATAGAACAGAAATGATACTCATACGAATTTACGAGAAAGAATGTACCATCTAAGGAAGTAAAGAGATACCAATCATGCGATACTAATCACAATTTACTTTCTCTCACCTTTCCTAGCCAGGTCACACCGACCATTTCCTGAGAGTGCGTATGATAAACAATTTAAATGTTAGGAAGGCATCGTATCTAGATTATGACAATTTTTTTTTAAATAAGAAATCAAATTTGCACGAAATTGCTCTCGCTTTATTCGTTCTACTTATCTCATGCTGCTATTTCTAATGATGGATTATGAAGTAATACAAGTAATGGTTATGTACAGTGATCAATATTTTGATATTTCGTTACCTTTTCTTGCCAAGCTCCTCCTTGCTCGTCGCCTTCGCCGCATACGAGATACTCTTCCATACACACCTTCCTGATCTGATCTTTCAATCCTGCCAACATACATTTAGATCATAAGAAAAACGTTGATGCCATTAGGCTATAGAAGACGTAAAATGTATAAACAATCTTACCTTTCATTTCAGCACGCGTGTAATTTACATTCGGGAATACATCGTTCAGTAAACTAAACAGCAACGGAATATCTTCGGCGACCAATTTCGGTACCATCGTTTCGCAAACGGATTGGATAAGAATTTCTTGCTCTGGCAAATTTTCAGCGATCGAGGCCTCGTCGATATTCGTTTCGCCGCGACCGTGCATGCCTTCCTTGATTTTCTGAATGCGATCGCGTTTAACATTTCCAGCAGAAATGAGCACAGATTTCAGTGCTCGAAGACCAAAATCGTAATGGGATTGATTAGATAGTTGTTCATCGCATAACCTGCAAATATATATCGTGTGTTTCACAAATTATTAATTTCCTTTTTTTTTTAATTATAAAAAGAAATTAAGAAACTTACTTGAAGAACGGTACAATCTTGCACGCTAATTTTTCAGCCGATCTGAATCCTTGACTGAAAAGCATGACCTCGGCTATCAATTGCCTATCCGGTGTAGTCATCGCCAATGATCTGAAGAGTTTCTTCAAGTTATCAGGAAGATTTGATCGTCCCGCGTAACCTGGATTCATTGTAATAAAGATAGCCATGTCCGTGGATACCTTGACTTGTTTGCCAACCAATTCTACGCAAAGCATTCCTTCTTTTTTCCCTTCCATCTGACTTTTCAATGCTTCTTGAATAGTTTGTACTTGTTGAGAAACAGCTGAGAGCATACGCTCTTCTAAACGATTGAATTCGTCGAAACAACCCCACGCACCGACTTGACAAAGACCAACAAAGATACGACCCATAGCTTGAAAATCGAAGGTCTCGTCGCAATTGAACACCAATACAAATCTTCCAAGCTGATGTCCCAAAGCTTTCACCGACTCAGTTTTTCCTGTTCCCGCCGGTCCAAACGGAGAACCTCCGAGACGTGCTTCTAAAGCTTGAGTCATCGTTAAGTAACACCTGTCTGTCAGAGGTGTCTGAACCAATCTATCTTGTACTCCCAAGTATTCAAATCCGTAAAAGAATTTAGCATTTGCCATGTGTATCGTAAGCTGTTGCAAAACTTCGGTTTGTCTAGGATCAAAATAGAATCTCATTTCGCACAACCATTCAAACGCCTTTGGATTAGTAATGTTGTTAGCGATCAATCTCCTGGTTACTGTACGTTTGTGCACAAACTCGTTGATTAAATGTTCCAGCTTTTTTCGCCTCAAAGCAGGCTGCTCTTGAAGAACAGAATCCGCTAAAACATTCAACGTATTCTCGACTTGGAGCAATACTCTTTCCAAGGGGTTCTTACTCGGATCGCTTTGCGATTCGTGCAAAGCTGCTTCAACGTCCTCTGACCATAAAATTTGGGCAGCTAGAACAATGATTTGAGCTTGGTAGTAATCGCACCACGTCATGAACGCTTGTGCATTGATATTGCCGTCTTTGAATTGTTTGATGTCTTGTACTGCTCTCGCAAGACTCGAAGCCAACGTAACTCTCATCTCTTTTTCTACGAGGCTCAACCACTCGTTAATTTTAGGGTGGTCGACAGTAGACACTGGATTCTGGAACAACACTTCCTCTCCTTCACGAGATGCTATGCCGGTAATAACAGTGTTGTCTTCGTTTAAGAGTATGGCTGCCACGCCGGCAAACATCTTTTTGAAATGCTTTTGTAACCTCGCGATGTTTTTACTGTTACCGATGATCTCCAACAAGTCTTCGTCGCCCACGAAATAAAATCGCGGGAATGACGTGCGTTCTCTTTCGAGATATTCTCCCAAAGCTTTCTGTATTTTCCCAAGCAAATCAGCTAACCGTTCGAGTGCCCTTTGCACGCCAGGAATATTGAGAACGTCCATGACCATAGGAGATTTCGATACTTTCTTCATCAAACCAAGAAACTCGGAGCTGATACTCTGGAAACGAGATGTCTCGACGGGTAATAATGTTTTGATGTCGGCACTGCCTGAGAAGATACCTTCCAAGTAAACCCAACGTCTCTGAACGTCTATCCAGACATCGAATAACGCGTTGATTCTATTGAGTTTCTCTTCCCAAGTCAACGCTTCTTCCTCGAATACCTTATAGTAAGGCGACAATTTCATAGCAGCTACCGAATTGATGTGTTCTTTGACCTTGTTAAAGAGGTCATCCCAACCACGAATTAATTTACATTTATTTTGGTAATTTATTAAATCCAATTCATATGTTTGCCAGGATTCTCGGACTTGTTTCAAAAATTCTTCTAGCGCCATTTCACCCTGTGCAACCAGAATAATGTCTTTAACTATTCCTTCGTTTTTCTGCAGATTTACATCCCAAACTTGGCCAAGAGTGAGTTCGCTTAACACCCAATTGACGCGAAGCTGCTTCGTTAACTGTTTCCAGTGTCTCTCTTTCAAAGCATCAGATTTCAATTCGACGATTAACATATTAACTTTCGTGTAACTTTGCAGCATCTTCTTGACGTATTCATACGAAGAGTACTGTCTGAGCCTAGCTGGTAGTTCTTTCAATTGTGCCATCATCGTGTCCAATTGTTGACGCAATTTTCGTGGTTGAACGGACAACCAGGGTTTCTCTCGAGTTTCATCGATCTGTGTCCATATCTTCGACAATTCTGACCAAACTCCTCTCAGGTCTTGGAGCTCCTCGAACACTACTTGCATTCTATCCTCGCTGGTGGACACTCCTCCCGGTTCTTGTAATTCTAAAGCTTCTTTAGCCTTTGCTACATTATCCCTTTCTTCTTTTAATCGAGCAAATTTACTTTCGAATAGCTGCAATTGTTGCAATGCATCATCTGGCCGTAAATGACCCTCGACTGGTTTACCTCTTTCCCAATCGTTCAGGAAATCGGTAGTTCTTATTTCAACCGCTTTATCTTCTGCGACAATCTTCATTTGCAATGACGCGACCTGTGTTTGTATGCTCGTGTCTTTTCTCTTTAGTATTTCGTTGAACGCTCCCCATTCACCCTCTATGTTATCCACGTGCAACCACGAGGATGGAAACTGAAACCTTTGACGCTCCAATATTCTCTGGCTTTCGCGATATACATCAACTTGTTTCTCCCATGCTTTCATTTTGCGTTTCAAAGATTGGACATAAGTTATAAGTCCAACTGCGTCGGATGTGCTAGCAGCTTCGATGGATTGTTGTTCCAAATCGCTTCTGGACTTTGATACATGGGAATGAAAGCTCGCCATTTCATTAGCGAGAAGTGTTCCGAATTTACCTAACGTCTCTTTGTGCCATGAATCGTATTTCAAAGATACTTTACTTTGTACCTTCGCGTAATCAATTATCACAGGACCAAATTCACGTCGCGTGTCAGATGTATCGAACGTAGTTCTAGTCTTCTTAATATCGTTCAAACATTTCATCCACAAGTTTATATTTTCGCCCAATTTTCCATATAAATTATCTGGCTGAAGATCCCAGAGCGCCTGGTACCGTAACCATTGATCCACGTAATCGGCAACATCTTTCATTTTAGATTCGACAGCATTGTAAGCTGCTTCCAAGGGTTGCTTCCCATTGGGCAATTTCGTGAGCAGATTCCTATAGGTACCCGATTCAGGTTTGTCTAAACCTACTTGATACCTCGAACTTTGAAGTCGCATTTGCGATGTGACGATCGCTTGCCACGCAAATAGTTGTTGCATTATTTGGAATCTCGCGTCCTCGATACTTGGATACAAGTACATTGTCTGATTCGTTATGCGCACTTCATGAATTTGATTCTGGATCTTAGGATCGCCACCAGGTTTGTGTGTAGGTTGGGAGGGTGCATCGGTGTCCATGCTCAAATCCACTTCCTTCTTTTGACCAGTAAGTGCATCAGTCCATGCCTTTATTCCAGCTTCTAATCTGGCGGCTAAATTTTTTTCTACTTCCTCGTCGAGTCTGGATACCCAAATATTCAAGTTCGAATAGTTTTTCAAAGACAGCTCGTCCACAGCTTTCTGAATCTTCGAAAGTATATCGGCAAAGGTGTTCGCTGAATATGGACACGTTTCAAGAGAACGAACATCCACGTCCAGTTGTTCTTCAACCACCACAAGATCTTCGACTTTCTCTTGAAATGAAACGACAACATCGGAAAGACGTTGCACGTACGGGTCCAATTTGTAACTTTCCCAAATCAGTGCAATTCCCTAAGTTCGAATTGAAATGTTAAAAGTAACATATATTTTATATTATTATTATTATTTGCCAAGACTGAAAACTGACCTCGGAAATAAGCGTTAAAACATCGTTGCGCATTCCTGCGACCAAAGGTACGATACTGGCTTTATCTTCGATCTAGGAAGAATTACAAATTATGGAATATAATCGAAACAAAATTGCATTGTTGGCAATACAATACAATTTTACGACATAAATTATGATTCATCATTCAATAAGGTACATTACAAAGAATGCAAACAAAAGTTTTACATGTTCATAGCCGATGCTAAGAAATTGTACGATAATCTTTATCTGCACTTTAGATATTATAGAAAAAGAGAAACGCAAGATATCACCATTGCAAGCAACTTTCGGAATGTGCGGATAGCCAAATCTTTCAAATTAATTATAACTATGTAATGTAAACTTCATACGAAATAGAACAGAAATTGTGATACTTTTTAGGTTCACTGAATTCAAAAACTTAAGAAATCAGAAGAACTCTGGAAGCTTCAGAAAACATGAAATATAACAATGTTGTATATTTCAATTGAAAATGAAAAAAAAAAAAACACCCGACTTCTTTCAGGTTCCCGCACATCCTTGCAATTCACCTACTCATACTTCAGACGAATTTGTACTAGTTTCTTTTAATTGTTCATTGTACTAAAATAAAATCGTATCATCTTGCAGTACATATTTTTCTACAAGAGCTAAGCAGGCATACAATAATAATTTGCAAATGTAGGCAAGATGCATAATGCCTGAAAGCATCATGTATGACTACCTTCAATGCGGGGCAGTGGGGGCTCCGATTGGTAAGCTAAAAATATTGGAGATCCAAGGAATTAGAAATATCAGTATTACTAATATGTACCTTTAACCTGGCTCTATTTCCTATTATTTTCTATTATTTTAGTCTTATCTTTAAAGATTTATGTTATTACAACAATGATAATCACGGTGCAGAAACATTCAGAACATGAAACTTAGTTCCTATTTAAACGACGAAGTCTCTTTAAAATTTACGCCAACTTCAGAATAGTGTAATAAAAATTAAGTAAACAAACAAAGCGTTACCTTCTCAAGTGTTCTCTCGTAAGTTCTGATGCTGTCGATCAAGCTAATTGCAAATGGATACAGCTGATTGGCTTGATGCGCTTTATTCACAATTGGTAAAGGTACACGAAAACCGAGGTTCCTTAAGTTCCTCACTTCCTTCGATAACGTGATAATTTCAGGAAGAAAATTCACTTTCAATTTCAATACGTTGCCTCGTGCCGTTCGTGATCGTACATTGTCTATCGTAAAAATCCTTCCGGTAACACCGAAATTTCTTTGTTGTACTTTCCGTGCCCACTCATTAAATATCTCTTGAGTAGACAGTTTCATACGAAAACTGTCTCCATCCGCCTTTAATTTTTGACCTTCGACATAACTCTCCCATCCTTTTCCTGGTAAAGAAATGGAAATGAAAACTATATTAAAACATATAAAATTATATCAATAATTACCTAATACATCTTCAACCCGTTTTAAGTACATTGTGAGCTGATAATCTATTTGTTTAACCCAAATAATGGATCCGGCGACGGGAGGCAAATCTCTAACTATACTCATGTTACAGCATTTACTTTGTCCATATTGAACCTGTATCGACAAAGCAATTATTAGCTGAAATTTACGGTACAAATATTTTTTTTATTCTAAATTTAAATACCTTAAACTTTTCGTGTAAAGCTTCGATATCGTCTTTCACTCTTTGTATTAACTGTGTCTGGTATTCCCTAATAGCTCCCCGAATATGCGGTCTCACGAAAAGCGCATTAAAGCGTGAAAAGATTCTAAACATTTCGTTTGCATTCTTCGCAGTACCTAATTGATCTCTGAGGTGAGCCGTGATTCGTGCTTCAACTCTTTCGATTCGTTCTTCGTACCTATGAACAGCAGCTTTCCAGGAGTCAAGACCCTCTTTGGTAATATCAAGGCAATCGATTTCTTTCACGTTCTCGTATGCCAAATTTACTTCGTTGATGGCGTTTGCATCTGCCGCATTTAAAGCAAATTCAACCTTATCGTTATCAGAATTTTCCAACGTGGCGTTACTATTATTTTGATGAACCGTAGGTCTAAGTACTCGAACGATAACTGTCCTGAGTTGCTCGTGATGTCGACGGAATTGTCGCATGTGTTCCATTCTAGCTTCTAACTTTTTGTGCATCGGCGAAATTCTCCATACCATTTTCATGTGTTCGTCGCGTTTCTTCTTCATAATGTCTCTTAATAGTCCAGTTAACTTTTCGTATTCGTCGTCCCACGTATTAAATACTTCGAAACACTGTCCCATAACTTTTTCAAACTCATCAAATGGAATGTGCATTAACCTTCTTGTACCCAACACTTTTAGAAGTTGCTGTCCTAGATCTCTGGAGATGGCTTCTATCAACTTTAATGCTCTCTGAGTAGGGTATTTTGTGCTTCTAATTTTCCGTAGATGCATAAAAATCTGCTGAATGCTAATTCGTATTCTTTCAAGTTCTGTAGCCGATAGTAAATCGTTAATTGGGAAGTCCTTCATCAGTGGATTGTAGTCATTGACGGTGGCTAACGCTTGTTGCAGACCGGTATCTGTATCAAAACTAACGGTCGCGTGGAACCTCTTCCCATGTTTGAGTATATCCAAAGTTAAAGAAATCTCTATACTCTCTCGTTTCTCTTGTATCCGGTGCAATGCTCTTTCCAGATTTAACCAGAACGAAATCTCTTGGAGAGCAGTGCCCGATTCTGGATCGCGATTTAATTTAGTGACCTGTGCAAAAAAATAAACGATATTATATAGTATAAGATGTATGAAAATAAATAATTTACAGTCTCTTACCTTTTGAATTTCCTTTATCCATCTATTTACACCATTTTGTAGTAAGTTCAGGAATGTTGAATCTTCAACTTTATCGCCGAAATCGGCAACCTTGGGCTTACGATTTTCTTCCGCGCATTGTTTAATTACTTGTGCGACAACTGGATGAATTTGAAGCGAAATTTCAGGAATATCTATATTTTGTTGTAAATGTAGTAAACCCATTTCAAGTTCTGCTATTTTCTTTTCGACGGTCGGTGCCATTTTATCGCCGTCTCGGTCCGCGCGACCAGTTTCTTTTACATAGCTTTTAAAATATGGAGCCATAGTTTTGCTTATAGCATGCAATGTTTCGTAAGGTGGTCCATCCGAGAAGGTTACTAGACGCACTTGCGAATGAATACTCTTATCAGCTTCAATTATCGCTCCACGTTTAGTTATAACTAAGGAGGCCATTTTAGGACTAGTAAAATGTATCTCATTTGATATATAGAAAACAGAATTCTCTTTTTCTTCATCTGTTTCATTGGTATCTTCCTCTGGAAAATTTAAGTAATATTGATAATTAACCATTAATTATTAAGAAATTAATTAGAATAATAATAATAGATATTATTCTTACAGAAATGTGTGTAAAATTACACAATGTTCTGCAATAAAATGTAACGATTCCGAAAATTTCGAAAAGCTTTTTCGAAAACTATTTAATTATGGCGGGCATGAGATGCGCGATACTAATGAAAATAGGTCATGAGTTTAGTTTGGGCATTTGTTTTCTTTTTTTTCATTCGTAAAAAGATTGGACTTCGTTTATAAATACGAACAGGAAAGTTTTATCGGCGCGAAACATTGCGCACCGGCACATCTTTGCGAGAAACCGATAAAAATATGAGAATAGAATATCGAAAACAATGTTACGATGTCGTTACGTGTATCGATCATATTCAGGTATGAGTCATATTCAGGCGAAATGTAAATGCATCGGGCGACAAGTGTCGCATTAATTTTCCGAATACGCTTCCTGTCGTCGCGGCTTAATGTACCGTTGTATCGAAAGACCGCAATGGAGGATATCGCAACAGGCCAGAGTGCAAAATTTACGATGGTAAATCGGTCGATGATACGTCGCGAATCATCGGTTCCACGTACCTTTACTGGAATTCCTTTGTATGTAAAGCGCCCACACTTGGGAATCATTCAAAAATTTTTTTATACACTCTTGATTGGTCTTGTCGTCGAGGGCAGAAACGAACGCGGGTGGTACCACATCTTCGTCAGGTAGAAGTACCAGTACAACCTTTTTTAAATAATTAGCGAAATCCCAATATCCTACGACTGTAACGATCTGAGACTCCGGGGACGGTTCCCCGGAGCCGTCCAAGGAGTCACCCATCCCGCCGTAATCGGTATCGCAAAATCTTTAAAATCTTGAGCGGGTGATCGGCCGACCCCCGCTCTAGGATGAACTGTCACACAAGTGATGACGAACTATAGAAGGCATAGACTACAGCGCACAAGTACTTACAATCTGTAACGATTTTCTAGCGGTGGCGCCATTTTCTTAATCCCTATCTTATCCATTGTTACGGCCTATTTCCATGTGCACGTCGATCCAATCGCGATTAGATCATTGGTGGATTCAGCAGGGACAACTGTTGAGTGGCTTTCTTGGATTCTCTGCTTTGATTCGTCTAGCTCTAGTCGAATAGGTGAATCAAAGCAGAGAATCCAAGAGAATCAGTCAATGTACAACTAATTTCGGATGTAATTGAATTTCGAGAAAAAGGACTTTCAAGTTTTCAATTTTTTTTGACGAATTTAAAAATTTCGTCCACTTGCACGGGGCGCTTAAACTACGATCGTGATCCTGGCAAAAGTTTAAAGGAATGTTTTTATATTTGCATGATGAAAACGTTACTTTAAGTCGCATTCGAGGTTCATATATATCTATATATATGTTATGTAGCATGATATGCGCACGCGTGTGGACTATGAAGCAGGGAAAGGGTGGTTGGAAACAGCAGGTGTAGGATCATTGGAGTGATCTTAACGAAAATTGTAATACGCCAAAAATTATTGCGGAAACGATTAACATTTATAAAAGATTGCAGTTTCTTGGGAGAAAAGTTTCATAGTATTAGGAACGCATGTAATTGCAGGTGTCTATAACGAAAAGACATTTCCACCGGCTCTTACCGCGTAACTGTCTCACGATCGATTTACCTTGCGCTTATTCTTCTACGATGGAAGCATTGATACCCGTAATAAATAAATTACAAGATGTATTTAACACTGTCGGCTCAGATGCTATACAATTACCTCAAATTGTCGTGCTTGGTACTCAGGTCAGTTGGTATTTTTCAAATAACAATAAATAGAAAATTCATAGGAGCTCCTATGATTACGATCTTAATTTAAATTCTTTGTCCTTTCGATAAATAAGATCTAACAATCGAAAATGATTCATAATTTCTATTAGTCTTTAGTATTAGTTATAGTTTCATCTTGAAGTATTGACAAATGCATGTTAGGATTATATTGATGTTTTGTAATTGTATAGAATAGTTTTAGAGCATTGTTAAACATATATATTAATTTCTCCAGAGTTCAGGAAAGTCATCTGTAATTGAAAGTTTGGTTGGCCGATCATTTTTACCACGAGGTACTGGAATAGTTACCCGACGTCCTCTGGTACTGCAGCTGGTCTACACACCTAAAGATGAGCGTGAACATCGAAATGCAGAGAATGGAACGCTGGATTTAAACGAGTGGGGCACATTTTTACATGCAAAAAGCAGAATTTATACAAACTTTGATGAGATTCGTAAAGAAATTGAATCTGAAACGGAACGAATGGCTGGAACTAATAAAGGAATTTGTCCAGAACCGATTAATTTGAAAATATATTCAACGTCAGTTGTTAATCTCACGCTTATAGATCTTCCTGGTATCACAAAGGTACCAGTTGGAGATCAACCTGAAGATATTGAAAGTCAAATACGTCAACTTGTTTTAAAGTATATATGCAACCCTAACTCAATTATATTAGCTGTTGTTACTGCTAATACCGATATGGCTACAAGCGAAAGTTTAAAGCTCAGCAAAGATGTAGATCCGGATGGACGACGTACTTTAGCTGTTGTGACTAAGTTAGATCTTATGGATGCTGGTAATTTTATTATTTAAATTTCACATTTTGTTAAAATGAATTATAAAAACCTTGTATTATTTGTTGCAGGAACCGACGCTATAGATATATTATGCGGTAGAGTAATTCCTGTAAAACTAGGAATTATTGGAGTAGTAAATCGTTCTCAGCAAGACATAATGAATAATAAAAATATTCAAGATGCATTGAAGGATGAAGCTGCATTCTTGCAACGCAAGTATCCTACTTTAGCAAACAGAAATGGAACACCTTATTTAGCTAAAACTTTAAATCGCTTACTCATGCACCATATTCGGGATTGTCTCCCAGAGCTAAAGGTAATAATGCTATTCGTAAATACTAATTATTTACAATACATAGCTAGAAAGAACTAAAATGAGCATAATTCGGTAGAATTTATATTTTTTGAAAACAGACGAGAGTAAATGTGATGGTCTCGCAATTTCAAACCCTACTTAACTCGTACGGCGAAGATGTTGGCGACAAGAGTCAAACGTTACTTCAAATTATTACTAAATTTGCAAGTAGTTATTGCTCCACAATCGAAGGAACAGCTAGAAACATAGAGACAACGGAATTGTGTGGCGGCGCTCGAATTTGTTACATTTTTCATGAAACGTTTGGCAAAACGCTGGACTCTATTCATCCGCTGGCGGGTCTCACAAAAATGGATATTTTAACGGCTATTCGAAACGCGACTGGTCCAAGACCTGCTCTATTTGTACCAGAGGTTTCGTTTGAATTATTAGTTAAACGACAAATTCGAAGACTCGAAGAGCCCTCTTTACGGTGCGTGGAACTCGTACACGAGGAAATGCAAAGAATTATACAACACTGCGGTACCGAAGTACAACAAGAGATGCTACGTTTCCCAAAGTTACACGAGCGCATTGTCGACGTTGTAACACACTTGTTACGTAGACGACTCCCGCCCACTAATCATATGGTTGAAAATTTGGTTGCAATAGAATTAGCGTACGTTAATACCAAGCATCCAGATTTTCATAAGGATGCCGCCCTTGTATCGTCCTTACTAAAAAATTCTGATGGAGATTCTGTTAAACAAAATAGAAGACTGCCTTCGTCATCGACTACTATAATTACAAACGACACGGTAGTAAGTATTTATTCAACAAATGTAAAATTATTTAAATATTTTTAACGTAGTGACTAATCACTTTCTTACTATACCTTCGCAAAGAGTAAAACCGATTATTTTATGTTTAACTATAAAAAGACGTAACGCTCGAAATGCCCATATCTGTGCATCAGTTTTACGGGAGTGCCGCGTAACTAAACACGTAAAATGTCCTTAACAGAATGTAAAGTCAGTTAATAACAGTCAAGACGAAGTGGCATCTTTTTCCGAGCAGAATAAGGATCAACAGGGACATCAGAATCATTGGTTATTAAGTAATTTATTACCTCAAGGAAGGTCCGATTCAACTAGTTCTATGGATGGTTCGCCTGTAAGAAATCGTGAGAACAGTAGCTCTCCCAATTCGATTCCAATAATCGATGTACAAAAACCTTCTCCGCAGCAGAAGGCAATAAATCTACTGCCGGAGGTGCCGATGCAGACATCTCGCAAACTGAGCGATCGAGAACAACGAGACTGTAATGTTATTGGTACGAATAAAAGACGTCATATTTTATCACGAAATAGTGCTTTATTTCGTTTATTTATATAAACGTTTAATGTTGCAGAAAGGCTAATAAAATCATACTTTTATATCGTACGAAAATCTATACAAGATAGCGTACCAAAAGCTGTCATGCATTTCCTAGTCAACTATGTAAAAGATAATTTACAAAGCGAACTCGTAACCCATTTGTATAAATCGGATCATGCCGAAGTACTCTTAAACGAGAGTGAGCATGTTGCCATCAGGCGCAAGGAAGCAGCAGACATGCTAAAGGTATGCCTACACAAATGACAGTGTTCTGTTTTGTATAATTTAAATATTTTTAATCGATTATCAATGTATATATGTATGTTTTGTATTCCAGGCACTTACTCAAGCTGGTCACATTATTAGTGAAATTCGAGAGACCCATATGTGGTAACTACTTATACACCACCTGTCTACACCATCATGTTATAGTCCAATATAGACAGTTTGGCGTTTTAGTAGATAAATTGATGAATGAAGTAACGTGTATGTCGAACCAATGTATATAATTTTTATTTTTCATGCAAGCAGTGTCAACACTACAACAATAATTCTTAAGGTCTACGCATTTTCTTTTAGTTTCACTTGATAAGCGCAAAAGAACACAATATCGTAATTACGTGCATTTATAGCAAGTGTTGATATGTATTAAGAAACTGAAGTATTACCAGTAATACCAATGGTGCTTATATCACATCTGTACTTCAAAAGCCTTACTAAATTTATGCTCAACATTCATTTACATCGGAAACATCAACTTCTTCGATAATTGTAAATTCTAAAAACAAGGTCAAACGATCGTGAATGCAGGGCAGTTTGTATTTTTTGTAACATTTTGCACTGCTCGTAGGGGTCAAAGATACATAATGTTTAATACAACAAAAAATTTCTTTCAACACTTTGTGATATAAATCCCAAATCATGTAACGTTATGTATGTAGAGAGAGAGAGAGAAATATAAAAATTTTGTTAACTTATTATTGGGAGGTACAGCCAAACTGATTGTAACATTGAATGATACATTGGTGTGTTTTGATAGTCTCGATGTTGGGTGCAGCGAAAAACTTGTCAATAAAGTATATATGCTCAAGTAATTGAGGCAGAGCCTGTGCGTATTGCCTTTCGTACATCTTGGAAATCGCGTTTAATCGTTTGTCAATTGATTTTCGAAGTTGATTGTTTAATTTTTTACAATCGATTTTCTCATTACACTTGCGACATAGTGTACTCGATACGTTCCGCGTATCTTTTTCATTCAAACTAAGTGTACCGATTATTTCTGAACATGCCCTGCATTTATAATTCATTGTTTCAGGTAACGGATACTGCCAGTTTTGCGTGCAAGCTTCGCATGCGCACAGAAAACGATACTTTTTCCACAAATACTCGCGTCTTTGTAATCTGCCTTCGGTAAGAAAATGTGGCCCATAGCAATCAAGAATTTCGGTACCCTTACCGATAAAGCTTAATGTTCTTACCACGACTGTTCCTGCAAAAGTGATTCACGATTATACGTCAAAGCTCGTAGAACACAAAGACTTCGTCGTTCTTAAAAGGCACATGCTTTTTACCTGATGGATAAGAATGACGAACGACGTTCGGGCAACAGCTGTGATTTACAAGACTGACCGATGGATAGATAGCCCCGCCAACAAGTCTCGGTTCCCAAACATGAGTCTCCTTGTCGTACACGTTCTCTACGATCTCGTAGGCGTTGCAATTAATCGCCTGTAAATGATGCAATGTTCCTACAGCTAAGGAGAGAAGAGTTTCCTTCAAGCAAACAACGTCCAATCTACTCAAGGCGAAAGTAAAGCATTTTGCTAAAAAGATTGCCTCGATAGCGCGAATAAGGTTCATGTTCGGTTCCAAAGTCGCGCAATGAGTTTCTAACGCTAACACGGTGCGATAATCGTGGGGAGTGTACACCTCACTGATCCCTAATTTGCTGGATATTTTATTTACGCTTGTAGTGTGATACCGAAGGAAATTGTCATTCAGAAATGGAATATCGTCTTCCGTATTGTTATTGTTATTCGTTTTTTCAGCGTTTGAAGATAAGAACCCCACGATCGTCATTCTATAGGCCAGTAACAAGTGCGTAGCTTGACGCTGCGTTTGCTCGGAATCGTTCTCGTAAAAAGCGTCGAATACGGAACATTCGTATCGATGGTACATCTGCCATGCTTCACGGCGACACTTCTCCGAACAGAAAGACACCTGTAATAATATAAACGTGCTCGTGGTTTCAAGAGTAGATGCGAAGGTAACTATTAAAATGGCAGGAACTGTACTGAGCAGGGATGGACAAACTGTATTTGCTCAGTTGTTGATGATATTTCAACTGAAAAATCATCGATACGTGCCCATCCCTGGTATCGAGTAAGGTGATCCCTGATTACTGACCGTTCGACACAAATGACAGGGAATCTTAACAACGTCGATCAATTTAAGGGTGACGTGACAATGTAAACAATTTCTGTCTAGCGCCTCTTTATTTGTGCTGAAAGCAAAGGTTGGATCTACGATGAGAACGCTTCCCGCGTTAATGTCCCTGGTGGCAACGAGATGTCTGCCTCTTCTCTCATCGAATTGCAGAGTCACAGCATCAGAGCAACTTTTAAGAATGTTGTGCCGCTTCCCTTCAACGGTTGGTGCTTCCTGGCGACCTCGATTCGCCAATGGGTCCTCCAAGGATGAACTTTGCTTCGAGTTGTGTTTTCTACGCGCTCTCCTGGCTCGCGAGGACAACGACTTCAAATTTTTCGCGCACTCGCTCTCTAAATGTACGCACGTGTTCCTACGTTCCAAGAAATCGTTCATACTTTCTACGGTTTTATTGTAAAAGTTCGCTGGAAGCGCAAGCATACATTCACAGTACTTGAGACATTTCGCGAAAGCCTTCGAGTCGTACCAATGTCGTGCGCAGTCTACGAGCGCGTCCAGGAATAATCTACTACTCACACTGGCCGTAAACAGTGTTTCGATGAGGAGGCTAATTCTATTTTCCTCATCTCGCGTAACATCATTCTCGTCAATCATTCGACTTTTATTGTAAAGCTCTGTTGCTTTAACATCATCCTTACCCGTGTACGAATCAACGATCTTCAGGTTCTCTATGCACGGTATGTCCATGAGAACCTTTATCATTCCTTCTCTGTCTCCATTCGTAGACGATTCTTTGAAACGACTGGCGAATGGTTCTACCGTCGCAGCATCGTAAGCGGTCTTGAAGAACTCGCTAAACTTTGTAAACCTGCAAAGAATTTTGAAAGATGAAAAAACATTGTATGGGTGATCTTAAAATAAGTGTCCAAACTTTATTATACTATTAACAAAAATGGTTAAATATTAAAAGAAATTACATACTAGTAAATAGTAATTTGTTATTAAATAAATTTTCACTTAAATCTTTAATTGTATTATGTTTCATCAGTTAATCTTATCCGATTTTCTAGATTTCTAATATGCGTGGCAATCTAATGATTGTCACATAACTTCAGCGGCCGTGTTTCTAGTCGACAAACCTTAATTTAGGTCTCTAAATTTACCGATGTAATTTAATCGAAGACTGAAATAGTTTGCGCGATAGTTTCTCATTTCCAGGTACACGCAGTAACATAACTTTCTCTGAACGATATTCCAATGTACGATTTCAAGCATTTCTACGATCAGTACTCTACCCGACAAATCAATCAATTCCGTCACTCTCTTTGTAAACGTTTGAACGTAACGTAGATCATATTTTACATCTTGTTTTAAAGATGTTCGCTTACCCCTTTGTAAAAGACATTTTACGATCTCGATGCAAACAATGAATCGTAATTAATTAACATTACATTGTCGCACGCACTTTTATTGCAGGTAGTACAAGACACCAGACGAATGAGCTGTGACGAATTCTAAAATTAGATGTCGGAAATTTTGCTCCGGGACACCTTGTGCTTTATTTCAAAACTTGAGTTTAAGAAAAATAATCAGATAGATAAAACAGAATCGCGCAAAACATTAAAAATAATGCAGACGCGTAAAATAATGCCTTCGAATTATTTCAATGAAAAGTAATTCGATTTAAGTATCGTGCTACAAATCAATAATTTCGGTGATTCAGTAATTGATTTCGGAGAAATCATAGCTGAAACTAGATATTCAATAATTTTAGTTTATTGTAGTTTATTTTGCGAATAATTGATGTGCTCGTAAAGTCATCGATACGTTTTAAAGAAATTTAAAAATTGAATTTTAATACAGTTTTTCTGCGATCGATGTCACTACTGTGCTTAACCATTAAGAGCATCAGAATTCAGACGTGATCAGACGTCACATGATAGAAACGGGTGTGAGTACCTCCCTTCCGATACCTGCGTGAAATGTTCTTATTTTAATATATTGTAAAAACCTGTGGCTGACTTATGCCTTAGACTCGTTAATATTAATCTGTTTATACATCAACGATTCCCTGAATTATTGCGCGCAACAACGGCACCAAAAACAGCGCGATGAGATACATTTTGGGTTCTACTTTTGCAACCACTGCCTCCGTTACAATCATAATACTAGGTATTAATTCATCTCTATCCTCTTTTAAATAAAACTAAAGATCATAAAAGTTGATAACTCGCAGATTGATTTAACCAACTGCTAGTGTAATTTGAACAAGATTGTCAGTTGTGTATGTGATCTTCATTCTTGTAAAGTATACTTATACATATATTTTTTTAAATAATACTATTTCTTGCAGTATTGTACCATGTATTTACTGGAAAAGGAGAACGTGTCAGTGTTGCATGGTAGGTAAAGAAATTTTAGTTATTTGTCTTCCATCTCTAAGTTATTTAGGAATGCTTACATAGACAAATAAAATATTAAAAAAAAACATTTATAGGTTTTTGGAAGAAACATCCCCATACATGTGGGCATCCCTTGGTATTGGACTTTCGGTTGCTTTATCCGTAGTTGGTGCTGCATTGTGAGTTATGATTTTAAAAGATCATGACCTTCTTGTATTTTTAAAGAATAAAAAAGGTAATGCAAGTGAACGGTTTCAGAGGAATTCATACAACTGGAGTCTCCATTGTGGGTGGTGGTGTAAAAGCCCCAAGAATTAAAACAAAGAATTTAATTTCTGTAATATTCTGTGAAGCTGTTGCTATTTATGGCCTGATCACTGCCATTGTCTTATCTGGAATGATAGAGGAATTTACTTACAAAGATGCTATGGCAAAGGATGAAGTTCGCAGTCAAAATTGGCTAGCAGGATATTTAATGTTTGGAGCCGGTTTGGCTGTTGGTTTTGTCAATCTGTTTTGTGGTATAGCTGTTGGAATTGTAGGTTCTGGAGCAGCTCTTTCAGATGCTGCCAATTCTGCTCTATTTGTAAAAATTCTCATAGTTGAAATCTTTGGTTCTGCTATTGGACTTTTTGGATTGATTGTTGGTATTTATATGGTAAGTTACTTAAAAATATTAATATTTACCTTACTTTTAATTTTTTTATTAATAATTTTTTTCATTTTTATAGACATCTAAAGTAAAAATGGGAGATAAGGTATAAATTTAGGATAAAAATCAGCACCATGAATAACCATATAAAGTATTTTTTTGGAATCACAAAATTCCATTCCATATTTAGTAATCATTAAACGAAAAGTAGATGGAAACAAATAGAAGAGAAACTTAGAATTATTTTTCTGTTTGAATCAATGTAAAAAAATTACTTCTCATTTAAAATCAGTAGATCTCTGTTTCGAACAAGTGTAATTTTGTTACAAATAGAACTGGTCTTAAATAGTTGTTAAACTATTTTTAGCAATGTAAAATTATTGCTGTAATATTGTCACTTGTTTATGGTATCTTGAGTGCATTATAGCACTCTCTTTTGAACTTGTCTAGTGTATATATTTTTTTCCAACTAAACTGTATCAAATGAAAGTAATATTATGTTTATAATTATTCTTATGTGTTTCACATATGTGTAAAATATAGTACATATAATCTTATTAGTAGAATTCATTTTACACCATAAGAAAATAGTTCTTTATTCTTTCGACAATAATAAAAAAGTTCTCCAATACCATTATACATATAAAATTCATGATTGTATATGTAGTTAACAGCGATATAAAATTCGTATAAACGTATAATATAGTTCAACAAACTTGAATGCAATAGTAATTAAATATCAATTATAAATATTCGATAGCGTTATTGTCACTGAACAAATACTTGATAAATATTTTTAAATGCCTGTTCCAGACATTTTACATACTTAGTAGAATTGCAATGGTTGTTATAACTTGTCACAATAGATCCCAGTCTTTTATCTTGAATCATGTACCTAAACATTAGCTAAATGTTATACATAGAATTTCGTAAGGTTACCTTATATATTAACAGATTACAAGTGATATGTTTATAAAAACAATAAAGAAAATGTGTGTCTCACCCAATTCCATATCCATTGTTTACCACTGGTCCAAATCCACCAGCAATTACCGCCGGGCTTGAAAGAGTCGATGTGGATAGGATATTATGATTTATATTATCGTATGCTGGATCCTCAAAAATAGCTGGTTTAGGAGCACTTGATTGTTCCCAAATTTTTTTTAATGCAAACAAATGCCTGTCGAATCCTTGTCCTATCAATGTATGAAAACATTTTTTAATTTCAGCTCTAAACAATATTTCGATAGTGTAATGCCAGATGTAATTGTGCATTATAGATACCCATAGCAGCTTCTTTAGTGAGCTTATTATGAACGTTACTACAATTAATTATTAATTGTTTTAATTCCGAATTGGATAAATTGCTATTTTTTCTAACCATAGCGTCGCATACTGCTTTTGTTTCCATTGTGCAAGACCTAATAGTTTCTGTTCGTCCGTGCTTAAATGCAGCTGTACTACAAGATTCGTATGTCGCTACTGAACGTTCATCCTGATAGTATAAAGCTAATTGAAAAGCTAACTGCATGATCGCATCAGGACTTACTCCAAAAGTTTTACACTCGTCTTTACCAAATTTCTCCAGTATTACGTGATCTATACTTAATTGTTTCGTCCATTCTTCGTACTTTTTTGTTTGCCTATCAACAATATTTTGAACTTTATCATCTACAACAAATTTAAGTTGTTTGACATTGCTTGTTCCACTTTGAAGGTAATTGACATCATTAGGATGGAATCTCGGTTGTTTTGAGATATCATTTTTCACATCCTACAAAAATAAATATAGAATATTACAAATTTTTCTTCTCTATTCTTATAATACTCACATTAAAAAATCTTAGAACAGCTACTCCATCTCCCCATGAATGTTCAAAATTTACTCCTGCATATCCATCTTGCGTGACAATTAAAGAAAATGACTTATCAAACCATCTATTTGTTCCATCTGCATGGAGGAATGTCCCAACCAGTTTATTGTAATCAGTGCCAAGACACACATCATCTAGTATCATCATAAATACAGCTGAGTCTATTTTCTTCAGAAGGTCTTGATTACCAATTTCTGACAAATGTGTTCTAGTATTAGCCCACAAATTACGTTCTGCTGTTGTAAGTACTCCAATAGGACATTCATTAGCTGGTCTATTGTTTTCTAAAATAGATTTCAGGCAATTTGCTATGGTTTTTGGTTCATATATATAGCCATTTTCATCTAATACATCAATAGAGTAGAAATGTCCTTTTCTCATTACAATTACATGCCTTGCAGATGTATTTTGATAAATTTCATCTTTTTCTATTTTTGGCAACCTTGTTGTATTAAACAAGTTGTGATATTGAGACATATCCAAAGGATAGGCCTGTAATAAGAATTACTTCTAATAAGATAATATTTTTCATCGTCTACTGAGAGGTTATACCTTTCAATTATTTTTTATTTTTTACTTATTCCTCTTTTCAAATTATTATATTATTATTATTATTTATTATATTATTATTATTATTTTATTATACTATAGTACTTTTATGTCCTACATATAAAACAAATTCACCTTGAATAAATAAGCTCCATACCAACTGATTCGAGATGGTAACAATCTTGTAACAGTATGAAATAAATCTGTATCAGACTTCTTGGGATTTAAGTGGAACACTTCTGGTGGTAGAATATTCTCCTTCAATGATTTCATGAATCTTAATGATGATATAAGTAGATTTGTAGCTTTCACTAACTGTGCATTATACAGTGAATTGTCTTCTGGTGCAAAAACTATGAAAGGATTGTAATTGATAGGTAAAGGCTTACGATCTCTTAGGTACATGTCAAACCATGGTTCACTAATATAGCTAGTATGAAGATTTTTGACATCTTTTGCAATAAGTTTCTTTTGCAAATCAATACCAGATTTAGTAAGAAATTCATTAACATAGGATGTAGTCTTGTCCAATTGTTCATTAGATAATAAAGGTTTTTGAGCATTTAAATATCTTTTGCATGAGTCCTCAAGCTTAGGAATAGGCAATCTTGGTAGAGATGGTTGAAAATGCATTGTAGGGGTTTTGCTTTTTTTAATATATTGATATTCATCATTTCTTTCAGCTATTGTGCTCCTATAATAGGTAAAAATATATTCGAGAGAAAATAAATTTTTCTGTTCATAGTGTTCATATATTCTACATATATTATGTTACATACCTTGATGCCTTAAATACTAATACTACGTTTTTATTACCAATCTAAAACATGAATGCATTTTGAAAATAGTCTGTTCAATATATTGTATAAGAATTGCAATATATTTACCAATTTTCCTTTACAGTAGTTATGTCTTGCAGGTAAGGAGAACATACTGCATATAAAAAATAATTTATTTCTTCCTACACAATATACTATTTCATAAAATACAACAAGCCGAGCAACAATGAATTATATGAGTAAAAAAATGTATCGATATATCGCTAATGGAAGTAGAGAATGAAATGAACTGTTGGGTTTGGGTAGCGTATTATTAATTATAAGTGTACGTGAACGTACATTTGCATAAATTCAATTGAACATTCTACATACTGCATTCTGTATGTACATATATATATATATATTCGAATATATTATAAGTACTTATAGCATAATTAGAGAATTTCTATGTAGTCATACATTTCTAAACAGTTTGAATTTAAATTATTAATTCAAAATGGGTAGCGATTTGTAGTATGTTAAGGAGAATTCACAATGATTCATAAGAAAATATTTAGGAAAACGCGTTTTTCAGCCAATGATAAGATGCTGATAACAATAATTCGAGCGTTGTAATTGGTCGCGCAATGAATGCATCATGATCCATCCAGAAAGAATAACACTCAGTGACGCCATACCTGCGTTGCGTTTCATGGACCAACTAATGGATCGGCATCTTGCGGTAAAAAGGATGAACTAATTTTGGAACCCTTACCCGAAGTTTGTAGTGACAATAATTCCCACCGTCGATCATAGGTGGCGCCACTGACATCTTTATCGATTACCCTTTTTTTGTCATAAATGTATAATTAGTACAATTTATTGCTTTATAACACTACAATATAGCGTTAATATGTAAAATTTACTAATCGTATGAATACTTATTTAATTTGACAGTAATTACTAAGCCCTTTAGTTAGTGGCACCATCTAGAAAACATTAGAAACTATTTTCACTACCAACTTGAATGTTTTCCCACGGATGGCGCCACTAATACAAAAACTTGCTCAGGAGCGTCTTTATGGTGGGCTTTCTGGATGCACCCAATGATTCCATGGCTTTCCCGCTTTTTAGAATGCTGCAGCAGGAGTGTAATGATACATTCGATGAATATAAATAATGTATTGTGTGTGTTTCGACTAATTTTCTTAAAGTTTATAATAACTTTGTGTTATCTCTGTTAAAACAGTTCAAATGGATTTTTAATCAGTTAAAATTGTGTCTTAGAAGAATGTTGGATGTATTATTAAGTATTTGCGCTGAAAAGTTTACCATTCTTTGTGAAGATATACGACATTGAAATTAGAAAGATTTGTAGTGAGGTGAAGTGAAATTTAGTATAGTATGAAGTGCCGATAACAAAAGACTTTAAGACGTACTTAATATTGTTTATCGAAATATGAGTTGTTACTGTAGCTATAAACTCTGTACGAGTCATAACAAATTAAGGTTAGGTATGCGTCGTAAATTGCATATTATATCCTCTCGATACGTTACATTGATTACATGAAACAACATGTACAATTCAGGTAGTTTAAGGACAACCTCTTTCAACATTCTAATGGTGCATATCGCCCTGTGCATATATTAGATATATAATTCTAATATCTACACGATATGTTTCTATGCTGATTACTCCAAAAGATATAAACATGTTAGTATACGTGGATCTACATCGATCATTACCATTTTTGCAATTAACAATTACCCAAAAAAACGAATGAAATTTTAAATATTTAATATTTTATAGGGCAGATCGAGATTATGAAATGGGTTCAGCTACAGAAACGATGGTAAATGATTTTGACGATGAACGCACTTTAGACGAAGAAGAAGCTTTAGAAGGTAGTGAAGATTCTCACAACGAGTTGTCCAACTTGCAAAAGGTATAATTCTGCGATGTCTGAGCAAAAACTTTAATATATACGATGTTCACTTTGTAACAAGATTCTGATCCCAACTATTCTAGGATCAAGCCTGTGAAATGAAAAAATCAAGCCCATAAATAATTACAATTATGATAAGTTTCTACAACACTTTGGACTCAAAGTGCGTTCTTGTAGTGAGATTCGTATGTTTAGTCTATTTGTTATATCCGGCTTGATGATCATTTGTGTTCTTGTCTTCTTTCAGGAAGGTGATATGCCACTAAAAGATCTACTTGCAATGTACGGATACGGAGATCCGTCGACGGAAAATTCGAACAGTTCGGATCGAATGTTAATTCCATCTGGAAGCGGTGATCCGGAAGTCGAAGGACAGTATTCGGATAAGGGTGACAATGATGCGGACGACGACGACGACGATGACGAAGCAGACGCAACTAGTAACGAGCCAGATCTCAAACAATTTTATACAGAAATGTTGGTGAAAGGAAAAGATTCGACGTCCTTGGTATCAGGATCAACGATAAAAGGAAGCGGTGCCAGTAGCGTAGGTACTGGAGACAATAGTAGACGACATAGGATTCACGACGACGATGACGACGATGAAGAAGGTGAAGCTGAAGAATGTTCTATGATCGATGGCTGTAGTAACAATGAAAATGCAAGAACGACTACAACGATAGGAAGTACTGTTTCCGCTAAGTGTAGCAGTATAACTGGACTTGGAAGCTGTACAACAGACGATAATACTGTTACCGGAGTAGAAGGTAGCGTCGGAAGTGGCACGGTAGACGGAGGAGAAGATGGAATAATTAGCAGCGGTATAGGCAGTGGTACTTCAAGGTTACTGCGAAGCGTATCACGACCACAGAGCGAGGAGGAAGAAGACGATTGCGATTATAGTCCAGATGAAGAGGATTGGAAGAAGACAATCATGGTTGGTAGCGATTATCAAGCAGCTATACCGGAAGGTCTTTGTCGTTACGATGACGCATTACCTTACGAAAACGAGGACAAAATGTTATGGGATCCCAGTCATATACCTGAAGAAGAAACCGAAGAATTTTTAGAACGGGCACAGTTACCAGCTGTAAAAGGCGGTTCTCTACCTACAGGATCTCACATTAGAGACGACGAGCAAGCATTGTATCTATTGCTACAATGTGGTTACAATCTTGAAGAAGCTTTAAGAAGACGTAGAATGAACGTTGTGCCGCCTACGGATGCAGTTAGTCTTTGGTCGGAAGAGGAATGTCATAATTTTGAGTCTGGATTGCGAAGTTACGGGAAAGATTTTCATCTGATACAAAAGAACAAGGTGCGAATGGTACTTAGTATTTTCTCGAAGAATGGGAAATAATTCTAAGTAACGTTGCTATTATTTTTATTACTGTTACAGGTCAGAACGCGATCTGTTGGGGAGTTAGTGCAATTTTATTACCTGTGGAAGAAAACGGAGCGTCACGATATATTTACGTTCAAGGCTCGTTTAGAAAAGAAGAAGTATGCCTTGCATCCTGGCATCACGTGAGTATTTTCTCTATCCAGAAATATAGCACCGTTTAGTCTGTCTCTTTTATTTACATTTTTCATCGTATCATGATTGAAAAATTGAAGTATGACAAGACCATTGAATCGTAAGCAGGGACTATATGGACCGATTCCTGGAGGAGCAGGAGGGTGTTCGCGATCGCAGCAGTTCACCGAATGTTCATTGTTTATTGTACGGTGACGCCAAGCGACAAAGGTCAACCCCCAGCGTTGCGAATAACGATGAATCAAAAGCTACGGAACCATGGGATAGTGCTGCGGTCGATCCTTTAGCGGATCTCAATGGACCAACACCACCCCCACCGCCACCTCCACCTCCACCTCCACCGCCGTCAACGACAGCCACTGCCACCGTTTCACCTTCAGGTTCGGTTTCAACTCCATTGACAACACCCGCGTATTGTACTCCGTCGACTCGACATTCGGACTGTCCAGTGTCCGACACCAGCTGCACTATTTCACACGCTTGGCCGAACTTGACATCTCGGAGTAATTCTACCTCCTCCATCGTGACGACGATCACCATCAATACGACAACAGCCAGCACCACCCCGACAGTTACGGCCGTTGGAATCGCGAGCACGGTTACAACCAGTTCCGTCGTCACATCTGTTACCTCGAATAATTTTTATCATTCGCGAGCGACGTCGAGAAGCAACGATTCCCACGATTCACCATCGCCAGAGAACATTTTACCTCATTTGCCTCCTTAGCGTCAAATGCGACCTTCGGGTTTCCAGCCTGGAAGGCGTCAAATGTCAATGCGCGACGCGTTCAACTCATCGATCGCGTCACCGCTATCATCGTAACATATAATATTCGTTAATATCACGAATTATATTTTTATACTGTATCGTAGTATGACTATCGATCGCGGCAGCGAAAGGAGATTTCTTTCGCTAAATGAACAGAGAGGTATTAAAAGTACGTTAGTTAACTGAAAAAAAAGGAAAAAGAAATAAGAAACAGTCGAATGGTAAGTCGCATGTGGACACGAATTGCTAAGCTTTTTCCATTTTCTGCTTTCTACTTTTCGATAACTATCTCTATCGTTATCCGTAGATAAAGTTTAACGAAGAAACATGAGTTTAAATTATTTACATCCATTCGCGTTTTCAGATTTATAAACGTTTAAGTGTTATCCAAGCGAACAAACGATCAATTGCCATCACAGAATTGTAACACCTGGGGAAATTTATAAAGGGTAACCGTTAACGTTATCTTATCACGTGTCTGAGTGCTAACTGTACAAAAATCCAGTTCCACGATGCGGTCACATGAATCCGACGAAGTAAGATCTCTCGATAATCGTTTGACATGTTTAAATTAAATGAGATTCGCTGAAAACTTGTTCCTTCTTTTATTTGTATCGAGGAAGCATCGAAAGTGTCCAAGTGTCTTTAAAGATCGATACGAATATCGTTCGTTGGGACACTTTTATAGTGTCGACGGCAATCACCCTCGATTTATTCTTTTCATCAAACTTTTTTTATCCTTTATACGATATACCAAGCACGAAAAACTATAATAAAAATCGTTACTTTATTAAGAATTCCAACGTACACCAAATTATAAATCTTTATTTTTTTGTTTGTACACTACCGAATTTTGTCTTCTGTTTCGTTTCCTCATCCACCTTTCCTTTGTCTTCATTTAAAGCACACACGATGTGCTCCATTACGAAATACAATCGTCGCTATCGGTACTGCGTTAAATCCAAAGATTCCACGACGGTTTTAAGCAATTTACCCATTAATGGTAAAAATTGTACGTTACTGATATTGATCGGGAACCGTCCCGTAGTGAAAACTTTATCTTCCAATCTACCGCGTTCAGACTCCTTCAATCTCGCTGGTAAAATGCTTTGCTTCGGATCAAATGGCTGATCGATTGTTCTCACGCTTTTGGTACCAGCGTTGATCAACGATCCTTCGACTGGCCAATTGTCAGGCGTGCCTAGGTGTTCGAGAAAATCGAAGAAAACTCCCAACTCCGTCACCGTTTCGCGCGCTATCAGTTGACGGTCTCTGAGAGCGATTCTGGGACTCCTCACACCTTCCAAGGCTTGGCACAATATTAACACGAGATTGATCTCTAGCGCTAATCTCGTGTTGTTTTCGTCCATAGACTCGAACCAAGGATCACTGAACTTCTGATATTTAGCCACGACGGGGCTGCTACCATTGGTTCCAGTAGTTGGTCCGCTCCCTTTGGTCACGTGTCTGCCGCTGGTCAATGCCGTTGCTCTCGAGAGGATAGTGTTCTCGCAAATGAGAGGATCGTAGGGTCTCCTGACGAGTCTTGGGCTGCTCAGTAGAGGCACCGTCACGTCAAGACCACTGACGTACACTAAAAATTCCCCACCCACGTTAGACCTCGAAGCTGACCCTGAAGCTGCGTGGATGATCCTTCTCAAATCTTTGCTCGAATGCATTCTCCTGTCCTCTGGCGTGGCGTGCTCCCATTCTCTCTTGGCAGAATCCATTTTGTCTGATTGTCCACCAAACGACCCTGACGAGGAATTCATCGGTTGAGACCTAGAGTGAAGCGCCTGCGTGAACAACTGCGTCGAGCTAATGATCGTACCGTAGGTTAACCGTGGACCAGAGATCATGCTCATCAGAGGCGGGCCAAAGTTCATCTCCGCCATCGGCGTGTACCAGAAGTCTTGCGTGTATATAGTGTCCACCAGGGTGTTCAGTCTCGGTGAGAAGTGAACGAAGGTGAGCGCGCAGGTGGTGTTTATAACGATCAGCTTGTTGACCAGCAGTCTCAGTTCGCCACTGGGCGATCGTTTGTCGCAAGATTCCAGCTCCTCGGCGTTTTCCATGCTGATTCCGTCGATAATGAACTTGAGGATCCGCGGGCGCAGTAGCAAGTTCACCGTGTTGTCGTACGCCAGGTACATGCATTTGATCAGAGTCTCGCAGACGTTCTTTTCTATCGCGTTCCAAATGTATGGCGATGTGGCCATGATGTGAATGAGGGCGACTAGGGACTGCACCAGGTCTGCAGCCAGTAGGTCTGCTGTATGTCTGAGCAACGTCGAGGCTACCATCAGCTGATACTCGTGGGAGTTGAGGAACATTACGATGGACTTTATGTACATTGTGGGCGCTTCTCTGGTCACGAGACCAGTGAGGAATTCAAGGCCAAGGGTGTACAGCGGCCACCAATCCTGGCAACGCCATTTTCCGTTTGTACAGTCGTCGTACAGGGAGTCCAACATGCTGTTACCGATGTCCGCGGGCGGGATTAGGCTTAGCCATAGATTGGCGATGTCTTTGTCGTTGATGGGGTGCAGAGTGTACGGCGAACGGATGATTAAGTTGAGTAGGTTCAGCGCGGCTGTGCTGAATCTTAGATAGGGATACTTCTGCAGCGTGATGCCGATGCAGGTCATCAACTCGGGTATCATTAGTCGAAGTTGCATGCATCCAGACTTCCGATAGTGTTTCGCTAGAGAGCTTCGTTCTACGTAGGAACGCAACAGCTGCGTGACCATGCAAACGGCCAGGGTGGCGGGCAAGCTCTCCCGAATTCCACGAAGAGTTTCGGCGTTGCTTTCATCGACGTTCTTTTGCACCGTCACGCTGCCAATGGTTCCCTTCTCGTCCACCGTTCGTTCGATAGGTTGCCGTTGGCTTCGTTTCATGAATTGAACGGCTGCTTCCCTCAGTTCCTCCAATTCGCACGCGGCGATCGTACAAGAATGTGCTAACAGATACTCGAGGCTCGTCGCATCCTCGCGCAAAGTGCTCTTCACACACTGTACACACCCGAGGAGCAAAGACATTAGCGTCTGACGCAACGATTTTCCATAACTGCGATAGGCTTGGGCTACCTCTTGCATCAGCTGCGTCAAGCCCGTCTTGAAGATTCTCGAGTCGTCCACGCACATCTGTTTCCAAGAAGTAATACATCGCAGGGACAAAGAAGCTAGCAACATTGTAATTTTCCTGCTACCAAGATCGTGCGATTGTTTCACTCGTTCTAGCAACGATTCCAACGAGCGTTGCGTTATTAATTGCGCTTGGATCACGTTCACCGGATAGTTGGTTGCGATTCTTTCGTCGGTTAACGTGACTATAAAGTTGTACCATGATTCTAAATTACTTTCATACTGCGAATAAATGATACTCGTGTCTTGTTTCTCGTAATTACTCGATCTCTCGCTTTCAGGATGCGCATCTTCGAGTATGTAGATCGCCAGTTTCTTCCAGTAATCTTTCGACTTGTCCATAAATTTTCTCAGGTTCATCGAGAAGTCATCCTCAAGCACGGAGCTCTTGAACAGCTCCAAGGTAATTATATCCAACAGGTGGGAGTAACCTTTCGCTCCTGGCACCAGGTCTCTGAAAAGCGGAGCAAACAGGTGAGTCCAGAATTTTTCTCGTTTTCGGAAGAAATTAACAAGAATTTCGTTCCTGTGATACCACATCGCCCGCAACAGCGCCATCGTGCTGTTATACAATTTGTCGCACACAATGTCCTCCTTTTCGTAGATTCGATTCATGTATTTCACCAGAAATTGCCTGCATCCCTCCGTGAAGAACTCCTCCACCGATCGTGGAAAGATCCGTTTGCATTCCGCTGGGTGCACGATGTTGAAGAGTGCTTCCGTCAAGCCTGGTTGTTTTTCCAGGCAAACCGCGACTAGCTCGAGAATGGCGACTTTAACGTCTGGCACGCAAGTGGGCGACATTAGTCCTCTACGAGAGGCAAAAGTTTCTCGGATAGCTGTACCGTCCATACCCATGCAAACGAGCAGAGACATAGACGATCCTTCGGCGAATTTTTTCAGCAGTCTAACGGCCATCGCCTGCAATGGCGGGCTAAACCAGACGTAGAGATAATTAACGATCGTGGGTACTATTAAAAGACCGTTGGGTACGCGAGGTGAAGAGTACAAGGCGGCTTCCAACGGTGATCTATTTCCAGTCTCCAGACCCAACGATTTTCGGAAGATCAGCAATCTGTTCACCACCGACAGAGCCAACTGTACGCTTTTGATCGCCTTGAATCCTTTCCCGCGAATCCAATCCGTCTCCGCCATCATTTTATTGTGCAAAGTACGTTCACCGGTGCGGATTAATTTTAGCAACGCGTGTCTCGGTTCCAGATACAGTAAACTGTATGCGACGACCAGTTGTAATTCGTTACGTATGTCTTCTTTCGATAAGCTAGACTCGAGAGCTCTGTGAAGACAAAACATGCTCTTCAACCACAGGTCGGTCCTCTCCGCGTCCGAATTGAAATACCAGGAATCCAATTTTGGCAAAACGCCCTGCAGTAGAAACACCATACCTGGTATCTCTACCGTGTATAAAGCTTCTTCGTTGTACTTCCTGATTAAATATTTGGACAGGATGTCCAAGTACGCGTTCAAAATCGGATAAGAATGAGCGATCGTCTCTATGGAGGATAACCAGGAAGCGATTATACCGCCGTCGAACGAAACTGCTTCCGCGAAGTCCAATGTCTTCTGATACCGGTTGTTGAACCTTGGGTAGACACCTGCGCGCATTCGAGAAAGGATTTCTTCGGGATACTCTAGGACGAGTTCGGACGAAATGCTGATGCACGCGGCTACGATCTTGTATATGTACATTTTGTCCTCGGGTAATACTGGATAGGAAAATCTGTTGATGATTTCAAAGCTCAGTTCCGTTGGAATGACCATACTTTGCGGTATCCCTATGTACTTAATTACTGTCTTTAATAACTTCAGGCCCTGTGAAACAATCTCGGGCAAATTTTTAGTCATCTTGTTGATGTTTGTGTTTCCACCGCCTGCTTGAGAGAAAAGCTGTTCTATCTTGTGATGCAAAGCGTCCCAATAACACGCTTTTTGCCGAAATATCACCACTTCGCGTTCACTCGATAGTATGCGTATGTTTTCGCGGAAACAATTTTCCGATATCGTGTACGAGTTTTTGTGAATCGTGCATTCTTGTTCGTATGGTTTGAATGTTTTGTTATGATCTCGCTGCCGAGGTACTTCCAGTGTCAATGACTGGAGATTGTCCAGTTCCTCCGCGATTGTTTTGGCACTAGTCTCGGACGCACTCGCCAAACCAATTGCAATGTTTGTTAATGGTTCGAATTCGTATGGGAATTGTTCAGCTGCGAATTTGTAGATCAACCATAAACCGTCGTTACGTTCTTCCCAAAACCGTGCTGCCGTTTTAGGAAATTGAATCGTAGCAGCAACGGCATCAAAGATACCATGCAGCGCGCTCAATTTTTCTTCGTCGACGAAAGCACACACCAAGGTGAGGAGATTGTACACGCTACTGTGCACAACTTCGGCATAATGAGTCTTTTCACAGACCATTTCGGTATTCATTAGGTCGTGCAAATAATGGAAGACGTTAAGTTGTATGGCTTTGATACCAAATGGTTTGAATCTGTTCAATGTATCGACATTTTCTGGATCGATCGCGTAATTTGCTAGCATCCACGATAGAAGCAGTGGACTGTCTTGGGGGGAACTATCGCGAATGCATTTGTGCTCAAAAGTTTCTTGCATGCTATTTCTCACGCTCAGTACCCAGTCTTCCATGTCGATGCTGTAAAAAAGTGTATCGTTATCGTTTTAATTATGGTGGATTTCAGAAAAGGATACAAAAAACTTACTGTTTTCTGGCATCTAACGCTACTAAAAATAGGGCTGCTTGACTGTAATGTATTTCTTCGATTTTCCTGGCAATTGCTTTCTTATCTTCGTGACTTTTTGTACTTGCTAAGCGTTTTGGTTTTCCCTATAAAATCATCGAATCTGTTAAGTAACAATAGTATATCGTTGTGAACAGATTTATTTTTGTAGCATGATACCAACCCCGATGCTTTCGTAGAGTTTCAAGAATGCCGTATCCGCGATATGTATATCGTGAATGATGACAGTTAATATGTGAAGCAGTTCCCTCATTTCGATAAGACTGCTGTTATATAGTCTGTGTAAGTACTCTTCTGTACATAACTGCGACCTAACAGGTGGGTTCACAGTTTTCAACATTTCTATTTGTTTTTGGATAGACTCCAGTAACGTTCCAAATAAAACATTATCGAAAAATTTTGCAAACTCCTTCTGGTAACGATGTTCGTTGTCTTTATATTCGACCATAAGTTTAAGGCACTTTATCAAGGACATTCTTTCTGAGTAGTAAAAGTTCCATATATCGTCAATCAATGCTTTCATCGAAGTGAAATCTACGAGTTGAGATGCAAATGTTTCTGTGCAATTGCGATATTCATATTTTATGAAATTACAAACTAGATCCCAGGTAATTGTAGCATCCAAATTCTAGAAAAATGAATAAACTGGTTGTTAGAGTATTTAAACAACGGGAAGTTATTATAAATTTAGTAATACATACCAGAAGAGGAGCAAGCTTGCTAATTAATTCGTACATTCGCGGCGAAGGATCGTTTTTGGGTATGTTCTGCAGGGATGCTTCTGTATATGGTTTAAAAAATAAAAGACCCTCTTTGAGAAGTTTCGTTTCCTTTTTAATTTCATCTTCTACGAGTTGTCTCTCGCACCGGCATACCGTATCCGATATTAAGACCCATAATTCTTTACAATAACTGAAAGAGATAATTTTCATACGATGACAGCCATCGTAAGCACAGGATCGATTATTAACGAATAATAAAATCTTCATTTTTCGCGTTGAGACAATAAAACAAGGTAATATTTACTTACGGTAAACTCTCTACTGCGGGTGCCTCCATTTCAGACGCATCAATTCACGTTAATAACAAGATGTTTATTACAAATCTCTCGCGAGATAATTAAAATAACTTAAATTCTAATAAATACTGCATTTCGATGTTACATATCTGTTTTATTATTAGATGTTTTCTATTTATCACAAGCAACGATGTACGTAACCTCAAATACACCGTTGAATGTGCTGCCCAAACTGAAAACCACTTCACTATTCATGTGAAGCGGCATTGTCGATCGCTGATTGGTCCGTGGATTATTGGAGGGAAATGTACCGGAAGTCGATGCTCAAGTTGGCACCATTGTTCTTTACTAGCTGTGCCCCGCGGTTTCATTCGCGTGGAACACTATTTATCTTATGTCGTTCGCGTTCAACCGCGATTTCACGTGTGTGAAATACTTTAGGGGTTGAATTTCGAAATGTCCTTTCTTATTCCTTGTATACATCATAAAGGAAACCTCTGTGCAAAATTTCAGCTTTCTAGATTCAAGGGTTTAGCCTGAACATTAATTGTAATCAGTCAGGGTTTCATTCTTATTGTATATAGATATATTTGAAAAATGTTTTTCTTTCCTTGAAGCGCCCCCTCATGGTAAATCGTTTACTTAAAGTCAGGCATTTTGTTACCATTAGTCGACTTGTAGGGCAGTCGGTAACAATGCAAAAAATATTTGTAGATGTCTCAGATAAATTACTCGATCGATTAAACAGTCGTGCCTTCAATAATTCTTCCACGTTAGTTTCTATGGGAAGAAGCGACATCTAAGATATTTTCTCGTCTGCTCTAGGCAAATTACAAATTGCCCTTCTCTCTGTCTGTATCTAAATTGCTATGGAAGGAAGGTATTCGAGACCGAATGTATCGTGACATTTACGTATCCTACAGAGTGTGTCCAAATTCAATTACAAATTCAATTACACAACCATCTCGATTTAATGCCGAGCACGCGTCTGTAATTCATTGTCGCTCACGTCCCCTTTACAGTAATTCATAATCGCACACGTTGCTCACTGGGTAATGCGGGACTATTAAAACGTCGTTCTATTTCGAAACAGCTACAAAAATAAAATTAATGAATTTTTTCAGAGCGAGATTATACTTGATGGGGCTTGAGAAAACGAAAACGAACATTTTTTAATTTCGCTTGCTATTTTAATGCTCCCCTTTATTACTTTAAAAACGTCTTTTATTACTTTGAAAACATATTTTTGCCGAATTATAAAGGGCTCCCATGCTTCTCGATATAAATATCGTTATAATAAATTACGTGTTATAAGTTATATTATTCGAGCTATTTCCATTTCAAGTCTTGTAAAATAATTAGATTCTCTTTTATTATTATTAATATAAACTGAACTAAACAAAAAAAAATAATGAACTCTTTACTTTTCACTTGTCCTGAAACACTTTCAAGTCACGAAAAAGTTTGTATTTTTTACAAGGACTCCGACTGCAAGGAGTTAGTTATTCAATTAAAAACCTTATAATCGAAAATATACCTCAACTAGAAAATAAATTAACCAACCATTTAACCTAAATTAATACAGTATCCACGCCTCTATACTCAACAGGACCGGCGTGACTTTTTGCGGGGCCTGAATTCACATTCGAATCCTACACTTCAATTTTACAACGAGGAATGATTTATTTACAATTACTTACAAATTACAATTACAATTATTTACAAATAATAATACTTTGATGATTTTTGTCACTTCTTTCAATTTAATCATCGCTCCTAAAAAAATGTCTTGCATCTCAACAAAAATTGCTTCCACTTGTTAATGGTATCATCGGTCTGTAAAAAGTTCATCAAAATCGGTACCTTTTAATTCAGTAATTTTCGTAGACCGCGGGGTCTTTTGAAACGCGGGGCCGAGCTCTGGCGAACGCGCCGAACCTAACTTGCGCCGGCCCTGATACTCAATAACTAGTCGCATAAAAACATTACTAGTAGATTGAGAAAATAAGAACATTATTACTAGTGGGGTGTATTCGCGAGTTCAAATTTCCATCCCTTGCAAAAATTTGCAAAAATTTGCAAAACTTTCTACCAACATTTTCGCGAACATAATCGTGTGTCAATGACACAGACTAATCGACGAGATAGAGAAATGACCCCTGATAGAATAACAGCTAGCATATGGGGCGCATATATGCATCCATGGTCCACCTTTGGTTTTCGTTGAAAATATGTGTCTCTATAGACCTGAAAGGGTTAAAAAAATAATCATGGTGAAAGAATCCCGTCGGTTCCTCCCCGTGGAATAATCGTGGGGGAAGAAACGTGCCCGTGGGGAAAGAAGGCACGGGCGCAAGGGCGTCAGGGCGCCGACGCGGCCCGTCGAGGCGGTCGACGCCGCTTCGTAGACGCTATTCGTCCACCAGTGCACGTTCGTCTTGAACATAGAGCGCGTCGCGTACTGGTCGCGGTCGGGAAACGGTTTTGGCAAGCGTCGAGCTGCCGTGCGCGATATGTTACCGCGAGCGTGAGAGAGAAAACGTCGCGCAGGAACCGAAGGATATACTATATCACACCGCGTTTCCCATTGGAATTACTATGCGATCCTACGCTGCGAAAATTCTTGTAAATATGTTCGACCCTCCGCGGGAGCGTTTTTTTTTTTTTTTTTTTTTTTCGTTTATCGAGAAGACCAGGGAAACTCCAAAACGTGTTGTCGCGCGCAGCTCGAGTCATGTATCGTCCTTCGAAGAGCGTAATTGAACATCTGATTGGCATCGGTGTTTAATCGGTGTTTGCCAAAAATTCCATCCGTCCAATGTTTACTACGAACGTCTATGACCGTTCAGCGTGTTTGTACACTCAATTTTCATTTTACAGAACTGGATAACGCATACGCGTGTTTTTCTTAAGTTACATTAACCCGCGTGACGGGACTGTCGTCTGAGAAAATTCATTCTGGAGATCTGTTTGGAAAGTAAATAAGAATTCGTGGCATACAGAAACGAGTACTCCGAAAAAATCGCATCAGCGAGACAAAGTAAATAAGGAAACCGAGCTACGTATTCTGTCGCACAGCTTCTTTATCGCGATTCTCTATCACGATTTTCATCCATCGATTGTCGACGTCGCCAATGTTCCATCGAATACGTATGCGCGAGAACCATTTTCGAAATGATTGATTTTCGAAATCGTATCGAAGCAAACGATTGGCGCGATGAAAATGGAGTTCTCTCTTTCTGAATCGTACATAAAAAAAAAAAAAAAAAAAAAAAAAAACTACCCCATGAAACGAGAGTCGAGTGTATGCACGACGCGTGGATAAGTCTTGCGTCGGAGTTGTCCGCAGTGAAAGGGTTAATCGGGGGCAGTTAGGGGAGCGGTGTCGGGTGGTTTGCTAGCTCCGAAACCTTCCAAGTTTCGGTGATGGAAAGGATCCATCGATCGGCTCGATCGCCCGAGAGTGGGACAAAGTAGCGGAATCCTTAGTAAAACGATCGTTAAAAAAAATAATAAACAGAGCTAGACAGGAGAATCGTGAATAGATTGCGGACTTTATGCATATAAAATGTAAATTAATATAATAAATACAAGCTAAACACGAAGGAAAGGTATGTGCTCCTTATGCGAGGTGAAATAACGATTTTATTGTGTTAATTGTAGAATGTATTCAACATTCATTATGCATAGAAAGTCTTCTTTATTACTTCTAAAATCTGCAATCTAATCACGAACGAATAATGAAACGTCGAAACAAAAGAACGACGAACGTCTCGATAGAACCAAACGCGTTCAATAATATTTATCGTAACAAAGGGTTCATCGTTAGTTTGTCTTCTCGCCAGACGATATTTCTAGAAGTAACCTCTCCATCGATAATCCGTTCTCGCTAGCGCGGTTGTGCTTTTGTTATGCACGTGCATCGCGATTCTTGTTACCATGCATCCGTCGGGAAATACAGCCAGAAGGCGAAGCATTCTTCGACGCGTATCATTGGCAGCCGAGAAGAATGTCTCCACGGGGTAGACGCGGTTTAAATGATTCCGCACCGCCGCAGTGCATCGGTGGTTTGGTGTCGGAAGGTTGCAGCTACATAATTGATGAGTCGGAGTTAAGAGTGCAATCGGTTCGGTTTTCGAGTGTTTTCGTTAGCGTCAGCCCAATGAATTTATGAGAAGAACGGATCAACGAGTCCTCGAGATACTTACATAGTGGTATCGAGTATCCGAAGAATACTTCAGCTCGTTCTTATGATATTTACAAGTAGCTCTACTAGAAAACAGTAGCAAATGTACAATGGTGTATTTACACTTTGCAGTATTTATACTTTAAGAAGTATTTTAGGTGAAGACACCATAATCTGTAACAGTACTCAGTTTTGTCAATGAGACTTGGAATATGGTGGTAGCTGGTACCAACCTCCCGTGGAGGAATTACTTTTCGTTAGTTTCTTGTATTATTTGCGTTTTAGATATCAACCGTATTTGTTCAGGCATTTTTCGCTACCCTTTTATTATTAATCAATGTTTCTCCTTCGTAAATGCACAGGAAGATTCGCTACGTAATTATTCCATTAATGACGAACAAACATCCAGCAAGTTACCTAACAGTTTCTCCCAGCAGGATATCACAAAGAACATTCGACTCCTTTCAAACCGCCAGCTCACTTTTGCCTTTGTTTTTTCCCCACTCGATGCACCCATTGTAATCGTCTTCTTTCTTCCGATCATTTCGACTCGGATACTCGGCGTTGTTGCCGGGGAACGTTACACAATCGACTATTCGCGCATTTACGAAGGCACGACGGAAAATGGTGAAAAATGGTCGTGACAGAATTTAAGATACCGTCTAAAATGCAAACGATGTTAAAACACTGCGGGGGAACACTTTATGCAGGGGAAATAATGTAAAAAGAATCAGGTCCGCGAGGGTTGGAGCCAGCGATCCGTTTGAACCTCCCAGGCAGAACTGGGGAATAATATCGCTGGAGTTCACCCAAAAATATCCCCGCATGCAAAGTTTCGAACAAGTTTCCGAGGGGTGAGTCTCCCTCACCGGTTTCAAAATGTTTTCTCGTGAAACTACGTAACGAAATCGCGTTGGAAATATCGTAAGAATGTGTGAGCCCTCTCGCGGGTACATAAAGAATTCATGTTTGTAAATGTCGTAAGGATTTTGCGATCTATTTAAGTAATTGTTGCTTAGGATTGACAATCGAAGCTGTTAAATCGAGGAGCTTTTTGATTTATTTAATTCCATTACTCGGGGAATACGGTTGATGCCATAAATAGAACCTTTAACAGTTTGTTCTAGTCTACATCAGATGTTATCAAATTCAAGTAATTTCTTTTTTTCAAGGGATAAATATATATTTTAATCCAAAATAAAGAGCGATTTTATAGTACGAGTATTGAAGTTCATATAGACACCTTGGGTCCCGTATCTTGCCCACTTTCAAATATATATATATATATTTCAAAAATTCTTGAATATTCCTATGTCATACAGAGACCTTATTGACCCAATGTATGATAGTTATAAGAATGAATGGAGAACGTTTGCGAAAACGATCTAAATAATACGAGTTGCGAGAACTTCCGTCATATTAGCGACGAGACGCATTTTGAAAAAGTACATAATATTCATTGAAGCTGGGTATCGGGGTTAAAAGCGAAGATAAAGCACGACGCGTTCGTGCGGGTAATTCGTGGTGGCCGTCGATAATTTATTTAGTCGCTGATCGACAGGCCCGATCACGCGAATCTCGCAGCGAGAGACGGGCAACATTTTATTCAAATAATAAATACCGAATGAAACCGACGCGCCGCGATTTATTCGATCGAACAATGTTTGTTTCTCCGTTGTGAAGTATTTCATCCCCGGAGCTCGAACTTTTCCATTTTTATTAAAAAAAGCGACTGTAGAACGATCCGCGTTTCGTTCCAGATTCGCGTCCAGATAAGATTCTTTATTTTCCCGTCTCCGACGAGCACTCGTCGCCCATGGATCGATGGGTCGAGCGGGATTATCGACGCGTCAGAAAGTTTGCCAGGTCTCGTTGCAGCGGTTAAATTACAAGGGTAGGCCGCGGACGCTGCGAAACAGCCGCAGTGGCGCACATACGCGATGAAACACGCTCGAATTTCCAGGAACCGTTGCTGGAACGTGACGATACCTTTCACCCACACATTGTAAACGTCTCGCGTGTTCATTGGCGGCTGAGAAGAATGCCCCTCGGTTCGAATCATTCCGTTCTACCCTTACGCCAACGATCGATGCTTTAGCGTCGAATGCAGCTACGTAACTAAAAATTGGCAAAAAAGAAGAGAAGTCGTACCCCTCAATCTCTATTACAGTAAAACTCGCTACAGAATAATAATCAACTATTCCGAGGAGCTCCAGTATTCGCTCATTAATTTTCACTCCGAGAGGAGTTTCAGCCAACAATTTCAATCAACAACAAATCCCAACAAATCCCAACAAATCTCTGTATTTATTTCATCCGTGGTTTGGAGTCGAATTCTGGTCACTCGATAAACGCTCCCGCGAGATCGTGATTCGCTGTTCGTCGGCGAAAGGTGATAACACGTGTCGTGGTGCGCAGGTGGCGAATCGGAGCTGAGATGTACAGGGCTGCGAGTCCTTCCGCGACGAACTGAGCGTTTCGGGGGACGTTTTCGCGGCAGTGAAGTAATCTAAGAGAGGCAGAGAACGGTGACTGAAGCGGGAAGGTGTGTGGGGGTAGCAGATCGAAAGGGTGGAGAAAAATGAGGGCCTCGTTGCTGTTGCTGGGGGGCATCGTGGTACTCTCGATCGCGGTCGCGAGGGCTCTTTCGTGTGTGTGCTCGCCCCTCGAGTGTGACATTCTCACGGACGAGGATTGCCCCGGAGGCCTAACTTGGGACCCCTGCAAGTAAGTTGCGCCAGATTCACGTTTCCACGACGACTGGAAAATTACTTTTCACGGGGACGAAACCGTTCCATTCAATGCACCTGGAGAATCCATGTGTCCCAGAACATGTTGCGCGTTTCAACATTTGTTTACTGTTGCTCTACATTTCGTTTACCTCGGCGAGGTGACTCTTTTCGCGTAGGCTCGTCGAAAGGGCCTTTCAAGAATTTTTTTTCCAAGATTTAGATACATATTACGATCCTAAACAGAATGATTTTGCGGTACATGTATCGAACTTTATCCATAAATAGTTTTGTAGTGATATGTTTCAAAATGGTCTGGATACAGCAAATTTCCTAGGAAATTGCCTTGCTGGTGGTTTTTCTTCGACGAAAACTTAAACCTCAATTAAAGATGAGGTTTTTCAGTAACATCGCTGGAAAAATCCTTTTCAGTTAGTGGATAATCAACAAGTCGAAACGTCGATCTCATGAATCATACATACATACATACATAAAGAAAAAAAAAGTGGAAGATTCATCCACATATTATCGGAAGCCGCGGTGATAATTATGAATCAGGCAAATAGCGAGAATCGATACGCGTTGGAGCATGAACGAACTTCGGACCTGATCTTCTCATTTAAAATACCGAACGGCAATATCGTTTGCCTTGAATTGCTCGGAAGTATCCTTATGTACGCGCCTCCAAGAATAGACCCGCTCTTCCTTGTATACCGATGGTGTACGGAACAAAGTTTGGTCACAGCGACCCCATTAATGGAATCTGCAATTTAGCAAACAGCTTTAGTCGCAACGTTCACGTTTACTCAGATTCAATGGGCCCGTTTAGACGGTGCGTCAACAGAGCACCGATTCAAATGCAGTCGGACGCATTAGTTTGCAACAAACATTGATTTTATTGTGTTACGGAGTACCCGGTTCGTAATGGATATAAATAAAATGGGACGGTTCGTTGTTTTATTTTATTCTAGCTCTACGATTATGGAATGAACTTGGTTGCTAGTGATAAACTTGATACTTGATTTAATAATAGAGTACCTATAGGGTATCACATACCAGGTATAACTTACAACCAGACTGCAGTACTTTATGCAAAATAAAATCCTTCCGATCGCACCTACAAAAGTCGAATCTAAGCAGGAGCTTGTTTTACTCTGGAAACATTACATGAACTTTACTTTCGATATCTTTTTCATACTGTTACGAAACATCATTTCTAAACATCATTTCTACCATTTAATTTAAACAAATTTCTTCAATAGACGTAGAGTGTACGAATATTTATAGGACTGACTGTATATTTTGTAATATATACCGAAGCTTCGAAACCCTGGTACTTCTATAATGAAACTGTAAAGGAACTGATCACCATGTACGGCAGCAAAGGATCACAAAATCCAACCCCCAAGTACTGTTCAAAGCGTCTCGTTATTGCATACTGTGTGCATTTTTCAGTTTCTCGTACATTCGAGTTTCTTATAAATGCATAAAAATCCGCAGTCTACTCACAACCATCGTCTTTGGTCTCCTGTTATTAGTCTGCCTTTTAGTAACCCTTATTATTCGTTTCCCTCTTCCAAATTTCCACATTTCTTCTTAGATTATAATGGCACTTTTGTTGGCTGCTACACAAGCAAAAAGTTCCGTCACCAAACGTTTCCACCAAAAGAATACTCCCGTGTTCGTTGATCGCGAGAATGTTTGAGAAACGACGCGTTGCTCGCGTACGTGATAAATTGTTTATGCGCTTACCTCGCCTCGGATGTTCAGCGTGTCGCTGTAAAAAGCAGCGCGGCACGGGAAGCGAGGAGAAAAGTCTCCCGTTTCCTTGACACAGGCGTGTCTCGTCACCGTATATGGGCCATCCACGGTATACGTACACCCTCGTGTTTTTAATTCGACGTCGTCGCCTCTGAAGTTCGCCTCTGTTCCGTGGCGATCGAAGCGTATCTTTGTTTTACTCCGTCGCGTTTCAGCCGCGGATTTTCATACGATTCTTCGTTTCTTTTCGGAAAAAGTCTTTCCGGCCGCGTATCGGAGTCGTTTGATGGGTATCCGCGTGCAATTAAAATCCGCAGTAAGGGCCCTCGTACCCCTCGTTTTCCTTTTTCTCGCGGGGAGCGAAAAAAATTTTCGTTCTTTGTTGCGCAACGCTCTTTGTCGACGTGGCTCGGGGGCGAATTTTATTCGGGCATTAGCGGCGCGCCGATGGAAAATAGGGCACGATAAAGGGAAGCCCGTACGTTCGAGCCAAACTGGAGGGGAACAAAAGCGCGTCGGTCTTTGAAATTTTCAACCGCGTGCGCGATCGGCTCGTTCAATTGTTCCCGCGTCCGTGTTTCACACATTTCACAATTTCGACGATAAACAATGCGAACGAGAAGTTAATTAAGCGCTTATGTCCGCCTAGATTGTTTCGCGCTGGATCCGGTCGCTGGAGACGGTTTAAGGAGGGATTCCCATTACGAGGCGCGATTGTTTCGACGATTATTCGATTTTTTTTTTTGTAGCGATAACTTTCGCGAGTACAAGCACGAACTTTTAGGGGTGTGTTTGTTGGGGTTCGAGGAAGGGGTTTAAATTTTTTTCGAGACGCTTTGAACAGTACTTCGGGGTGGATTTTGTGATCCTTTACTGCCGTACATGGTGATCGGTTCCTTTACAGTTTTATTATAGAAGTACCTAGGTTTCGAAGCTTCGGTGTATATTACAAAATATACAGTCAGTCCTATAAATATTCGTACCCTCTACGTCTATTGAAGAAATTTGTTTAAATTAAATGGTAGAAATGATGTTTAGAAATGATGTTTCGTAATATCGAAACTATTATTTAATTTAGTGAAACTTCTTCAATCGACATAGGGGGTATATTTATCGGATTGTAGATGATTTCAGAAAATCGAATGATGAAAAATCAATTTTTTCGCGGTTTATATACTCGCGAATTAATTAGCGTTCAAACGTTTCCATCGGATATCCAATCAGTCATGTTAATGGATTAATTCGTCAGTATCGATTTCTAATTAACGATTATACTTCCAACCTGGTTTCCCCACAGAGTGGAAATACGTGAACTTGAATACAGGTTGAACTTACCAGATTTTTGATATCGAAAATCGACAACGCAGTGGCCGTTTAAAAATATCGGAATTATTGAATTTCCGGGAGGAAAGCGTGGAATCAAAAACGACGGTAGAATTCTCCGAAGCAGTTATATCCTCCCCGCAGGGCCTTTTCGAATTCAATGGGTGTACCTAGCGTTCATCGCGGCCAAAGAATCCTTGGAAAGTCCTTCGGAGCGAGAGAAGTCGCTCGGCTGTTCGACTCGAGCTCGAGACGATGGGGGGTTGACGAGCCATCTCAGGAGGAGTGCCTCCTGTGGATTTCGCGTAGGGTAAACATTTTACGACAATCAAATCCAACCCCCTCGAAAGGTGCCTCGAATCCTTCGTTGCGAGCACTTCCCATTTTGTAATTAAATCCCACCCGCATTTAGGGCGCGTTACATCTTGGATTTATCAATACTTTTTTGTTGGAAATGTTTAACTTAATGGGAGATCCGTTTGAAGGAGTTAAGGCAGCGTTAGATCGACTTTAATCATTTAAGACACTGAAGTGTTATTTAACGCTTAATAGGTCACTGGTATTTATTGTTACCGCTAAGAAAGGGGCGGGAATTTTGTATTTTTGATTATGACAAAAAAAAAAAAAATGCCCAGGGAGCTCTGCTCTATAATAGGTTAAGCAAACAAAAATCCATTTCTTTCGACTCTCACAGCAGTTACGCCTCTCGACTCGTGCTTGCAGTCAGATGCAGAGCTTTCGCAGTGCTAAATATTTTTTTGTTCCGATGCATATCATTCTGGCAAATTGATTTAAAATCCAAGGTCCCTTGCATTTATTCGCGCCTTGCAGTGACTCTTGACGTTTCCAGACGATCTCTTTCTCTCTTTCACGGAGATATTCGTGAAAATATCGATACTCGGTGATTCTGTTTTCGCGTGTCTCGAGCACGAGCTGGACAATTTAACCACCTTTGTGCCCGAATAGAAACGAATAATTTAGTTTGCGGCCCGGTGCAACGGTTTCCACGGAATCGCGCACGCCGGTGGCTCAAAGCTTTGAGAATTCCGTCGTTTTTTTTTTTCCAGCCGGGGTTGTTCGCGAGCTTCGACTCGAAAAAGCTTGCCTCGCGTTACGGGTAGCGTTATCCGACAAACACGCTAGCCGCGGATTTCAACGTTGAAACGCGTCGCTAATTGTAAGAGTTAGAGAGCTGCATCGTAAAACTTGATTCTGCTCTCTCTTTGTGCCGGGCGTACGCGAAACACCGTCCCTGATGCGCGAATTTAAGGGGTTACAACGGCTTGGTGAACGTGTAATATCCATGGCTCTTTAAAAATTAATCGTAGTGGAAGCGCGCGTTTCAAAAGTTTGTGCTTCTGGCACGCGGGTGTATATTATCCGGGCGAAACATTTATTCCTTCCCGAACTTGTTTTTCGTTCGAAACTAACGAGAGCTGCTTGTTATCCTCTTGTTTTTTAGGAGCCATCTTCCAAAGTAGCGTGTCGTAACTCTCGTAGGTAACCAAGGAGGCGTGGGTGGTTCGTGTGGTCGAACAGTGGTGGCCTTTCGAGAATTTCTTTTGTCGAAGTGCGAGGGAATATTTAAACGGAACCAATTAGGTGATATTAAGTAATGGTAGAAACACTTATTTATATTTTTTTCCCTCGGGGAATTCTTTTCGGTGAATATTAAAATATCCCTTTTACTTTTAGATCCGAAGCTTCTGAAAGTACAATTTTTTAAAAATCGTTTTTTTGAACAAAATAGTTTTTCAAAGTTTCACGTAGAGAACAAATAGTTTCACTGAAAATGAACAAGGGTGGTGTCATTCCAAAACCCTTGTTCCTGCCCCACTGGATAAATTTTTAGTAGCCATCCTCCGAAGTAGTACCTCTCGTAACTCTCGTTATTATTTCGACGATATCCACACAAGCAACACCCGAGACGATCGTAACTTAAAGTTTCATACACGAATAGTTTCTTCGAAGGCAGTTTCCTGAAGATTGCCAGCAGCTTCAGCTTTTCTCCGTTTACACCTGTTAAACGGTCCTCGAGGACAATTCCGACGTCTGGTCTGTTTATGACTCTCGCATCTATGCAAATACGTAGCTCGTATCGCTCTCTTCTTATCAGTGATGTACGCGCAAATTCCCAATTGCCCATCGTGAACACTAAGCTCGTCGATCAATTTGCCTCCGAGCACCGAGATGCTCGCCTTTAGCATTCTTATTCGCTCGATATTCGCATTCCTTACAATAGATGATTTCACTTTCTGGTTAATAATCTTCCCCTCTTGAATATTCAATTAGAGAAACTAAACGCTGCGGCAATGGATCTTTTCCCGCCAAGTACCTCGGCGGGGCATTAATACTTAACGTGCGCGCTTGCGATAAAACCTTTGCGCTCGAGGCAATTTTTCTTGGTATCTACCACCGATTCTAGATGCTTTCTAAGCTTATGTTAGATTGACTTCGAAGATGAGATCTCTAATTTGAGATTTGAAAATCGGGTCACCTTTACACCTTCGACAATCGTTTTATTGACACTTCGCGGTCCAGTGAAATCAAACTTAAACAAACATTATTGTTGTTCGATTTACTGCGTAAAACCAGGTGGTGATCGAGAGTCACCTCTCGAGTTACCGTATCGCGTTAGTATGCGACTGAGTCATGTCACCTCTCGAAGGGTTAAAGCGAGAAGGGTTGTCATCCGTTTAAACGCGGATATCGCCGATGGGATCGATTGTCAGTTATTTTTAAGACTTTAATTTGTCGATTTACGGAGGAAACGTTTGTTTTCGAACATGGCGCGGCCCCTTAATCCATTCCCTGTCTCGTACGTCAAAACCGACACACGGTTGTCTACCGTGACACGCTTTGTGTGTCACGTTTGACACGCGATACCATTTTTCCTGCAGCTGGGTCGGAGGGAAACATGGAAATGTTTCATATAGAAATATAGCCATGGAAAAATACGTTGGAATTATTTTTAGACTCGTGATGTTGCGATACTTGAAATTCCGATGCAACATTTAATATTTTATTTAGAATTCAGTCGAGAGTTGTCGAAAGAGAAGATAAGGGATAAGGAAAGCACAGACTGGATATTACTTTGAATTGAAATTTCACCGAAACAATAGACGAATAAAGTCAATGTAAGATTTATTTGTCTGCTTTAAAAATATTAGGTTGGCCATGAATTTCGTTCTTATATGGACGACGGTGCTTTTCACCGAGGAACTAAAATGATTAATCCTGAAATTTGAATGTCAAAGAGAATGAATTTGAATGAAATACTTCGTTGTGGCGCGAACGGGATGACGCGCGATGCGAAGACGGCGAGCGAGAAACGGAAAACGAGCCGAACGGAGGCGTATTGAGAATTTATTGGAAAATGTTTAGCACGCGACGCTATTGTCGGATCCGCTGTTTCGTGGTATTCGGATTAGGAGCCGCCAGTCGAAACGTATTGCGGCTCCTCCGCAATATACGTGCAGAATCCAAGCCTCGAATGAAATTCAAATGCACTCACGGAATGAAGTACCCTCCGATGCTACGTCGACCGTGAAAAAGTAATCGTTGCCGCGATCCTGCGCGCTGCGCGAATTTTTCTTCGGCGTTCCGTTCGGGTAATCTTGAATGAAATTTCTTGTTCCCGTAGCTGATTGAAACTATGCAAGCCTTTGAAACGGCGACGTAAAAAGAGCCCCCTCGTTACTTTAACTTAATGGCACACGCCTCGCCGTGTCCCGTTTTCATTCGTTTAATGGCTTCTTTGAATATCGGGCGTGCATTATTTTTAAAAATTAAATTTATTTCCGCGATAGCCCACCGCGGAGTTTCCATCCTGATGTTCGTACCTCGGGGAATCATTTCAATTTTAAATTACGTGTTTTCTAGAAAACCAAATTTTATTTCTTGCGAATCCTTCCATTAAACCTTTCGACCCGACCTTTTTCTGCCTGTATTTCTTCCTCTTTTAAAAATTAATTGTATTAAACCAGTTCGTATAAGTAACACTTGTAATTTGGCCAACGGCAATCAGGAATATTCCTTGGGACATGTACATGTCCGGCTGTGGTCGAAAGGGCTAATGATTACTTTTCTTTTAAATCGATTTCCACTTCTTAAAATTCCTTTAAAACTCTCCAGCTCGAGTACTCCGACTCGCTAACGATTGCGACGTGTAATCCATAATTGCAATTGCATTCGCGATCGCAACGGTTAATCGTTAACGAGATTATACTTTGCCGAGGGGGTCATTAAATGGCAAACCGTGACGTCGAGGGCGACAAATCTTCTCCCGCGTTACGCTTGTTACACGTGTCGTGGCAGGGAAAATTGTTTCGTAGGGAAGATGGGAGGCAAGCAATATAAAAGGATTGATTGTCCCCGATCCTACGGCGAGACGGAGTAATAAAATTGCTCGTAGCTGGAAATTTTCTGTGCGGAGATGTTCTTCTTCGGTATCCTTTTTTTTTTTTTTTTTTATCCGTGTATGCCGTGTCTCCCTTGTTCCCACGGTTTTCAGATACCGTGACGCAAGCATTATCTTTGAACGGTTCCGCGACTTTTCTCGGCCATTATAAACCAGGTTGAATGTCGTTTACCTTCAGTGGCTTTGTTACATTTGAGGTCGTTTTCATAACGGCGGAGAATAGAATGCGCGAGGGAAACTGTGTTTATTTCGACGAGACGCTATGAATCTTCCCGTTTTTAATAATAACGCGCCTCGTTCACCGAGCGTGGACCGCTGTTCTCCAATAGGGCGAGCCCTTAGAGAGGGAGTTTCTCACAGAAATTTCTAACTTGGAAAAATAACTTAAACGCGTCTTTGAGTAGTTTCATTCAGAGGGTGTCGTCAAACAAATTTAGAAACTGAATCCGAGTAACGCCTGCAATCGTTTTCAGATGCTGCAAGGTTTGCGCTCGCGTCGAGGGTGAGCCCTGCGGTGGCCTGTTTGGCTTTTCTGGAAGCTGCGCCGACGGTCTGCAATGCGTGATCAAAAATCTCTTGCCCAATACGAGGGAGGTGGACGAGGGAGTCTGTACAAGTAAGTGCGACTTGTTTCTATCTCGACTTACGTTACGGAGGTCAACAAGTTCGTACAACGACGCAAACGTGACCATTCATTTGGAATATGGAGAATGGGGGCAACTGTTCCTAAATTTTAACAAGTTAAATGTAATTAAAAAAATTGAAACGTTGTCATTTTAACAATAACACGTTGATAAGCGAGAGAAAACAAAAATAATGAAGCTTTCTTCATTAACGATAAAGCTACGATAAAGCTTGCTTCGATACTTCGAATCATTTTTAAAGTCCATAGAAATAAAAGTAGACTAAAGAACAATGGAAAAGGATTCTAATAAATTTTTGCAGGAACTTGTTGACCTCTGCACAGTCACGTAACGTGGCTCGAATATTAAATTGGCCTCTATCTTGCTCGATAAAGCTCTCTGAAATTGTCGAATGACAATCCGAAAGCGGAAAAAAGAGAATAAACGGGTATGCATCGATGCTTTTCGAAACGCTGCGATTAATAACGTTGTTCGTGAAAATGTACGCGTTCGTCGATTACTGTCTCTGTTTTCCCGTGTTTCCGCGTTTCCCGCGTCACGGCCACTAATAATCCTGCGCAAACAGCGCAACGATTGTTTCGATCGAGGGTCGCTAATGCAGTGGCGTTTCGATACAATGAGAGCGAGAACAGCGACGCGTTCCGATGCGATTTGATTTTTCCCTAGCCGATACACGCTTCTCGTGCGTTGTGCAACGCTTTCGGCGACAACGATATGGTATATTCATTTCGAAAGTGACGGCCGTTGTTTTGAATAGAACATCTAGACGCAATGTTTAACTAACGCGTTGATTAAGTAGATTTAGTTGATTTAGTTGATTTAGTTGATTTAGTTGATTTAGTTGATTTACACTGTAAAGAATGTTCAACGTGAACGAGGGCTCTTTGAGGTTGCGGTGAATTAAATCGAGGTCACAATTAAATGATAGATGAGAGGGTCCCAGCTCTGTATACGGAGCAAAACACAACAATAATTTCTTAAAAAATTGCCTTCCTTACGAGTTACTGAAAAAAATCGATGCATCAAAGTAACGTCTGGGGTCTGAAAGTACGTTTTATCGAGTATTATCAATTTTAGCTTCCACCTCCTCTATTCGACCCGATAAAACAACAAAAACAAATACAATTAGATTCACGCCAACGTCACAACGAATTGACGGACTAATTTCCGGGAGGACGAGATAAAAAGGTTCCGTGCCAGGTCAGGCATCGCAGGCCAAGCAAAAATTGATCGACCTGTCCACATTCTACTTACTCATCGGGCCAACGTCCCCCTTAACCCGAGAGTGATCTTTCTTTCTCCCTACGATTCTCATTTATTCCGGTCATGTTGAAACGTTGTTAACGGGGACAGTCTTTTGCGGTCGTGATAATCGATACAGGATGGTAATAATAGTATTCCGTGGAGGGCGTGTAATAATACGTGGAACAATTTACAGAAACATTATTCAGGGGGGTTCGTGTTGCACTCGTAACGTTGCGCGACCCAATTCGACGCGCGAGTCTTCGTGTAGAAGTGTCGCGTTTCGAGCGGCTAAGGCAGTTTAGCTACAGTTTGCGAAAGTAAATGTGTCGTTAAACAATCACCCGTGTTAAGGATCCTGCGTTCGAATTACACGCGATTCTTGGAACGCGATTACAATTCGAATCCAATCGAATCTGTCGCGCGATCGCGACGAGTTCTTGCAAGGAGGGATTCCTGGTAGAAACGTTGCAAAATTCGATATTCCTTTTTATCGGGTTCCCATGGGTGTATTAAGAAAATATATCCTGCGAATATGACATCGATGTACAGTCAGTTCCATAAATATTCGTACATTCCGTGTTTAACGAAATCTAAATTAAACGATACGTTTGATATTTTCAAATAAATAATTCATTATAAATACAAACAACTGTAAAGTTTATTCGTGTACATAGTTATAACGAAAGATTTATTTGAAAATATCCAACCTATCGTTTAATTTAGACAGATTTCCTTAATATACATAGAAGGTACGAATATTTATGGGGCTGACTGTATGTAGAGTTGCCGAAGGTAGAATATTTCTAAAGCCTGGTGTTCCATATCTGGAAAGTATTCTTAAGAGAGTGTTGGTGCTCTACGAAAATCAATTTTTTTTTTTTTTTATTGCATTTTCTGAAAGAGCGTATCTTTGAGAATGCGTCCCGCGAATTTTATATCGATGTACGAAGAATTACCGAAGTAACAATACTTCGAAGCAGGTGAAGCACTTTATCGCGAGAGTGCTCTTAAGGTGGTATTTCCCCTAGGAACGTTACAAAAATCAGTTTCTCTCTTTTTTTTTTATCGCCTTTTCCGGAAGCGTGTATCCTTGAAAATACGTGCTCCGAATTTTACACCGATACATGAAGAATTACCGAAAGCTTTATGGCAGATATTTTGAAGAAAGCGGGGCCGCCTTATCTCGAAAGTCCTCTTAAAACTTTAAACCCGTTTTTCCCCAAACTTATGTTTTTCGAGACTCTCGACATGATACCTCGAGAATTACCGACGCGATCGACTTCGAATTTCATGTGCATGCAAAGCGGACGACTGTTTATCGCCCCTAGGACCCTCGAGTCGACATCTAAATCTTATCGTCCTCCCGCCCTTTCTAAGTTAAACAAAAGTTGGAGCAACATTGAAATTCTTCAAAACGTCATAATTTCTTTTTGGCGATTCTGTGTTATACTTACAAGTATTGCGTTTGGATCTTCTCAATCCTTCATTAAGGACTCTCTAAGTCTAGAGCTCGATTTTGTAACAATGCCAATCTAATAGATGAATGACAGAGCACGTGAAACGGAACGAATACGAAGACGATAACTTCGAAAGAAAGCTCGTGTAATCGAGTGTACGTCGAATCAAACCGGAGTCTCCCGTTAGCAAAAATCGCGTGGCAAAATCTGCACGAAACGTCGAAGCAGTCCGGACACCGTCGATCTCGTGTCGAGGCAGATGTCCGTTAGCGGGATTACCGATCGCGTTCAGGGGCTTAAAAAAAAGAAGTTCGTGCCACTGTTGCGCGAAATTGGCGCGATGCCATCTGCAACAACAGCCCAGCGTTACGTTCGCTCACGCGAGAGTGTTAATAAAATCTGGAATTCCAAGCACATCGTTACTTTGTCCCCGTTGTTCTGCATGTTCGCAGCTGCCGTTCGAGAAACACAAGGATCGAGGTGCGATCGGGCGGTCGCGCGATCCTCGAAGCGTTCAATTTTCACTCGGAAGTACGAACTTCCGTCCTCGTTCGTACGCCTTCTGAAATCATTTTCTTTCTTCACTCGAGAAATAATGCACGAGTCTCTCGCTCGAGTTCCTATTTCTTTTTCTTTCCTTTTTTTTTTTTTTCATATTACCGTCGGCTTTCGTCTCGAACACAAGAAACGAAGTAATAACGACGCTTGGGGTTCGCCTTGGAAAAATTGTTCGATTAAATTCGCGAACGGTGGAGTCGTTTCGTTCGCTTCTAAAAAGCCTGCGGTCGCGGCTCTGGCTTGTCCGGAGTGTTAAGAACTTTCAAAGGAAGGGCAGATCGAGGGGCTAGAAGGAAATAAGAAGAAGAGTCGAGCGAAAGGACGACTGGCTCTCGTGGAAACTGGGTAAAGGTTGCGCGTCGTTTGTAGACGGTGCTGCGAATCGATTATTAAATACACCAAAGAGAACGGTGAACGTATAAAAAAAAGAAAGGAAGAAACGCTCGTTGGACAATCGCAGACAATGCAAAAAGTCGCAACAAACAGTTCTATATGCTCTTTCGTCGAAGATCGATCCTTACCGTTGTCGGCAGCCGAGAATCCTCGAGGATCCGTCAAAAACGGGAAATACGGGAAACATTTATAGAACGTACAAAAGGATAGTCTTTGTGGGAGCTCGAGGAACGAGATATGTTTAAATTTAACACGAATCAATTCAAAGTAATTTCTAGACCGTTCTTTTGAATTCGTTCGTTCGAATTGACGTTTATTTGAATTCTAAATAAAACGTGATAAATTTAAAAATAATTTCTTTTTGGGCAATCTAATATTATCTTCGTAATTATACTGTGGAAGTTTACGTATTTATAATACGTGAAAATGTGGGAAAATGTACGAGGATATGCAGGAATGCAAAAGTATATAAAAGTTTTACACTGTTTAGAACCTAAGACGTACTTTCGGTTAGATCTGAATTCTTTATCCGAACCAGTAAAAATATGAATCCACGAGTCTCTCGGTCGAGTTCCTATTTTTTCGTATCACCGTATATTTTCAACGAAAGAGCACGTCAAACTGTTTGCTGCGACTTTCTCCTTCGCCTGCGATTGGATAAACATCCGCAGTTCATTCATAAGTACATCAATCCAAGTTCCAATTGTATTTTTCTAAAAAGAAAAATGACAAATGCCGATTCTTTTACCTGAAACTCGAGGCAACCCCCTTAAACCGTGCGACCGTTAGTATTTTCCCCGACGTTTATACATTTCATGTTTGTTCCGGCTGATGTTTTCATGCATTCCTCGATACGTGCTTTTCCACGTTGACGTATTTCGTTCCGCTGGCAAACGGCAAAGCGTTGTCTCGGCGATGCTCGTTCGAGCGTGGCCTCGCGATTGTTCGTAAGCGAACGAGCCACCCCCGCCGACGAACTCGTTCGTTGTCCGCTCGTTCAAATGATTTTTAATCTCGGCACCGTCCGTAGTCGAAAACTCGTTGAAAGAGTTTTTCTTTGGCCTGGGCGGCAAAAAAAAAAAATAAAGGAGCCGGCCCCGACTCGAAATCTCTTCCGGCGCGGTTGAACGCTCTCGAGAGTCGCGATCAAAAATCTCGTGAACGCTTTAATATTAATTACTCGCGCCATCTTCTCATTATTATCTTAAAGTGGCAGGTAATTGAATTACGGCGATTCAATTTCCTCGCGCCGCGAGTCCCGCCTAGAGCTTCCCCTTTTGTACATGGAACGCGTCGACGGAGATGACGGAAACGCGCTGCCAGAGTTTCATTTTCGTCTTCCACCGGTCCGTGCCACTTTCCTTCAGACGTCATTCGTGCGAATTTCGCGATTTTCTCGGGGATATTTGCCGCATAAATAAGTAATTCGTCGTTATCAACCCTCGAAAATGGGTTGAGCGTTTCCACGCGTGCGAACAAATAACGAGGTCGCTCGTCTATCCGCCTAATAATGGTTTCCATTAGCAGTGTGGCATTTCGCCGCATGTCGTGGAACAGGCACCTAGGCGAAGAAGAGGGTAGCGGAGGCTGAAACGAAATTGGGTTAACTCGCTACGACGATCGTATCGACTCGGCTAGCAGGATTCGTTCTTTCGTAAGTTGCTCGTAAATTTACCCTCGTAAAGGAAAAAATGAAATCGTTGATGATACAAGTTGTAACTTGCCGGATGTAATGTAGCGCACGGGGCACCGCGTATGTCCGTGCATCGAATGGGAAGCTCAGAGTTTTATACGGTGCTCCCAGCCCCGGTGTAGCGAGATGTAAAAAGATGGAATCCCTAGGAGAAGTTCGAAAGGTGTCGAGAGGTATATTCTTTGACCTTAAGGGGATGTTTTAGCTTGAAACGCTCAAAGTTACGGCGTGTTTCAGGATGTTTTTAAAGGGAACAAGCGCGCGCGTAAATATAAAACTCCTGCGAGCATATTTACGCACGAATCGAGTGGGTGTCTGAATTCGTTACGATCTATAGAATGTACGAGGTAGACGAAGCACCCGTAGCCGTTCGCGGGAATGTTGTCTCGTCGCATTGACATGATTTGCATTGACATCACAGCGTGTATAAAACCTGTATGAATCCAGCGTCTTATAAAACTTTTATTTAATTTAAATGTAAAAGTTGTTTAAGCTTCCCTGAAAAATTCCCCTAATTTCCCCTTCGATGAGACGTCTAGGCCCCTGTTACTCTTACCACGAAGGTGTACACAAGAAAAATATCTCCACGCGACCAAACTCGAATCCTCGTAGAATTTGCCCGCGTGAAACGACGATTTGCTAAATTAATTTCAGCGTCAACTGTTCGAGCGTTGTCCATAAATCCTCTCGCGTGGTACTGCGATACAATCTTGGTAGAAGTTTTAAATCAATTTCCGCGAAGATTTCGCTGGCTGCGTTATCGAGCAAAGGGTCGTTGGGAAAACATTTAAGAAAAGAGTTGAACGCACTCCCGCGGAGGATATGCATACGCCCGTTGAATTTAAACCGTTGCATATGCACCAGTACTTGACGTGGAAGCTTGGGTACTCAGTATTCATGGAATATCGTTGCTCGAACGCGAGAGGTCGTCGCGAGAGGGAGATAGGGGGGTCGAACAAATTAGTTTAGCTCCTTTATATTTACATTACCGTGCTTCCATTCAAAAATACTTCCAACCAGACGCTGATTGAAATTGGTTGTACGATTCACGCGTCGCCGACGTTAGGGGATGGGATCATACACATACGAGACATACGAGTAGGGATTGGTCACTGGCTTCCACTCTACTTGGAACTGCAGCTTTGCTTTTTCATAGTACTCGCGGAGGGTTCGCGTTTAATAGCAAATAAAAAAATAAAAGTGGCGATCAAAGTGCCCATGCATTTGCAGTGTCTTTATTCGTCGCGTCTTTAGTTATAGCTAGACTGCGGATGTCCCTACAAAAATTGAACCTAAATAGGAATTTATTTTATTCTGCAAATATTATAACATCAACTTTATTTTCAAATTTTTGCATGTTCTTGCATATTGTTTGTATTTTGTAGTTTCTTGCACATTCAAATTTCCTATAAATGCATAAAGATTCGCAGGCTAGTTATAACATTTCTGTTTGACGTGTATGGTCCTCTTCGGATATGAACGAAATACGTACAAGTAAACGTACTAGATTTTAAAAGGTCGCGTCGAGTACTTGCGCTGCAAAGAAGTCATGAAACTGGACCAAGAAGACCATCGCTTTTATGGTCCTCTTCAGAAATGTACAGTTTTCATTGGTTCGAACCGTCAGACGTAACGTGGAATATTGCAACTTGCAAACGAATTGAGCAGGATACTTGAAAATGTTAGAGAATCTTATACGCATACGTACAAACAAACCTTTTAAATGTCAAAAGTTCGTGTCGAGTGCTTGGACTGCAAATAAATCACGAAGCTGGCCCAAAACATATAATAGCGTAAGAGGAGTCTTAGAAATGAAAGAAAAACAGCGTTTTGCGGTATCTAATAACAGGTTATAGCGCCTGATATTTTTCCATAAATTTTAAGCCGCTCGATAGGATCGCGTTACAGCGAGCGTCGCGTGCATCGATCGTCTTTGTCGTTCTCGATCTTTCCCCGTGGCAAAATGGGCCAAACAATAAAGTCGAAGGTAACGTATTCCGATGGAGGCGATTAAATGCAGACCGAATGAAAACATGAAAGGAGCGAGCTGACATTTCATAGTCACGCGACCTGAAATACGTGCCTTTACAGAAAGTATCGGGTATCGACAATGCGCAGGCATAACGTACCGCTATCGGCTCGAATAGACAAGTATTTCGTTTGTCTCTTATCAGACATCGCTACACAGTTTTCATGGGAACTCCGATTGTCGAAAGTACGATGTAATCGACAAACTTGGACGTACAAACGCGAGGGAGATGAATAGTTTTGAACGAGCCATTTACTACCGTTCTTATTTACGTGTATATTTGAGAATATGAACAGTAAAATTAAGTCGCGTTTAAGAATTACAATTCTTTCTTATTGAGGTTTTGCAAAAAGGATAGTTTATTGTAGAAGATATATTACACGATCGCTTGCTTACAACGTATTTTTGCGTATAATAAACGTTCGCAATTAAAACAAAAACGGTGCGCGCCAAGCTGCGCAGCGCCGCTCTCGATCACACGCACACATGCACGCTGCCGCGTCTAACAATGCGCGCCAAACTTGAAACTAAAATTTATTTCTTTTCCTTTATCTTAACATTTCTGAAACACACCAATTCGTTTAACAGGATTTAACGTCAACTGAAGTTAAGTCGTTCGTAACCACTAGTAGTTGATGCGGCTCTAAACTAGTATTTAAAAAAAAAAAATTACTATAATTTATTCCCGCTACAAAAGTCCATCTCAAGTAAAAGTACGATCGTTCGAGTATTATTCTCTCGCTGCATTCCACGGAAAGTTGTTAAACAAAATTCCGAAAGAAATTCCTTTGTACTAAAGGCATGATCCTAAAGTCACGGTGCGTTAAAGTATTTCTCGAAAATAGTTACGTTCCCTCTGCATTTTTCTCAATAACCGACGTTTTGCGGAACGGGTCGGGCCGCACTGAGATCCAACGAGAAAAATTAATCGCGAGCGTAACGCTCATTCCGCGATTAAAGCGCAACGGAATCAGGTTATTTGCATTGCGTTCGTTCTACGATCTCGTTACACGCGCGCAAATATCCCTGGCTCGTTACGCGATTTTCCATTCGGCAAGAATCGTGAAATATACGCGTTCGATTAAACCCCCCTTCGTTGCGATCGCTGTGCAGCGGCCAACGCGACTAGTAACATTAATATTCGGACACTCTGCAATTTTGTTCAGAGGACTTTTGGACGATCTAATTAATATATACTTGCCTATGGCGTTGTTAAAGACACCCTTGTTACCCTTGAACTTGAATTTTTAATACTTTCATCTTCGTGCCCCGTATTTTAATTAACTCTCGCGGAAGTTCTAGCTTCGTTCCGATATTAATTCTCGCCGGTTATAGTCGCCCAACAATGGCTCACAAATTTTCTGTGGCCATTGGACTGTTTCCAAGCCGCGTCTTATCCTCCCGACGAATGGATGTACTTTAATAATAGTATTATTCGAAGTATCGCGGAGTATCGCAGCTTTAAAGGTATTCCAAACGAAACGAATCTTCTCCGAAAGCAATAATTTACCAGTGGCTAATGACGCATTTACCCGGTCGACGGGACTATAAACAACCCAGGAAAAGAAAGCTGTACGAGTAATCGCGCGATCCGTGCGGCTGGCGTGTTTCTGCGACTCGAAAACGATGGATTGGAAAAATGGCGCATACCCGGCGAGCATTCCCCCAGAAATCGTGTTTCGTGCAGCACGCTTTGAAGTGTCGTGATTAATTTATCGTATAAACGTTGTACACGGATGACTGAGGATCTCACCTTACCCGTAAGAGGGCAGGGACGCCGCTCGTGCTGGTTAATCGAGCTCGATATCACTTTGCGACCATGCAAACGATGCGTACACGCCGTTATGTATGTACGTACGTGTATATAGGATACCTGGTTCGCGCAGATAGTGTTGCGGTCAATATTTCACTGCAGAAACCTCTCCGGGCGTGCATAATTTAATTTTTAATCCGCGACCGTACGAAAGGAAGAAATCGAGCAACCGTCGTTTACCGAACGCCACCGCCGCGTGATCCAGGTGCTCGTCGTCGTGTTGTTCTGCGTTCAGGAAGATTTACGAGCATCGCGGAGCGTTGCACGTGCGTACAAGACCGCGGCTTCACTTCGCGCAGCTCGAACCAGTTGCTTCGACGTTGCCCGTTCGAACGTTTTCTCGGGCGACGCTTCTCCGATTGTAATTTTTCTACTCCCCCTGGTTCGTCGCGCGTCTCGAAACCGTTCGCGAAACATTCAGATACAAAGGAACTTTTAAATTAAAAAACTCGCGACGAGAGTACTTCCCTCTTGTATTTACCTTGCGTAATACTTCGACAAAGTCGGGAGAAATGAAGTTTTGATGAAAAGGGCAGAGGCAGAACGAAATTATAGATTTTTGTAAGAAACCGTTAACGCGACCATTGTTTCTGTTGTTACGGTGCGATCTGTGATGTATTCTCTTTGGCTTTAACGAGGAATTACGTCGCAATCGCTTTGAAGAGTTTAATGAATAGCTTTGGGGAGAGTGACTGCGGCATTGCATGTCATGTGCTTTGAAATATGTCGATTTCGAGTACGATAATGATAAAAGATAAAGGAACGCCTGTTAGTTGCTGTTAATTTCGAGAATATGTAGAAATAAACGTTTTATTTACTATTTCTCGATTTTAACGCGCCGTTAGTGTGGCAAAAAAGTGCGAACATCGCGGAAGATGGTCCCAAGAAGTTGGATTCCCGTTTAGAGTCTAAAGTCGAGTCGGTGGTTTTCAGGCCAGCGAAGATCGACCGATTACGTAAAGGCGACCCGATGCCAAGGAAATGCATTTAGAGCGAAATGATACGTAGCTCGACGATGCAGAAGGAGTGCCACTCGTCCCGATGAAACGAAAGAGAACGTCAACTTTCATCCCGCGCTCCATCGAATAATAGAATGCGCTGACAGGCACGAGCTATCGACAGCATCCGTTTAAAAATGTTTTCGATACAGCGAGCATTGTGGAATCGAGTTTAAAAGTAAAAGCCGTTTAAACGACACACGTACGTACACGTGCCCCGTCTAAACATCCTACGGACAATAACCTCGAATTGAACGGGAGATAAAATCCCACGTATGTTACGCGAGATTGATACAGCATCGCGTAGTCGCGACGGGTTAGGTTCCTTTATCGTTCGACGAATCTCTGACCGTCGAGTTGTATAAAGTCGAGCACTGTCAGCACTGGAAATATTAGTAACAATCTTTTTGGATCATGGAATGATCATTCTTCAGCGTCGACTCTCTGTCGTAGAGTCATTTGTGCTACGATTGATACGGTTGATATGTCGAAAGACGTAATTACGCGATTGGAAGTTCGACTTCTTCATTTTCTTGAGTACAATCGCTCTCGATTACGATATAGCGAATACTTTTGCCAGGAAGAGATGAAAATTTAGAAAGATCGTGGAGAACGTGAAACGTAGAAGTTTGCTGATACGATTAGACGATGTAGGTCAATTTTCCTTACTTGCGACAAAAGAAATGGTCCTCCGCGTGAACTCGATACATTCACTTTGTACGGTGAACAAATTTATCGAAGCAAATCTCCGAACGGCATAAATTCTACAGGTGTACTTACGTTTTGACTTGTCTTCCTCTTATATTATTCCATTTATCGTAGTTTCGCAATTCTCGTTCTTACATCGCCATAAATATCCACTCGAATCTAGTCGTAAATACTCCTCCATTCGGTTGCTCCTCTACAAATTATCTTCTTCCGTTCACACATTATCTTAAATTTTCTATTCCGAATACGACCAGTTGCGCGCAATTCTTTCCTATACAGCCAGTCTCATCGATATTTGTACCCTCTACGTCTATCGAAGAAGTTTGACTAAACTAAACAATAGTTATAATATTACCAAATGAATTTTTCATTATATATTTATATATATATACGTCAACATCGTTTCTACCATTTAATTTAACCAAATTTATTCAATAGACAGAGGGTACGAATATTTATGGAACTGACTGTAGGGTCGATTTCCTACATTTACAGATAAAAATACTTTGATTAAATTGTGCACGATTCTTTGTTCGTAAAGTAAATTAGAATTGGTCGTTCCAACTTTAGGATTTCCTGTACATTAAAAAAAATATATCGTACATCGCTGTATTATCTGAACGAAAAGGAACGAGCCTCAGCTCGAATAGCGTAGAAATTTTCGTTGACAGTAAAACATCCGGATAGTTGGAATGTTTGCAGCAAGCGTCCCCTGATTGCAGCAAATTTACATCCAGCGACGCATCAGCCGAAAACCGATAATGTCGGTGGTTAGCGGATTCAGATACGATCTCCCGCCCACCTCCGGCCAAGCGAACCTCCAAAAGGCAATAACGTCATTATGAACAACGACGGGGAAATGGCCCGTAAATGTTCAGATATCGTCCACCGTTTCTCGTTCGCGTTACCTTTCTTCTCCTTCTTCCTTGGCCGCGGTGGGATCGCAAGGGAGCGACTTGTCTCGTTTCAATGGACCCTCTACTCGTGTCCTATCGCCAGATAATGATCGCCACCCCCTTTACGGTTAGCTGTTTGTCCGCGAACCCCAACGTTTCCCTCGATATTCAGGGTACGCTACCTTTATCGGTAAGTGGTCGCTCGGAAAAAAAAAAGAATGGCACTCGAGGCAGAAAAGGAAAGCTGTTTCTCTGTACGATGTGTAATTGCGTAAGTCTCATCCATTGGAAGGACGTCTCGCCCCTCCGTTGTGCTACGAGTAAGAGGACTCGAGGGCGGATCTATCGAAGGAGCCCCTCCGACCTGTATTTTCCAAACACGTTCGATTACCGAAGCAACGTTTAGGTACGAGAAGAGATTACTCGATTACATTTTAACCCTTTGCACTCGAGACCTTTTTTCCTGGTATCCGCCAGCAACTCGAGATGCTTTTTTAGCATTTAAACCTCTCGAGTGCAAAGGGTTAATACGATATTAACGCTTTACCGATCAGTAGCGATTCGACATATAATTAAATTCAATAATAGTTTTCATTTTAACAACATTAATGCTATTCAGTCTTTACTTGATCTATTAGAATCGATTTTCGATTAATATTTATATAATATATTGTAGGAGTCTAAACGAAAAATAAGGCACGCGGATTCGAGAACCCACGATCCTCGGATCCACAGTCGACCGCTTTACCTACAAGACCAATCCCGTACCCTACGTTTCGTGTTCTTATTTGACTCCTTATTGTTGGGTATGGGAGGCGCGGACACTACAATATCATAATTTATATAATGATGAGAGCATTAAATGTTATCTGAATAATAGATAACAAAGTTTTAGTTGTCCTAGCAAATAGCCTATTAATAGACCATCGGACGTTAAAGTGTTAACCATCTAATGAGTAGAACACACCGTCTAATCTAGCGACGGTACGACAACCGAAAAGGAAACAAAGGATGTATATAGTAAATTTTCTAGAGAAGATTGAAGCAACTGCTGCCTTATGTACGACCGAATAGACTATTAGCGACAGTAATAGACTCGATCGAGGCGATAACTCTCGCGCCGCATACGTCAAAACGCACGAGCAGGCGCGTTTGCGCTCGGATAAATCATAGATTAATCGAGTCGCGCGTTATACAAATCGGAGTAATAAACATCGATTATATCTGGCGCGAGCGCGGGCACACGTTGCGGACCGTGGCGCCAGGTAGCCCGATATTAGCCAATTTATAAATGTAATCGTCCATTGACACGGCTTAACGCGCGAATACGTCCGCCGGATATCAATCGACACGAACTTTTTGGTTCTTTCGGGTGTTGAATCGACGAAAAAAATTTAACTCCGCGCATCGAATACTACTCTCTGTACGATCTTTCGTGAAACAGATACGGTAACTTTAATATTCGAAGACTATCGCAATTTTACTTTGTCCATTTGTCTATTATACGTCGTTGTGATTAAGATTCAGTTTAAAAGAAACGTTTCAAATCGAACGAATAAACTTCGTGCTTTCGTTAACTAGACGAAATGTTTTAATATTATATTCGCCTTTATTGGTCCAGCATTCGTCATAGGTGATGCCAATAAAATATCCTCGTTTCGTAACAAAGTATCGTAGTGTTTACGCGTTATTTATTCCGAACCGAAGCGTTCGAGCTTGTTTTGGGGAAAATATAGTTCGGTCGCGTCACTTACGCGCCGGATGACATTATGCGACGATGTGTTATTACCCGTATAATTTATGCGGAAATATTAACGAAGCGTTGCGACACGGGGAATGGGACACGCGGGGGTTGATTTTCATAAATATCACTATCGTTACGCAGCGACGAGCAAGCGACATCTCCTGAGAGCCGGAACGCGGGATTGATGTCAACGCTGTGACGGATTTTAGCATTTCGAAATTGTCCAATTCGCCTCGAATCGCGCGGATCGTTGATAAGAACGGCTGAAAGCACAACTATTACTGCAGGCGAGGCATAGAGCAAACACCGAATGGGAACATTCCGTTTCGGGGGACTTTAAAGCTCTGCGCTTACTATTTCCCTGTCACATCCGACACTATCGATTCGAAATCAAATAATTTTAGCGGTCGGAACTCAAAACAAACAGTTTCCGCAAATATTGTACGTTCGGCCGGTATCAGAAACCGTGTTCTTTTTGTACTTTATTTTCGACATGTTTCCTATCCTTGAATATTATTAAAATAAATTAAAAGAACATAAGGACTAAATATATTTATCATAAATGTTTCGTAAGAGTTAGACTTTTCACATGAAATTTCATTTCGTTCGAAAGAATATCGCTTCTCATCCATGGATGTAACCAAATTTCAAGGACGATAAGACTGGAATATCGAATATGGTTTCTTCTCCGATAGAATATTTCATAGTGGGAATATTGAGAAAATTTATTTCGCGTCCGCATAGAAAAATCACTGTCGAGTCTTTACCGAGGCCGATTGGAATCCTTTTCGCGAAAAGAGACGAATTAATTTATAAGAGACGAAAAAAAGAGACGAAATACCTCCTGGATCGAGACTTTCCGAATTTAACCCTTTCCGATGAATCCTGCGAATATTACCAAAACGCTCGAGAGGTTTCCCCGCGATTAATTTCGTCCAAGGCATCCCAATAATCACAGGGCTCCGAAACCCGACGTAATTCAAGTAAGATACTCGCTCAGCGGATGTTCGTTTAATCAGGATTCCCGAAACAACGAGGAATTTGATTTCCCTCCATTAGTTTCGGGCGATGATTCGCGAATCCGCGAGCATTTCCACTGAATGGCGCCTTGCGTGGAGCAGAATTTCTGGATCGCGGTTAATGGAACGGTATCACGAGATCGTGTTTCGTCGGATGCTTCTGAAAAGCCCCCTTCATCGTCGTGGATCGCGTGAAAGAATTCTCGAAGAAAGCGCGGGCAACGCGTGCGAACGTAGGACGAAGAAAGACGCGATCGCTGGTCTCCAGTCGTTATTTTCGATTGCGTTTCCTTTTGCGAGAACGGCAGTTTTGTTTCTTCGAAAACGTTCGTTAACGACAGGCGCGACGAAAGAAAGAGCCCCGCGTTATCTCGTTCCACTGATAACCGACATCTTCCTGGTCTTTGTTCCCGGAAATTAGAGAGCTCCTCGAGAAACGTCGGCTTCGATCGGACGGGGAAACGACGACAGTTGCATCGGTAAAAGTTATCGACTTAAAAAACGAGTGCCAGGCTTTTGGTATAGAAGGCCTCTGGAAAGGGTCGAGATGCAGATGAAACGGTCTGTCGAACGAGAGTAGGCGAAATCTGTTACTCGAGGGGTGGTTCGGTACTTGAGGGCCGAAAATTGACGTGTCAAAAATAATTGTGGACGAATACAATTTAGGGGTAGTTTTATTCGTAGCAAAAAAGTAAAATAAAAAGTTGGAGCGATGTAACAGAATTTGTAACGAAATGCAAACAGTGGGTTACGAGCCAAAAATGAAGAACAGTATAAATTTCCATAAAAGGTGAATAAACATATAAAAAATGAGTGCATAGCCAACGACAACACAATCTCGATTATTTTTCGGACATAAAACAGCGACAAATGAAAACTGTATCGCAACTTTCATGGCGACCCTTTCAGAATAATCATTTTAAAGTTCAAATTTGTAAAAAACAAAAAGAAAAAAAAATACATGCAAAAAGGAAGTATCGATTTTCCGATCTGAAACTGCCAGACCATTTAAACCATGTTACGCGAGTTTCTCCTTTATCCCACCGTGCTCGCGATTCACGTCCTTTCGATCGTTCTTTTCCCGCAGTCGCGCGCAGATCCAACGATCGTTGTTATTCATCCATCCTCGCGAGGAAAAAAATCCCCGGTGTCCTCGATTCCGAGTCGAGGAGATGCATACGCGCGTCACGAGCGTGCACTTCCGGTATATTTTATGCAGCAGCGCAGGGAGAAGCCCTTAACGCGAGGACACGGTTCATCCTCTGGAACGGCGAAAGTGGTAGTCGGCCCGTTTCGAAAGATGAATTCGTTTGAGGTCGTTTCTCTCACCTAAGCGACGCGAGAACGACGCGATCCAGCAAAAAGTCATAAGTGAGATCGAGAAACTCGTCCGTCTTCCGCGCGGCATAGTGGTTGTAAATCTCGAGGAGGATGAAGTCAAAGGAGGAACTGAATTCGCCTTGCTATGGGTTATTCAAAGGATTATATACAGAGTGTCTTGTAACTGGTGATACAAGCGAGCAAATGGTGATTCTACGTAAAAAATTGAATCGAAAATTTAGAATAGAATCTTTTCATACGACGCTGTATTTTGAAAAAGACTAAATAAGAAAGTTTGTCTAGGACACGTGGATGAGCCTCGGCTCAGCATATGAAGAAAGTGAAATCGTTGTAAGGGATATCATCGTGTTGACAATGTTTGTAAACATTGCAAGAAGCACAGTACTCGTCTACTCGGAACAGTAAGAAAGTAAAATTCGTCGAACTGATGCTACATTAAGTACACGTATACCTTGTATATAAACAGAAAATCATAATACGAGAGTTCTGAAGGTGTAGGGTGTGTCCTTCGAAGATTTCCTCCAGTTGAACACATCGGAAGGGGTGAAAGAAAAGCGGAATTCTCTTTTTGAGTGGGGTTTTATCATTTACCGTCGCGTGGTGCTTCGAGACCGTTTTGAAAAAAATATGGCGGAACCGCGAGATATACGCGGCATAAAATCAGAATATTCTCGCAGAAGTGCGAGCAGGGGGTTGGTGCATTTCCACTCGCGCGACTCATATTTTTCCGTCGCGCGATCCCGCCCGGGCGTGTGTCTGCATTACTCCGTGTATAAATCTATATAAACGGTAAGCGTGTAATACATATAACGCGGTATCTGCGCGAGGCAAGTCGTACCCAGACGCAAACTACTGTTTATACCTAGGGGGGTGTGCACACACTCGCAGATATTCCAACGCGTGGCGCGCAGCCAGCCGCAGCTCCATGCGCTCACCTCCACAGACGTGGAGCCGTCGTTGGGAACGGACTATTCTTGGTTTATTTGATTCGAAACGAGCTTTCCAGCGCGGACCTCCGTGCCCTGCCTCCGACCGCAGGCCAACTATTGCCGCGACCCTTGCGATTTTATTGCGGCCTTACAGGAAATCAAATATCCGACGATGGCACGCACAGCCGCGTCTCCCTGCAAAGTCTGCCGACCGTTTTACGACCGTTCTCTCGTGGGCAATTAAGCTGGAATCTGGGTCGATCACCCACACCGAAACCGATCCCTTTGTTTTCCTTTGGCAGAACACTGCGAAACGATAGCCTCACGCAAGTTACGTTTCGTGCCATTGTATTCAGAGTCGACACCTTTACTTGACGCTCCATTTCCTCTATTTTTACCTCTCCTCGATGTGGAATGAATTGCATCTAAAAGGTGCTGGGTCACGTTTGAGGGCTTGACATTTAAAGATGAAGGTGCATCACGCCCTGAAATGTTTGGAACGTGTCGCAGAAGTCTCCCAAGAGGATCGAAAACGGTCGATTTTTATCATATATACCCTCTTAATAAGTTCTTACGTTTCGTCTTGTAAACCATCTTGCTTTGCCACGAAGAGGCGAATAAGGACGCGTCACTTAGAGGGAGAATTTTTCTAACTCTAGACAAGTCCGGATAGCAACGAGCTCGCATCAAACCTCGCACTGTTCCTCATACATTTCACCTTTTTTATTATTATTAGACTGGAGATTTTTATACATTTATAAGAAATTCGAATGTGCAAAACACTACAAAATGAAAGAGAAGTTCATATCATAATATTGTAAATATTAATTCAGTTCCTTGTATACGGTAAAGCGTTCAGTTTCCAATAAATTAGCGATACAGAATAGTTTGTTAGGAAGAGGTGGTCCCACCCGAAACCCGCGCACCGCGTGCGCCTTACAATATACGAAACAAGAAATTCATCCGCGGATAATTACCGCCTTTTGTTCGCGACTAGGGTACGAGCTGGAGCAGCTGCTTTCGCGATAAATTAATATTCTTTGATGTCACGCTCGCAGGCTGCGCTCGAAAATTGGCCAGGGTCGATATTACGGCGCGCAGTGGTCGACTATTAGGAGAGGCAAAATTATGCCGCATTTTGGATTAGCTCGTCAGAAAAACGCGACTCCGCATTTGAATAATACCCTCTGGCGTGGAACCAACCTTAATGCGCGCTCGTCTTCTTTTTTTTTTTTTTTCACTGCGCTCGACTACGACTCGACTCCATAATTACTCGCTAACGGAAGCGACGGGGTACATTTAAAAACCGATGCGCCAGTTTCATTGATTTTTCCGCGAAATGAAGCAGTGCGCCACTGTCTCGGATAGTGTCACCGTTTCTCCCTTCTGTTTTGTCACATAGTCATCCCCGCCATCTGAACTCGAGGTGACGAGTGGTCTAGGAAGGTTGCAGGGGTTAATTTTTGTTTTCAAACGGTGATTTAAATTTCGACGAACGATTTAGTTAATTGTTCATATATATTGTTCGATGAATATTGGCGGTTCAGCCTCGAGTCTGCGAAAAATGCTCGAGACTTTGTACAAATGATATCATCGCGTTTTTCCCATAGATTTTTCGAATTTTGCTTTTAACTTTATTTCGGAGGGATAAGAAAATTTGATGGAAGAACCGGATTGGCCCGCGGGCGAGACTTCGTGCACCGTTGGGACAGAAGCCATTTTACGAATATTGGAATTTTACAGGAACCCCTTTTCCCCAATTACTCCGTTAATCGAGGTTTCATTCCATGCCCGCGAATTGTCGACGGAGTCGCGACTGCACGTTGATTGCTCCTTTATAGCGAATCTAACCTCGCTCGAGTTGATGGTAACACGTGTGTACATGATAATTTAATGTTTACAAGTTTGTGATGCATAGGCAAAGTTAGGTTTGCCAACTTCCCTCCGCAGCTCCGTTCTTTGACGCAGTACCTATAGCGCATCGTGCGTTTCGCTTCGCGGTGTAAACAATGTTTACTTTTACGCAAACGCTATAAAATTTTGGCCGATTAATATTTTAGCGTGCTCGTTGTACAGAGGACCGGATGCTTGTTCGAGCTACATTCTACGAAGTAATTGTTTCGAATACACCAACGAGCACACTTCCGAGCGTTATGGCTGATTGCCTGGTTCTCTAATCTCACCGAGCGAGGCGTGAATGCACTGCAAATATTAACACGAGCCGTTCCTATTAGATCTTTCTCGTAAAGTCGTGACACGACTGTTTACTACACACACACACACACACACACACATGTGCGGAGATCGGTGTACCAACCCAGCGCGTCCCAGAATTCTTGTTAACCGGGCTGCAGTGATTAAGTGACCATCATCCCCAGACAAATGTGGTTGTTCTAGGATCCCAGTGATTCGCGTCGTCCCTGTAATAACCTAATTTCAGAGGCATGGACGTCTTTTCCAGGCCCTCCTCCCCCTTCTCCTCAATTTTCCCAGCGACAGTCGCGTTTCATTTATTCCCAGCGCAAAGGAAACGGACAACGACCGCGTAAATGACAGACGTCAAACGTCGAGGCGCGCGATTCCGATCGTGATAAAAGCTTGGCTTTTACGTTGCGCGGCGCGTTCCGTGATAACGGCCCCACGTCCATCGCGAGAGAACGCTGGATCGTTCGGACTAACAATGGGTTAACGCTCTGTGTTCCCGTACAATAAATGACTCGCGTTCCTTATCGCGATGAGTCTGCCCGTCCGTAATGCGTTCTCGAGTACGTAATTCGTAGTCCACGGTGTTGGTAACCGAACACTCGCGAGTACGTTCGACGGGGTTTCGTCGTTTCGTTTATGAATAGCCGAAGAAAGGCCACCACCGTAAATGCTATCGCGGTATTTCGAAGCGAGACACAATGCGTTTTGCGGCGACGGTTTACGTAATGCCAAAATACGAGTAGTTGGAACACAAGAGAAACTTGGAGGTTTTGCTTTTCGGGTCGATAATGTATAATTACACCACACCACGAAGCCTTCGTGTTCGTATACACCCTTGCTCGACACAAATGTTAAACAAGAAAAGGGATATCTGCACCCTGTTAAGAAACAAGCATCCCTTTGTCGGAGCAATTCGATCGATGCGCGATTTTGCCGAGCCAGGCGTTGATTCGGCGCTCGAATCCACTTACGCGTCAATTTGCATTTACCCCGGTCGCATGGAGGAGTTTGCGCTAAAAGCGACCCGCGAACGGTAACATTGTACCTTGGTAACCCGATTACTAAACAACCGAGGTCATTCAGATTGTACATTACGAGAAAGCAGCTCGCGAATGCAGCTCGAGTCTCTATTCTCGTGAATTTCGACTCCGTAGCAGGAAACGGCGCTCGCACCTTTGATACTCGCTTAGCTAATAACTTTCCCAGGTGGTGAAAAGACGCGCGCCTTTGTCCGTTTGCGGTTTAGGGGTCTCGAAGCGATCGTATCGCAACGAAAGTAGCACGTATCGAGATTAACAAAAGTACCTGTCCGATTTCCACGGTGTGGAAACCCCTTTTCCAGTGAATGGAGGATGTCCTTCGGTGGAATACCGATTCCTGATTTCCGAGTGTATCTTGTTCTTGAAGGGGAATTAGATACAAGTGTTTTACTTATTTTCTGCGAAGGGTTGAAGCTTGAAAATGAGATCAAATTCCTGTCCAAGCGTAAAATGGTTGTTCATCTAGTTTTCACGCACGTTTGTTTTATACCTGACCCTGTTTGTGTACACGCGCAAGTGAAATATCGCGAATAATGATTTATAGACAGGAAAATAGTCGCAAATGTTTGTGTACACCGTGGCAATACTTTCGTTCTGTGTATGTCGATTGTCGGTTGGAAAGCTGGCCAGGGCTTGCACGCGAAGCGCAGGGTAGAGGCCAGTTTCTCAACGTCAAGTAACAAATCTTGAGAATGGCCCGTAAGCGAGCACGCTGCTGGATGGCATTCCTATGCAACGCTTCGCCACGAGTATCTACAGCGCCCTGCGAATTCTATAGGAACGAATGCACGATCGCGAAAACCCGTAGATCACCGCTGCCCGCGATTTCGTTCGAGCATAGAAAGTCCGATACACCCTCGTGCTCGTTACGTCGAACGTATTTTCCCATGGCTGGCCATCGCGAAAGAAATCTAACTAACCTTATTCCGTCTTGCGAAACCACAGCTATGAAATGGCTTTCAACCCTTACTTTAGAAGATCATTATCATTCCACGCGGTACAAAGGCTCCCGATAAAGGTTTCCATAAATATCGGTGCTTTCTTTATGGAAAAGAATCGGGGAGACTTGGGGGATCAAGGGAACCGTACTTGAAGCTTTTACGAAATTGTTCGATATCGGTTGCTTCTTGTGGGGATTCTTGACAAACAGGAGCATTTGTTGGTTATGCGGGGAACAACGTCTTACGAGGAATAAATAAATATCAGTAGGTTGGCCTTATTCATAGGATCCTTCACCGATAGACTTCTTGAAACAATTCGATTCTTTTTTAAAAGAAACGTTGTTCAAGCTTTAAGCTTACATCAAAATATTTATATCGAAATGGAATAAATATATAGCCAGTCTCATAAATATTCGTACCCTTTATGTCTATTAAAGAAGTTTGTCTAAATTAAACGATAAGTTCCTTGTTTTGAATGTTTGTATGTTTCATTATAAATATGTATAAACTTTACACTTGTGTATATATAATGAAAAATTTATTTGGAAACGTGAAATCCATAAGCACAAAGTGTACGAATATTTATAGGACTACTTGTGCATTATTGCCATATAAATACTTATATTTGTCCCATAAAAAGTTTCGTATGAAGTTACCCGATAAATTCACAATTTTACAGGTCGAAGCCGCAACGAACAACCTCGTACCTCCCTTCACAATCTCCAAATCAAGTTGAAAATCAAAACGACACGCGTAACAGTCATGAACGAATAAAAATAAAGTGTTTTAAAACAAATGCGTCGTTCGAGTTTACCAATGCAACCGCGTTAACCACCGAAGCATTTTTCATTACACCGCCGAGCAACCCTATCGTTCAGGGAGAAGGGGTGGTACCGCGAATACATTTCGGTTTGGAGGTGTGCTGCGATACTTAATCCAGGAATACATCGTATGTGTCATGCCTTTACGCCCGCATAATTTTCAGCGTTATTTCGCATTTTAAATATTTACCTGGAAAAAGGGGGCGGACGGGGGGTGGGTAAACAAATTTTATCGCCGCGATTTCGCGTTTCGTTGCTCGTTTGGTTCGCATAGCTGGCTGAATTTTTTACGCGATAGCCAGACTCGCTCGATGGATTTAATTAAATTCTTATACCGGGTGTTTTTGAAGCATTGGTGGGGGAAAAATGTTGTACAAGGGAACGTGGGTTTAGGAATGCTTTCGAGTGGCGTCGTAGCTTCTTGGAAATGGCATTATATTTATGTAGTAGCAATATTGATAGAACGATCCAATTTTCATCTGAATTATTGTATTTATTTTGACGTTCACTTTTTTTTCGAGGATGATAGTTGAAAATACTTAAAAGTTTAGTAAGGATATAGTATCGTGTTTAGCTTTCCAGAGTACTATTGGGTTGCTTTCGACAGTTTTTATATCGTATATACTTACAAATTAGGTTAGTAAAAGTCAGGTTAGGGGAAAAATGCAATTAGCGGCTGAAACATACTCGGGATAGAGCGTTATGTGGCTGAGAGCTTTCACCACTATATCAGTGCTCTCTAAACTTTTTCGAACGCGTCCTACCCTGAAAAAAGGGGGAGTTCAATTCGTTAGTAGAGTAAAAATATTCAAATAATTTCCTCCCTCCGCATTCTGGGTTCTCTTAAAGTGTCTGTAATACGAGACCATCAGGCGAATCATGTTTTAAAGAAATAAACCAACAGTTTTCGAATCACGCACTTAAAAGTTTACTTTAAAATCGAATCACTCGCAGAACAGATTACAATATTTTTAGTCGCCTCGTAAATTCCCCTGATAAATATCTGAATAAATAACCCAGCAAAAAGGACCCGTTATTTTTCAAAAATAGAAGCCCGTTAACGGCACGCCACGCGTTGGCTAGTTTATCCTCAAAGCCTGTAAACTTTGTTTTTTTAATACCCTCCACATCACAGGAAGCTTTCAGAGGAGATAATGTCCGTGGTGTACTTTGGGCGTACAATATTTGTTCATCGGTGCGATCGGTAGAACACGCTAATAAGGTTTCGCCAAAGGTGTATCCACCTGGTTCGAGCTGGCGATCGTTAAGGGTAGAAGATCGCGAGACGAATAAACCTAGATACCGTTACAACCGATGGCGGTCGAGGAAACGCGACCGCAGGTTGCTACGTTCACCAGCGCGGAGACCGCTATTATTCGTGATGCGGTAGCTTCCCAAGGAAAGTGGAAATATATTTCAGCTTTCACGGTTCGAGTGGCAGGGTAGTTAGGCGGCTTTTACTTTAGAGCCCCATAAAGCAGGATTTTTTGACGATTACTCTGTCGAGGAAACTGTGAAGCCAATCAACGTTAAATTTACCGCATGCATCCTTTCTGCTTGGAACGATGTTATTCGTCGAAAGAGCTCTCATAACAAGGAGCTGATCGATTTATAATTTCTTCTTAATATCGCACGATTATCACCAACGCTTTCGCCGCTATTCCTGGCGACACTTGTCGAAATAGTCTCTTATTTCAAAAGTTCACTTTGCATAAGACGTACGCGTTAACACCTTAGCTGCCATGCCTTTTATTAACGAATTAAAAGAAATAATTCCATAGCCATGATATCGAAGAAAATGAATCTGAATACTGTTTATGAATATGGCGAGGTTCAAAATACCCTACCATGAAAAATGCTAGGTTTCCAATTGTCTCTAAACAAAATTTTAACCACGCAGAGATTTTCACTAGAATTATCTTGGCGATCAACGTGTTAATCAGTGTTTCCATTGTTGAGCGAAGGATTCGTCGGGCATCCTGGCGAGGTCTTCGGGCAAGCGTCCGCCCGTGGGCGGCTGCAATCGATTACTCGCTTTATTTCACGCTACCCGTTGGGACCCCGTGTTATTACACAGGTCCCTGTTTGGATGTGCACGAGGATATCGCGACGAGTGGTGCGCGATTCGTGACATTACGCGAATCGGTGGGTAACGGGAAGTTCGAAAGCGGGGGAGGGTTACACGATGTTATAACATCGATGGACGCACGCCGATGACCCGAATGCGACGTATGGATTTGGGGGATTTTAAATCTGATGGGATACCCATCGACGAAAAACAAACACGGGTTAACTGTGATTTTCAGCGCGTAGCGAAAGATGGGCGAGTTGCGTTTCACTCGAATACGCGCTTTTCGAATTAGTATCAAAACAATGTCAAAATAATTCAACCAAATTAAATAGTAGTTTCGATATTACCAAATGAATTTTTCATTATAAATATGTATATGAATGAGCTTATACACGTATATATTTATAATGAATTATTTACTTGAAAATATCAAACCGATCATTTAATTTAATCAGATTTCTTTAATACTATCGGGGTGAAGTTTCGGAGAGATGAAAATTAGGAGTTAATTGAAATATTAGTCGCTTCGAGCGACAAAGTTATTTTATTAAAGTAAGAAATATTTTAAATGAAGAGTAAACGGTAGACAATGTCTGATATTAATAGAATAAAAAAATTACAGTGAATTATGTTTTACATTGGAAGAATGAAAGCTTGTCCGAATAACTGTCTAATGGAATGAAATGAAAATGACGAAAATAAAAATATTGGAAATTATATGCACGCTGAAAAATTAGTATTCGTTTTCATGCTGGAGGAGCTTGAAATATTTCACGCAATTTAGAAATCACCTTTATCACGCGTTCCGAATCTAGTAGAAGATAATTAGGTATCAAATGCATCATACACGAGTGTCTATTTCAACCATCTAATAATTTTCTGGCCTTTGAGAACCGTTCTCGATTCGTCGCGGATAGTACACTTATGGAATAATTATGGCGCGCGTTTCCGGATCCGGAAAGTCGACATGGTGACCGTTAAAACGTACTAAGCAGTGCGCGAGATTCAATTTGGAGGGTTAATTAGGATGCGCCGCGGTCGCTCGCAAAGAGAATAACTCTCGAAGTTTGGAGAGAATTAGGCTCGACGATAAAACCGAGCCTGGGCGTGAAGCGCGCTGAAACTTTCCACGTATTCGTCGTAACTTTGAGCCAGCTCTAGACGAATTATCACCGGACGGATTTGTGGAATATTAAAGATTAACAGGGCTCGTTATATCCTTGAATATTCGTTTCGAGATCCATCCGTTGCCTCCCACGAGTTTGCTATAATTTCCATCGGCATCGACGTTACGTATATCGCAGAGAGACGAGCCGAGTTCTCTTCGATCGGTGTTCTCGGTGCATGGAAAAATAGAGATTTCCAAATAAAACGTATCCCCCGCGAGCGCGGTCCTCTTGAAACATTCATGATCTCCGGCGAGAGTCGCTCTGCAGCAGCCACGCATCGAATAGAATCGGCTGGCTCTACCTTGGCACGATCAATCGACCCGTTTTCATCGTCGCGTAACGAATACTCGATTATTATGTATTTCCGCGTCCCTGTGTCTCTCTGCCTCCGCGACCTTTTCGCAAATCGAGCCGAAAGCGAAGCCAGATTTAATTTTCAGAGGAGGGCCGTTCCTGCGATCTCCACCAACGACGCCGACGGGGGCGCACTTTCTTGAATTTCTTACGAGCCTTTGCATTATTAGTTGTGCACGTCCAGCTACTCGCTGGGAATTCCTGGAAAGTTCGTGATTTAATTTACAACGCAATCGTAAAAATAAGAATAGATAGAGCCCGCGGCCGAGCGGCATTTGTGAATCAACCGACTTCCAGGTTCGCCCTGTGCTCCTATTTTCGCGAAACGTTCCAACGACCTCTGATCAATTTGATTTCAGATTTTCTAGTTTCCCGTCGTGCCTCGAGTGGAGATATCGAAACAAAATATTTACAATCCGGTACGTGCTCGTTTCGCTATCCCGGCCTTTTTTTTTTAGTTTTTTTTTTTTTAGTTTCATCGAAGACTGGATAGGTTTACGCGGAATCCGTCAAACATACTTCCATTCCCTGGGTAAATAACTTATTTCGAGGGGATGGGGAAACTGGATCGAAAATAATTGAGAATTTTCAGCGGGCTGGATAAGTGATATATGGATTCATATATGGATAAATAATTGGAAAGATGTTTCCATCCACCATGGATGATTTTGATCTGTTGTCCGTTAGGAATGAATTAAGACTTCCATCGAAGATCGATCTGCGTTATTAATTAAATATATGCGTAAGTGTTACGAATGAATCTACTCGATCAGAAAACAAAAAGCGATTTTAACGAATCCGATAGAAAAACATGACGAATAAATCAAACGAAGGAAAAATGTACACATTTCTATATTATTTCAACAATAAGTATTACACACACGTTTTCCACGCGTTTACAATTCAACAATTAACTCGAATTGATATAATTCGCACCAACAATAATCATCCAGCCTGTTTCATTTTAAAATTAAGAATTAAAAATTTTTTAAAATTTCATTTTATCACGAGAATAACTTATCACGCCGGTTTACCTTTTGCTCGAAATTTCTACACGCTGGATAAGAATCCCGCGCCTGTCCACGGTTTGGCGAAATCCTCTTCGCTTCGGTTCCGCGAACAAACAATAATAAACCGCGGCTTGTAATTGTCTCGAGGTCATCGATCATCGTTCGCGTGGCGAGTAATGAGAAAGCGTAGTTCCAGTTTCCCGGTTCGTTTAATTGTTACGGACGCGCACGTCGGCTGGGAAAACAAATAGCTGTCGACTGGGCGCGTTCTGATGTCGCGTTCCCCCCTTTTTTTTTCCCTCATCGCCAACGTACTTGCAAAAAGTTCAGGCGCGGTTTTCCGTCGACGACTCGTCCACACGATTCGGTCAGTAAACGTGCGCGGACTGATTAACTCGCCTCTCGTTTCGCGCGTGTAATTTGCTTAGTGTCTGGCGGAGCTGTTATTTTTCATAACGCCATTTACTTCCTAACTGGGGAATCTGCATTCCGTTGTCTCCGAAACAGCATTGTTCCGAGCGCGTCGTGTCGCGCATTTTTCCCCGTGTTTCGTGCAAATTGGATTCCGCGACCATGATTGTATTTAGCCATTGATTTTAGCGTGTCGGTCGAGTACCTTTCTGACTCGAAACGAGGAAGTCCAAATAAAATTCGTTTTAGTAGCGCGATTTAACCAAAGGCTTCGAAGGATTTGAAAGACTCTCTGCTTGGGTGAAGAGGTTTCTCAAAAGAATGATACTATTGTATGATTGAAAGATTGCGTAAATTTAAAGGCTTCTCGAAGATAGATTGCTTCGGACGGATTGCGAAACGTTTGGTATAAGTTAAGAAGAAAACCACATCCACATGAAACCTGTCCAATTTAAAAATCGACCCATCGCTCGTCGTCAAGCTCATAGATTTTATTTTTTTGCAAACCTATCAGCTGAGTGGTTTTGATACAACGTGAAAACCTCTGAATATTAGATTCGCTGCGTAACAAGTGAACCGTAGTGCCTCCCAACGTTAAAGTTGACCATGTATTAGCAGCGTTGAAAACACACGCGATAATAGACACTATCGTATTAATTTTAACCATACAGTGGAACGTCGATTATCGAAAACAATGGGGGGATAAAATATTTGATCGGCAAGCGAATTTGCATATAATCGATTCACGGGGCCAACGGCGAAAGGGTTGAGTGTTCGACGAGAAACTCTGAATTCGTGTTACGTGATACCAAAATTAGACTAATGAACACAGTTACCGTGCACGGGTACGAAAGAATTTTTCCTGAAATACCACGTTGAGGAAATAAAACAGACTCGTTGAGACTCCTCAAAACGATGAGAAACGTACGTCTAACACAATTCACAAAGGAGTATTAGCAAAAGAGACGCGGTAGTAGCGCTTTCTCAAAGCACAGAAATTAATAGACTTACGAAAATGTCAGACCTAACCCTACGATCACCAGGCTTTCACAAATTCAATAATATTTCTAACGAACCTTCCACTGTTTTTTTTTTTCAATGCACTTTAATTTAGGAAATGGTCCAAATAAGGCTTCCTCGGCCTACCCAGCATGTAGACGTCTGAAATTTAATAACCGCGGCGAATGCGTCCCGAGAGGTGCAATTTCTGCGTTGTACGTTCGCTAGCGGGACGCCCGGAACGAAATAAAAATATACAAATTTATCGGTGAATGTAAAAATCAACCTCGTGCCTGTTTCGCGAGCGACGTTTCCGGGACGAGGTTCGCGTGTTCGTAAATTCGACGTACGATTATAAAGGGCGATGAAACGCACCCTTTTCGGAGTAATGGTCGCGCAGCCAGCGCTTTATAATTCGATTTGCACGGGGCTTTTCGAATTTCGCGTTTACGAAGTCGGAAACAACGTGGATATAATCTACGGGAAAACTGAACTGCGCACTCTAGACGTTACCCGTGAGTGAAAGCGCATTAACGAACTTTGCGTTTCGCAAATTTACCGGCAAAGTTATTACTGTTATTACTATGATTATAAACGGGGCGAGTTCTCTTAAACGCGTCGGTAATATAAATACAGTCCACTGGGAACGATAATAGCGATAAATGGCGCGTGAGAACGAGGCCCCGAAGAATTGTGGAATAAACGAATTGATTTTATTATTTATGGCGAAAGAAATGGATGCTGTTTATTTCTTGGTCTTATTACTGTTTTTGACATTTATAATGGGACTCTCATAAGCATGATATAAGTGTGGTTAAGCGCATAAAAATGTTTCTCCAATGGAAGATATGTGAAACATGTTTAGGAAATGAGACGCAGGTCCGATTATTTTTTTCGTGTCTGTAAAAGTTCGAATTTCCACGAAAATTCGTGGTCGACTCGTAAGAAATTAACTTGAATAATCAGATCCAAATTTGATTGCACACATATTGAATGTGTAGTTCGTATGTGAATTTAATTTTCATGAAAGCGATCAAGTTTGCATCGTTGCGATGCTTCTATAGATGATTTCAGTCATCTATATTTTCGATCCACATCATCAGTATGTTCGTTAACAGTTTCGCGAATTCATCACGTTTTCCTGTTTTCTTTAGTAAATCGAACACGTGGATTTTATTAATATTGTCAACACCGTGAGTATTATTTTAGTCGCGCCAACGCAATAAAATTCCAAACAAACAGCAGCCACGTCCACAACGGAAGTTGGATGTGAAAGCAATACACTAATCCGAGAGGATTCAAATTTCGAGAAGTTAGAAACAATTTCATCTCGCTTTTATAAATAAATGCTAACAGTCAGTTATCGTGTTTTTCATTACAACGAACGCGATAGAAGCATAAACATTTATTTTTATTTTATCTCTGTTTTATTTTTTAATTAGTTAAATATTTTCAATTGAAAATTTGTATTGCGATAAATAAAATCGAAAATCATAAAAGTGAGTTGAGTAAAATTCACCTTATCTTAATAAAGGAAGGAACAAAATGAATCAATTCAATGTTTTCTCCATCCGTTCTTATCGATTCCAAATTTCTCTCTTACAAGATAATGCTTATACTTACATCTGAAAAATTTATTCAGAGGTTCTCGTGTTCGAGCAAGTAGGATTTGGCGTGTTCTTGATGGAAAAGCTGGCGCAGTGAAGCTCCCTTGGCATGTACCCGACGAACCACGGCCAATTAGCCGGAAGCGCATTCAGACCATTAACTCGAAATGAATTCGCGTTTAGGGTTTGGTTCAGCGCGGAAGGTCGATCGGCAAACCAATTGGCAAATTCGATTTCTGGGGCGCTCGACTGTGGATTATTAAACTTATCGATCCAGGCAGCCCATGCTTGGACGGGACGCTCGGTATCTCCTGTCCGGAAGTTGCACCAGCGAGCTTGCATCCGCCTCTGTAACAAATAATTCTTCCCTCCCTATTTCTTTCCTTCCACTCTATAAAAGCGGAGGACAGTTTTCCAGGTCGTTCCGACAACATGTATAGGGCCAGGTCAAAGTTATGTGGACACTGGCGAAGTAGACTGTTTGTCTTTAACCTTGGAACACGTATTTATTACAGAGCGTGCTAGTATATTATTAAGAGGGAAGCAAGTCGATTCAGAAACATGAAAGCGTGATTATATTATAGTTCGACGATATTCTTCATTTTTGAGATAGTTAAATTAACAAGCTCAGGATATTGTTAATCGATAGCACCAGTTTTTCCTTATTTCTGGACAATATTACATTAGACCATAACATAGGTCCTTCTTCTAGACACCCAAAGTTTAATTTTCAAAGTTTAAGTTTAAGTTTAAGTTTTAGCCTACTTAATTCCTATTTTCCAGTTTCTTTACATAGTCCAGAATAAATTGATTGAGAAACAATGCAATCAGATATTCAGAAGGGAGGTCGGAGCAGGTGACCGTGTTAGCCAAGGGAGAACGCATTATCATCCGAAACAATACGTGGACCACAGGATAAACCCGATAATCTAGATCTACGTTATCTAAGCGCTCGTTGGCATTAATACGATCGTTGCTGGTAATACGATGAAGGCAACCGGATATCAACATACGGCCGCTTAAGTCGTCACGGAAACGACCTCCCCGTCTGACACTCGGACAGTGCAAATTCTAGATGCCCCTATTGTTTTGTCTAATATACGCGACCCTTGTATACGGTAATTCGATCGCCACGGTTTGCCCCTGAAATTGCAACGTGTCCTAACTATTCGCGTAGTCCTCGATGAGATCGCTATCCACGCCGGGTAATTGAATACGAATTTGTCGTTAGAGCGCGCGCGGAGTGTCGTTGGGAGACCACATTATATTCTCCCGAGCGCGATAGAAGCCTTAGCTCGATCTGACGTACGCTGTACATGCTCTGTTTACCGATGTCGGAGAACCGCGTAATGGCGTAGACTTTCCCGTATCGATGGTAGCCCCGTGAGAATTCACCTCAAACATCCGGCCAGCTTGTATTTTCTTGGATTCCGTGGTCGTTACGGGGCATTCTTTCCTTTGGAATATCGCGCCGCGTCGGGGAAAAGCCAACGCCAACGTGGAATTCACGATTAAATCGGCCTCGAAGAGAAAACTCACTGCTAAGGGGTACGGATTCCACTCGCGATCGAAACAAAAAGTAGTTGCTCTCGGGGAGATTAGTCGACGGGGTGTCTAAAAGATGGTCTGTGTTAGAAATTTTGGAAAGTTGCGATTTTTGGTGGATAATGACCTAGATGGAACGTTACACTAACGCAATGTACAATAAATTCACGGCTCGTTAAATGTAAATTCTGAGAATTTAGTCTGTTTTGTGTTAATTTTCATGAACTTCTCACTATTTTAACACGTAACGTTTGTTGAGATCAGATAACACATTCTTTACTTTAGTTAGGCTTACACACTCGATTGTGTAAAATAATCGACGCGAAGCATTTAATAAATTTCTGAAGTATTCGACGTCGAGTGGTGCTCGAGAGGGCTGGAGTATCAAAAGGGTTGATTATTCGGTTAGGCTGATGTGGACGTGGAATTTTTACAGAGATTCCGGGCAGATGGAGGAGGCACTGCCCGCACGGGCCGGCAATGTCGGAACCGGGATGCAACTTGGTCTCTGAGGCGATCACGGAAGAGAACGGAAATACGTTGTCGACCGGAAAATGCGTTTGCGGACCGTCGGTGCTCTGGTGTCCGGACGAGCCGCAGCCTTACGTTTACGCGACGCGACACGAGTGCAAGCTCAATTTGGCCGCCAAAACCGGTTACGGTAAGTTCTTCCGTCATTTTTCATACACCGTTTATTCTCTGCTCTCCCGCGATCGACTTTGCGAATCGAAAAACGCCACTCGACGAAATGGGAAATTACTTTTCACGATATTGTCGCGTCGCATTCAGGGGGAGAATTATTTCTCGTTTTACGCGAACGTTTTTTCGATTCGCACTCGTTCGAACGCGCATTTCCTCAATTTATTCTCGACAAAGCGAACGCAACGTACCCGGCAAGTTTTCGAATACAACGAAGGACTCCGTGGAAATTTCGTTTTGTATCGATGCATAAATAGGCAACGGGAAAAGTCGATTTAAATACGAATTTTTATTATAATGTTTATGACGCGAGCTAATATGGCGAATACATGCTAAACGTGACTAAAACGTATACGTACTTATGCAAAACGAAATGTATCATGTATATCTTTTTAGTACGTTTTCTATATTAATGTACGCTAAAAATGCATAAAATCCGTAGTCTAATTATAACGAGTGAATAAGTAAATTCGGGTCATAGCCGTCAGGCGTGCTTTAGACAGCAAATGAAAGGTTAATAGCGACCAATATTATCGTATTATTTCTTTCAGAGAAATTTCAAAGAATTTTCTATTTTCTTTAATTAAAATTCTTTTCAAGTGTCTTTTGAAGGCAGAAACCCACCAACACTGGCCTCCGCGTGGCTTTCATTTATTAATGAATACACGTATTAAATACGGTCAATAAATGTAACAACTCCGGGAAAATTGTACTTCGCTGCCGTTACCACTCTTTTCAAGGCGTGCTTAGTAATATAGATTGCCATTTTCACGAGTTACATGGGAACATCAAACATCATTCCGTTTAGACTTTCTTTAATAGACATAGAGTGTACGAATATTTATGGGACTGACTGAATGAATCTCAGCTTTGCGTTGAATCTCATAATAAATCAATATATTTCTGAGAAACTGTAACATACTAGGCAACTAAAATTGTATCGTGACAATCTTGCGTTCAAAGCCGGAAATATTCAGAGGATCGGTACACATATTTACGACGCGAAACATAGCTCTATTACAAAACAAATCATGAGATTGCGCGACGGTTTTTTTTTTTTTCAAATAATATTTCATACGATTACCCACGCGATTTTCATGCGAAAATCTGACAGGGTTCGCTGTAATAACAGTCATCTTTCCAAAATGGAAAACGTCGAACGCTCGAACATTTCAATGCATCCGTACCGAGTTTTCGACCCCTCTCCCATCGTTGGAGCAAATCGATATCGCATGCTAAAAAAAAAAAAAAAAATGTAAATTTCCGACTGCAACGTGATCTCGCGTATGGCCAGCTCCCTGTTCCGATGCGTGTTTGCATTACACCAGGATATTGGAAAGAATAAACAGGGAACGCGGGACAAATCCGGCGCATTTCCATTCTTTTTAATATCGTCCACGTCCATTACGATTTGTCAATCCGTCGATGTTGTCGTCGTTTTGTATCATCGTTTCGAGCGATCGAAAAATCATTTAATTGGCCGCGGTGACTTTTCGATTGTCTGCGTCTCGACGATAACGTGTCGATGGTCGAAGGAAAACTGGTATCGTTTAAGTGGACGAAGCACGCGAAAAGAGAGCGTGGCTGAAATAACGAAACTGCCGCGGTTGGCCGTTAATGAAAAGAAAACATAAATAGTAGCAAAAGGAGGAACAATGGGTGACTAAGAAAAACGAAAGGTCAGGAGGATTGGCGAGGGGGATCGGGTGATACACGGCTCACAGCGCCGTTAATGAGAAAAAGACACAACCGCGATGGTGACGGCTCCTCGCTTCTTTGTTTCTGATTAAAGCCACCAAAAATAACTGAGCCCCTCGAAAGGGTGCTTCGGTTACGTGTGCACAGATACGGACACGCTTTCAGCGTCGAGTCCGACAATGTCGAAGGAAAGAGTAATTGGAAATCTGAAACACGAGGACGCTGTTGACTCTTTTCAGGTAGATGGTATTTAATGTGTCCAGGTTGTGCAATGGGGAAACACGATCGTGATGTTCTCACTTTTATCGAAGAAAAATCACGATGGACAATGTTCTTACTTCTCTTTGTCCAAATTATAATGACAAAGGATTACTTGGTATTATTAACACTCGAGGGATTCTCTGAATAGATTCTCAGAGCGCCTACTCTGCATATAAACAATTTTATCTAGATAACGGGGCGTTACTTTTTAAGAATTCAGACCTAGGGTTATTTTTCTTGTAAAAATGAATCGTAATTGTGGGATAACATTTTTTCTCACAATAGTTCTTAAGTTCAATAGTTTTTAAGGAAAAATGACTTGAAAGATACCCCGCGAACACCACTCGCGTCCGACTAATATTGGCAATTTCTACTCGTGTTTGTGACTGCAGACACTGACAGTTGGTGGTGCTATCTTCTAAGTATCGAAGACTGTTTAAAGCTGATAACAACGTATCGCAGTGTCAATGTTTACGAATACAAGTAGAAATAACGAGCAGACGAATTTTCACGATCGATTTCCTCGAAAAAGAACGCTGCCCGTAAACGTGTTCCACGTTGACCTCCTTCGGGAAAGAATTAAAAAGTAAACGGTACCACGAAGCCTACACATATTTATGCAGTACATTTCACACGAAATTCTCCGCAGTTTTTAGTCTTATTTCCTCACGCACGACTATTCCGTAGCTCCCTAGGCGCAAAAACAAAACGGGTACCCCATATTCCTATCTTTCCACGGCCGCGAATTTTTCCTCGCGCTGTGTAAATGAATTCTCCCCTATCCTTATGAAAAAAGTAATTTTGCATACGGAAAAGGTACGGTACACCGTGTTATCATGAAACTTGGGAATTTTTAGAGAGAGAGAAACGTGGTAGCCACGATCGGCAATTAAAATTATCGTTTCGTTATACGAGTCTTTTATGGTATTATTACATATTTAATGGTTAGCATCTGGATGGGTTTAAAAATGTTCGTAACAGACTTCTTTAACGTTTGTTGTAGCCTTATTTAATTTAAATTCATTGTGCAATAATGGTGTACGCCAGTCAACGCTTCTGAAATAGCATCGACCGAATTAATTACTAGAGTCTGATATTAACAAATATTTACTGTAGAGATTTTCTGTAAAATTGGGTTTGGTTCACTTAGAATCAATTGATCGTATAGTGTTAATACATCATTCCTCCCTCCCTCTTCTCCCTCCTGAAGGACTCGTGGAGTAACTGAGCTCTCTATTGTTCTTTCGCGAGGGGTATTGGTTATAAAATAAGTACGCGACAACGTTGGCCCCAGCCACCCCTCGCCCACCCACATTCAATGGTTGTATAGAATCAATAGTTAACTCGTCTTTTCATTGAGCTGAACTTTCGAGCAGACTGTCGTGGCGCACCTCGCAGTCGAGCTTGTAACGAAGTTGTTAGCGAACGAGTAACAAAAGTAGTTACCACCGCTGGTGCGGAAAGTTAAATTCGATTCGTCCGAGGGAAAGTTTGACCGTGTACGTAGTTTAAGGGATGGAAACTGGACGGATTGTTCCTTTGCGGAGTTAAGTACACGACGAAAATTTCTGAGTACGTTCAAGATGCACAGGGACAAAGAGAAATGGACGAAGATTATGCGGGGAACAATGATTAACAGAGACGAAGCCAAAGAGGGCCACATTTCTTCGCAAATGCAACCACGCATACATTTTATTAGCAAAAATATAGATAATCGTTAAGAATAGATCATGCTATATTTAGACCCACGATCCTCGGATCCACAGTCGACCGCTTTACCTACGCGACCAATCCCGTACCCTACGTTTCGTGTTCTTATTTGACTCCTTATTGTTGGGTATGGGAGGCGCGGACACTACACTAATTTAATTATTCTTCTATTCCTTGCATCATTTTAAGTCCGCCCAAAAAAACAGAGGAACAAAGGAGAGGAACGCCAGTTTATCCCCTCTTCCTGGTTTTGTTTTTTTCCGCGATAACTTTCAGCTACAGAACAGTCCAACTTTTTTTCTAGCAGTCTCATATACCACCCGAGGAAATAGACAACTCTACGCGGCGCGCAACGGTATTTATAAATTCGCTGGTAGAAAACCGTGCCACGGTTAGCCGTTTTTTTTTTTTCTTCCATAGAATTTGCCTTTATTAAGAATAAACGAGTATCTCGTTGGCGATCTTGTCGGCAGCGAGCATTCGCGCACGAAGTAATAACGAATGTTTTGCGGATGAACGACGCATTAAATTAGATCAGGGTTTCTCAAATTGCAGAACATCACGACCGTTGGCGCGTTGGATTTAGGTTAGGGGTTGGCAAACTTTTTCCTCCAGAAGGTCGAGTAATAAAAATTCTGGACTTTGTGGGTCAAGAGGCAATACCAAGGAAATTATCCACGTAATTGTACGTTAGATGGAGAACACGTAATCGTTTAATTATGAAGCATTACTCAATTACTATTTTTCAGGTACATTCTTTAAGAAATCATTGTAGGATGTGGAATTAATTACACTCTCTCCTTGAGGGATATTCTCTTTTTTTTTTTTTTTTTTTTTGACCAGATTCAATATTTAAGCTCTTTTTACAATCAAAGTACTCGACACAAACGTTTGAATATAAAATATATATATATATAAAAAAAAAGAATTTGCTAAAAGTATTTAAAGACCATGTATTACTTGATTACTACTCTTCAAGGAAAATCGCTCTATTATAACGTACATAGTACATTTTTTAGGTAAATGATAAATTGGCTCTCATTATTTCTATCTATGTGTTCTTCGAATCCCTCGCACGAACTTTTTCGATTTATTTATGCGCCACAACAACTGGTAAAGCCGACGAACAGGTGAATTAGTGGAAACGTTTCGCGGCATATTGTAACGGGGGGGAAAAAAAAAATAATAAAACGCGAGCGACCGCGATGTCGACCCAAATCCGACAAATGCATCGGAATCGGATTCCCATTAAAATAGCTTTTCGTTTCGAACGAGCCGCCGAATTGTAACGTATTTCGATAAACAATTTTTCACCGTTTTATCGTTTATTCCGCGAATATTTTTCGTCTCGTGCGCGGCTATTAATAGGTTTCGCGATGCTTAGAGGAACTAATGGAGTTAATTTCGATGGCGTTTATCGAAATACGACGAACGCTCTCGTGTCCCGTTGCCATTACAAGGCATTAATACCTTTTCACAGTGCGCTGAAAGCGCGTGTTTCAACAGCGAGTTGGACGGTGTTAGATCGACTTTATAACAACTTTAGTTCCAGTTTATATTAGACTATTGCTTCGGTTTCATTTCCTGCAGTTCTCTGTCGAGTTGCCGGCGTCCCTACGTGCGAACTAACTTCGAAGCTAATCGATGCATAGGTTGTCCGAACGTCGATTCAACAAAACTTATTGTATACCGTACTGTTATTAATACTTGAACGCTAGTTGCTAGTTATTCATTTGCGCGTAAACACGAGCTTAGCGAAACTGCTTCCTTTTTAACGTGGCGAATTTCTGTTATTATCGAATATTGCATTAAATCTGTAGGTGGTAGAATTCGGTATATCGCGATTCAGAAGTCACCAAATATTCAGATATTTGTGAAAAGTCGTCATTTTTACTGCAAGTGTATAGAGCTATTCAAGTAACGAAGAATTACGCCCTCATCTATTTAAATAAAATATTCAGGGGTTGCGCCCTATTTGAAAGAAGTATCGCACACTAAAAATTTACTGTAATCCTCTTTGAGCCGTAAATAAACGGAACAAACAATAAATAAAATAGAATTTGTATCAACGAACACCGGGACGCGAATATTTTTGTCGCGCGAAAGTTGGACGTCCTTTCATCATTCATAATGCGAATTGATATAAATTTTCATGTACAAAACAATAGCGTTCGAAGCGCCAACGTATCCGAATATTAATGGAAGTCACCGTGCAACTATGCCAACAGTCGCTGCTCGTTATCGTTTATTGATTATTGCGAATTTTTCCGAGCGGAGAAAGCATTCCAACTTTCAAATTCTCCCTTCGTGGTCTTCCGTTCTTTTTTTCGCGGCAGCTTTAAAACAACCAGAGTGGGAAAAGTTTTCTCATTTCAACGGAAGAATTGACTGGGGACAAAAAATGTTTTCGCTTCACGCGAGTTTGAATCGAACGTAACGAGAAGGAAGAGGCTCGTCTCAGTATGTGTATAAACAAACCTCTCACTCGGTATACAATCCTTCGGTTTCACGTCACCGACTATTATTTCGTAATTTTTGTACTACTGGATTACTGAGTGATACGAATGAAAAAACCGAAAGTAGTAAACGCGATGAGCAAAGCTTTTGCAATATTCTGTATCGCTCTGGGGTTTCATAAATTGAAATATATAAAGCAAGTGCAAACACGAGTTAATTCGTGACCGGTCAACTATGTGTTAAGTTGGTAGAACAAGGCCAGAGAATCTCGAAGAAGGAAAAAGGGCACGCTCTGTTTAATCCATTCTTAGAAAAACGTTATTCGTGTTGCGAAATCGTTAATGAGGCCCTAGAGGTAGACGTCGCTGCAAGATTACGACCCTTCGAACGGGATGCCTTCTTTCGTACGCTTCGGTAACCAATAACTTCATAATTGGGTCGTTAGAGGAAAGCTTTATTGATCGCGAAATTAAATTTAATCCCTTCCCGAAGACGTGGCACAAGTGTACACAATCGCGTCACGTGCACGGAGAATGTCACCGAGGACGAACTTGTTATTTGACTGAAATCCCCTTTCGCGAGTCAGCACTGCGTAGTCGTCGATGAAAGTATCTCTGATATTTAGTATAGCCACTGTTGGGCACTGGAAAATTCTATCTGGAATAAATTTCCATTTATTGATTTCAGTAACGAGACTTACAGCTAGGTTAAATACATCGAAGCTCTGTCATCGAATAGAAACATTGTACCTTCCATTCGACACCTATCTTTGGAGGTATCGAGGGCAGTCTTGCATCTTTTAATGGCGTGCTGCTGTACTTGCGTTCTAGTTGTCGAAAGAAGCTACGTTCTGCTCAGTAATCAAGAGGGTTAAGGGAATGCTCTTTCTTTAAGACCAGTTTCCTGGCAATATTCATGATTTACTTAGACGTAGCAAATTTCAGAAGTTTACGTTATTCGTACGCATACAGTAAGTCTTAGAAATATTCGTACCTTCTACGTCTATTAAAAAAGTTTGTCTAAATTAAACGATAGGTTTGATGTTTCCAAATAAACGTTTCATTATAAATATGTACATGGATAAACTTTATTGTATATATACAATGAGAAATTTATTTGAAAACATCGAACCTATCGTTTAATTCGGACAAATTCCTTCGATAAACACAGAGGGTACGAATGTCTATGGGACCGACTGTATATACAAAATTTGATACACGAAATATTTTGAAGACCTCAAGCAACAAGAACATTAAAAAAATCTACTTTTTAATCGAGAAAAGAGTACCCTCCGAACAATGCAAAATCGGTACGAGGAGTTGATTAGGTCACGAGACAGTTAGGCGTGGGCAAATATCAACGGTAAATACCGCGACGATTGTCCGAGGAAGATTAGCAGCGGGTTCCCGTGGCCGCTACTTCCGGACAACTTCGCGTTTGTTTAGGATCCCCGCCGATGTTGCGTAAAATTTACTTCCCATATTAGCCGTTCGCCGATCCATTCGGGTATTTGCATAATAAATGTCCACGGATAGATGAAATATTGAGTTGCTCAAGCGCCCAGGTATACTCGTAATCTGTAATTTATCCGCGCGGATACACGCGCTCAATGTGGCAGAAATGCTCGTAATCCTAGGCCGAAGATAAATTATCAGTGGCGCAGCGTCGGCTGGCGAAGTGGCTAAAAACTTCCCGAGCATTGAAATATTGGAAAGTATCGCGCATTGGCCTCTTGGTTATTCATACGCAAAGAAACCGAAGGGGCACGTTTCTTCTTGAAAATGGGAAAGAGTTGGCGGTATACAACGTTTTTATACGACGCACTGTATGCAACTGTCGTTGGAAGAACTTGAAACTTTACGCGTTCTTCCTTACTATTTTATATACATGGTGTTCCAGCCTAAGTGATACAGAGCTCTAACTCCAAAACTGTCGGCCGAGTGTAAAATTTCAAATATGGAAATTTTATGGTAAAATGGGGCTCATGTCTCAGCGCGAAGGAATTTTTGTTACCTTTGTTATTTAACGTGATACGATGGTCAAGTTGCGTTTTTCAAATGGAACTATATATTTTGTTTACGTCGTGTTTGGTCTCATTTTAATCAGAAAAATGTCAGGAATATGATGGTAACAGTTTTACAACAAAAACGGTAATAATAAAAAAATGTTTGATCGTTGCATCAGCATTCTCTCATTGAGATATCCGATCCCGGATCATGTTACTGTCCATTTATCGTAGAGAAACTTGCGCATTTAAGGAGACTGTTGAATTATATATGTATACACTCGCAACTGAAATCAGATGTGAGAGTGCTTACGTAGTTAGGCTAAGTATGGGCACTCGCGTGGGATTTAATTCTACTGAAAAGAAAATATGGGATAGACTTTTTCGAAATACTCGGACAAGATTGGATAGCACATTTGGGATAGCTTCGAAGACAAAGCTCGTTCGCCGTTTGTTTCAATCGACGACGCGAAAGATGCAATTTAAAACTCATCCCGCGAGTGTAAATGCCAGGGAATTTGAAAACGCAATGAAAAATGTATGGGAAGCGAGCCAATCAAATATTTATACTTCCATGATGGAACGTTTGAACACCTGCTGGATTAAAGTAAGTTCCAGGCATAAAGTATGAAACGTGTCGCGGAGAAGCGCGCTTTTAGTTGTTATAGTTTGATGGCTTTGTTCGTGGGAGAACTTGATTCAGAGGAAGTGCCTAGTTTCATTTAGGTTTCAAAATCGCAGCGTATATATTTTATGAAATTAGTTTGATATCGGAGGCGGGCCAATTTCTCATTTAAATACGAATTTAGAATAAAACATAAAGAATCTCCTATACGTCAAATAAAAATTAAAACTTGAATCACGGAACATTTCACAGAGGGATATTTCACAGAGGTAACAAATAAAAATACTGTTGCTCGATCGAATAAACGTCGTAAATAAATCACTACGCGTTGCTCTTCCCGTCATCTATTATTCGAATAAAATTTTGCCTGTCTCCGTTTGGTGCTACGTTAAATTCAAATATTATTTCACATGAAAAAGTTTACGCATCGCTGCCATAGATCGTCGTGTTCGGAATTATGTTTAACCGTAGTTAGAAGGTTTCGAACGCGCAATATTTTCTGGGACGTTAATGTTATCACTGGCGTGGAAATTCGCAGGGGTATTTATACTATTTATAAAGCTCGCGTGTAATACAAGTTAAAGGATGATAATTACGCGGTATAGAACAAGTTGTAATTAATTCTACTGAAATGTACAAATGGTACAATTGAATTATTTTAATTAATATTCGAAATTTATTAAAATAAATACACAGCAGGACGTTACTTTTATATACGGAATTATTCAGTAAATTTTATCGTAACATTTATAGATTGAACATTATACAAGGAACATTGAATATGGTTGAAAGATTTCGTCGTATTCATCGATAAATAATTTCGTTACTTTGAATCGTAAGCGCGGGAATGTTTCAGGGCTTTCGTTTAATTGTGTCGCTTGTTTGCATGATCGTCTCGTTACGCAATCTAATGAAGCGGGTTAAGGAGGGTGGAAAATAACGTTTAATTGATTCGCATCGAGCACCTCCCAGTCCGACGTCTGTTCTGACGCTAATAAACTTCTGTTTCAGATGACCTCTTTAGTTCCGGAGACACGACGGCCGACGACGCTGAAGGTGAGTCACTTTCAGTCAATTTCGAAACTTTCCAGCGAGAGTTTAAATTGAGTGTGTTTAGTATTCATCAGCGATCGAGTTTAAGGGATTAAAGTGTAATTACGAGGGCATGTTTGGCTTTTCGTTAATCAACCGCGATTCGAGTCCATTTGGACTTTTAAATGAGCCTGTATTAATGGGACCTGTGCTATTTGTGAATATTTTTTGTTCAAATATAGGGAAATTAATATTCTTTTAAGATCAGTTTAGAGGGGACCACTCGTGGTTAACATAAACTTTTCTTATTGCAGCGTTTTGGTAGCAGGATTTTAATAATTTCAGGTTTGGAATTACTAAACTCAGAATTAAGGCAAGTTTCACGTTATATTAGATTGCCAGGAGTATTTTAAAAAATCTTTAGAACTTTTAAACCGTCTATTTATTCGCGATCTAGGACAACTCCTGAACTTCCAAGGAGTTCGAAATAATGTATGGCGACGAAACGTCCAGTTAGCGGAACTGAGAACGACACATCCCGAGTCTAACAATTAATCTTCTTCAAAGAGACTTCTTAGATAAATTTAGTTTATTTCATATCCACGACAGATTAGCGAATCGCGCAACGTAAAATCGCGCAACGTAAAATCGCGCAATTCACTTACGACGGACGTAAATTCTTAGCGTCGGTTTTCATTCGATTATTTTCCCGTTCCAGCGTCCCGCGATATTTCCAGCTGTCCTTATTTCTCGTGGGTAGCTATTGTTGCGATGATAATAAATTGAAATTTATCCGCGAACGAATCCCCCGGTTCCCTTTGGCGATGGAACGTGTAACATTTTTCTCTTCGTTTCTTTATTTCTGTGCATCGATCGACGGTTATTAATATCGTCGTTGAAACCTGGTTATTTCTCGTGCGCCAATATCGCGTATTCAATAATACGTTTGATGCCCGACAAACTTTTTCCACGTGCGTTGGTCGGATAACTGAAAAACTGCACGCGGAAAAAAACCACGTTGTTGGTGCAACGCCAGTAACTCCCAATCGTCATTTCCGAGTTTCTATATCACCGCAATAGTATCGCACGGGGAGTTTCTAAAAAGGATCTAGGACTGTCGTTGGGAAAGGTTTAATACACGATAACGAAGACTGGTCGAGGTTCGCTTGTAAAATCAATTTAAACACTTCCAAACGTGGCCAATTTCTTCGAGTATAGCGTACAGTATTTCTCATTCAAAAACGAATCAAAAATGTGTAATGTTTTTTAATACGAGGCTTTGTTTTCGTAAAATCGTCTTTGGAAATTTATTTAATGCTAGAGCAATTACACACTACTGAGCTCGTGTAACGAATAGAACGACATGTCTCTGATTGCCTTTCAAAAATCATAGTTTCATGTAGCGGCAAAGTTGGTTCGCGGTACTTCTTCATGCAAAAATGAAGGAAAAATTGGCAACAACGATTTTCAACTCCGGCCTTTGTTTTGAAAATAATTGATTTAAAAATTCGTTGGAATAGCGCGATATTGCGCGTGGAGATAATATTGCGTATAATACCGCATATTTCAACTGGTTTTAAATAATTCGAAGGAATTAATATTCACGAGGGTAGTAGCATTTTCACCCCTCATGAGTCGATACATCGGGAATATTTATTTGCTATGCGAAATTGGCTTTAAAACATTCATGTTTACGCGATACAACAAAATTCGAGATAAAATCCGATGAAATCCATTTTCATTTTTTTGTTAGTTATTTAGTTATTTATCGTCGCATCAACCACTAATTGGGTTATTAGCGACATCTGTGAACTTTTAATGTTTTTGGAGAAGATTAGTGTTCATAAGAAATTTCAGGAGCTGTAGTATATACTTTTTTTTTATCAGTGACATTTTCCCGTACTTGTTCTCGCGGAAATACATCGAAAATGTTGAATAAAATTTGTTGGTACATGGCTTCTCGAATAACCCCATTTGAAAAGTTTGCTTCGCGCGTGGGTCGAGTGCTGCTTGACTATTGTGCCACATCCAGTGCGATATGATCGTGTTTGTTCGAATTGACTCGAACTATCAAAAATATGGTAAGATTGACAGCTAATGGATGGTGTCGCGATACCATCGGTGTTTGCAAACCCCCAAAAAGCAGAAATAGTAAACAATGGACGGGCGCGTTAGGGGAGCGCGCGTCGGACAAAGTTTCGAAATCGATTTTCACGAAAATAAAGTTACGCATAAAAAAAAGCTCGATTTCGCATTTTCAATTCGGTTTTACATGGAAAATCACTCCCTCCTCGGTTGTTTCACGCATTCTAACATGTACCGACGTACCGTGCTCGGAGTGTATTGAAGCAACGCGGCGTTTTCAAAAAGCTCATATTTTTGTTTAAAATTCGTCCAACCTGCCATTATATTCCCTTTTTTTAGTGTCATTTGACGACAAAGCAGCCCGACGTGCGTTAAAAGAGCCAAAATAATATTCTCCACGTTTAGAGGCGAACAAAAATATCCCGAAATAGTGCCACCGAAACGAACAACGCTTGCGAAAGTTTGGGGAATTTTGTTCGTTTACACGAGGTGGTTTTACAAGCGAGTGGATATATATTTTTGGTGACGAGTACCGGAGTGGTCGATGTAATTTTTCATTTTCTATGTAGAGCCAGGAATATTTAACAAGATATAACAAATACTAAATATCACGGAATTAATGAAAGTAAATTCATTTAAAGTTCGTTTCCATTAAAGAATATACATTCGCTTATCGCGAGCAATATTTTAGAGGACAGAAAGGAAGATGGCACGCGGAATCACTTGTAATTACATTCTTCGTCCAAGTTATGTACTTTTGCGATGGAGTATATGTAGGGGAGACGGTGGACTCGCATAAGCGAGGAATTGAATTACTCGAAGAGACGAAGGGAAGCCGTCGCGAGGGTCAGCCAGGCGGCAGTCGAGATCCACGAGGCGCGAAGGAACTAATTCAATTTCGTAGGCGAGAGCGGTTCGCCTCTTCAGAGACAAGCACGAAAGGGCAACAATGCCGCGATAAGAACTTTTCTTTTTAAAGAGAAATACGTTAGCCGGTTCCGCTCGGTGGATCTCGACTGGGAAGGGACGAAACATCGCTGAGAAACCGCTGGAGTTAACGAAAGAAATTAGAGATGCGTAAAATTCCTTGGAACGCGATTTCGGGTCAGGGATAAAGGATAAACGATTTATGTTTCTTTCACTTTTAACTAAATTAAAAATATGGGTGGCAGAACAGAATTTTCGAGTTAGTAGACTGGGGTTGTTCGTGCATTTATGCCAATAATAGGGAAATCGATGAACAAAAATGTTTTAAATGCCGATTTTTGATAGGTGGTACAGGTCTGAATATATCGAAGTAGTTGAAAACAAACAACATGCATACATCCCTTAAAAGGTGGAAAGGTTGTGGAACTAAATCGCACTATTAAAATTCAAACGTGTTTTTGAATGTTTCTTAGAAATTAGCACGAACTTTCTGGACAACCTAATACCATTCAAAGAGTAGAACGTTCTTTCGTTTAAGTTGCAATTCTTGATCTGCACCCTTCATAATATTTGCTATGAATAATTTGCGTAAACATCCATAAACGAGTCTATTTATATCATCGAACATCGATCCAAAAAGTAAACGCGGATAGAACGGGAGTAATCGAACAAGAAATGCGAGCTCCCGATTCACGTTCAATTGGAAATAATCCACAACGTTGATTACTGTTTACTTGTACTCGATAATAGCGAGCACACAGTGGTCCCCGCAACCGGAGTTACCAGAACGAACGTAAAAACGAAGGCGAAGGTGGGCAATTAAATTGTTCCGCTCAGCTAGGACCCAAGGGCGGTTTCAATTTGGCTGTTGTAGGACAGATCTCGCAAAACGCCCGACAAGAACGTTCCTCTTCCTCTGCGCTCTTAGATTTCGTTCTTCGACGACTAACGGACTTCTCGGAGCCGCTTTTTGCGAAACTGCTTCGAGTTTCAACGAACAACCACGCCACTAGCGTCGTCTTGTCGACGTTACAGAATTAAGCAATTTTATTGTCATCCCGAGACGATAGCAGACTTCTGCGCAATGGCATCGGCGTATATCAGATTTTATTAACACGTTGATTGCTAGACGTATATTCTTGAAAATTTCTACTAGGATTGAATATTATTTAGTCTATCGGAGACTACATAATCAAACATTTATCGTGGTATTCATTTTTGTAACTTCGTTAAAATTCGTATCCTTTGTTGCTCAACTTGTACAATTATTTATTTTCGTGCTTCAGCGAAAAGCACTGAATCCCCACATGCGTTAAGGGGGAAGGGCGTTTGGTGGACTTTGCGGATCATTCTGTGTAGGACAAATTTCATGTTGATTTATCGAGGTTAACTTTAAGGAGTTATTCTTTTATTTTGGGTAAAGAAATATTCTTTTGAAACCCGACAAAGATTCGCTTTGATTTAAAATTTGTTTAGATATAATATTAAATACCTCAACGTGGAAAGGTGAAATAGTAAACCAGAAATAAATAGCGAAACGTTTCTCTATTTTGAGCTCTGTGTACATTGAGAATCGAGGTTCGAATCATCTTCGATACAAATAAGAACAGAAGGACAATCGCTAAATTTAATGAGAAGAATTTCTGCGCGTCCGCGATATCGGAAACGATCCGACGGAATTGGTTCGTCAGTGTTCGAGCCACCGCCGCGGAGTTGAGAATGCCACCGTTAGATCCGGGATTCTTCTCTCGATATATAATTGCCGGTGAGTCGAGGAATTTCTGGTAGAAAATGTTCCGAGGGATTAACTTCATTCCCGATTAAAATTTGGATCAAGAGATTGCGTCTGGAGTGATCTCAATTAAGGAATCTTAGGCGTTTCAGCGAAATTGGACGGCAATTACACCCGGAAACGATTTGTTCCGATTGCTTGTTAACTCGCGCTGGTTTTACGCAGGAAATTAAGTAACGAGATCCTTAGGGTAGGTTCTAAAATTACCATTCAACTTCTGGGTCTAGATGTGTCCTTTTAATATTTTATTCGTGATGAGACCGTGAATGTTTATGTAATACGAATGTTCATATTTTTATAGATTAAGGGGAAAAAATTGGTACTTGAATTGATTGAAAAGATTCAGACTCGAAAGAAAGTATGTTCTAATCTCTAAACATGCATAAGGTGTATATTATTGTTGATACTTTATGTATTTTTTCGTTTGTGCACATTCTCACAGATTTCTTCGTATTTCTATTTCTCATAAGCATTCGCGATCTATTACTTGGAGAGATTAAAAACTAAATAGACATCTATGCAATAGTATCACTGAAGAGCGTAAGTACTTGTCTCATTTAATAGAGCCCTTAGTGTTACTTAACCTTTCGTGTCTTTATACTTTATACCACATTTCTTGCAATATTTTTCAAGTTAGGAGATTTCTGCATTCCATTAACGTATAACAACGTTCTGTCAACCTGAGTTCTCACCAATTTTACCAACGCTACCGTAATAGTTCAGACGCATTTAAAATACGCGATTCAGGCCAACGGTGTCCTTGAAGACGAGACATAAAGTTGAAGAAACTAATCGAGGACGCTATTATTATAAAATATTCCTCGCTCAGAGGGAACCCTTTCTTTTCGAGAAATGACAAAAGTACATCTGACTCAGGGTTCTCCATGAAATATGTATATATCCGACCGCAACGAGATGTTTCAAAGTTCTGCGCCATCTTCCTCGTTCCCTGGAAGAAGTTGCCGTGGTCGTTTGGAATCTTCGCAACTCGTTAGTATAGCAACTCCACGGGTCGGAGGATTGTCGAGAAATACAATTCCGGATCGGCGTCTGTTTCCAGTTTCGAGTTCTTAACAAATATGTGGAAGTCCGCGGAACGTCTTCGCGCTTTTACGGACTTCCGGAATGCCTCGAGTTTCTGCAGTCGATAGCTGTTTGGCAGTTCCTCGCGATTCTCGGTTCTCAGTTGGTAGCGCGGAACGTTACTTCAAATCGTTTTTACTCTTTTCTTCTCCCGGCTGGGCTCCTTGTAACGGAAACGTTAGCAGCTACGAGTTCTGCTGCTATTCTTGTGACACCGTCTTCCAAATTGCATCCCTTACGTACAATCTTCTGCGAAAAAATAATTAATTGATAGTCGAGGGGTTATTCCTTTATTTCTGAGGCTTGAGAAATGGATTCCTCGTTGATATTCTTACCAAACCGTTGATATTATACCAAATTATATTTGAAAAAACGTCGAGATTGTCATTGATAGAACACGAGTCAAAAGTAGATTTTTTTTTTAAATTCTTTGTGCTTGAGATTTTTGAAATATTTTTACTAAATTATATTAAAATAAATGTTTAATTGCCGAGGTTGTTAAACACATTTCCTTTGGCTTGGTAAGGAAAAAGGTTGCGAACCGCTGTTTCACGGTCTCGCAGGCTCTTATACATCCTCGAGGGAGGGAAAGTAATCAGTGAAATATGAAGTTCAGAAACAAAGGCACCTGAAAAAAATATAAAGAAGGAACGAAATCAGAATAAGAATAATAAAGAGTTGTTAATGCTTAGCAATGAATGCAGGGGAGAAGCGAATCGTGGGGTTTGGGGAGATTATATAATAATATCATGTGGTCCAGGAGAAGAAAGGATCGTGGTACTTGAACACGTGATGCATAAATAAACAAAGATTTTATTCGAAGAACATTGTGGTTGCAGATGCAGCTGCGCTCCAGGCAAAGATAACATCGTAGACATTATTAAAAGGACTTGTGTCGTCTTTGAATCCGTTGAATATTCCTGGAAACTGCAAAGTTTTCAACACAGGTAGAATTTTGTTGAAATTAATTGGTGTCGAGTGAAAACTCACAGCATTATGCAGATTAAAGTACAGTTCGTTCTATTGTACGTATTATACTAAAAATTCTGTATGCTTTTGAAGACGACCCGAATGTAGGTCGAAAGCGTAGAATCGTGTTCGGCGTCTTGCTTGAATTTGAAGTGAACTTTGGATGGAATCATGTTACCCACGTATCCCGAGGATGACTCTAATCGAAAAGTCGAGACGTTATTTCCATACGTGCCAGTCTCTCCGTCGAAATCAAATTTGGTCCGAGGAGCGAGCAATGATCATCTTTAACTGGCACGAGGACGAATACTCGAACGTATTATAGCGTCGGCGATGATACGTTTATTTGTGCGAATGCAGAAAATATATACTCGTATCGTCAGAATCGCGGTTTCCCCGTTGCTCTATAGCAGTGGTGCGCAAACTCTACAAATAAACGAAATTGTTCCAAAGGCCAATTCGACGTGTCTAACCAAACTTTTTAAACATAGTACACCCATAAATCCAAGTGATGTATAGTTTTGCAGTATGGACATTCAAGTCCATCAAAATATTGGTACATGGTTGGAAACACGTGTTCGTTGAAAGAACTTTGAAAATAAAAATCAGCCATACCAGTGTACCAGTTTTATTCGTTTATTTATTTAAGAGTTTTATACTAGGGTGTCTAGCTCAAGGACACCGAGTTTTTGCTATTTTATTCCTTGTGCGCTAATTAGAAAATTTGTAAAACGACACCTAGGAACTCTTGCATTCCACAGATGAACAGTATAGGTTATAGTATAAGGTTAAAGTACGAGAAGATGGAACACACTCGTCTTTAAAAGTGCAAAAATATATTTCACCAAGGAATTATCATTTGAGAGCATTTCCATCCTTGAACTTGCTTTCAACTAGGTTTCGCCAGTCGGATGAACCTAATGGAGGGTTCCAGTTTGCGCACCACTGCTCCCGAGGAACTGGTAATCCTCCAGAGAGATATCCGTCGACTGTTACCTTCGTTCGCGGACCCTGAGCATATTTGCGCCGGTAAAACGAACAGATTGTCCCAAGACTCACGGCAACGGTCCTTTTTATCAGCCACGGGCCGCGAAGGGACGCGAAGAGGGATAGAAAAGACGGTTCCACTTCGACGCAGCGAAATAGATGTTGCGAGCACGGGCTGCGAGCGTCGCCTCCGGCGGCCGTGTGCTCCTGATGAAACTTCCCCCGCGTTTTCGATTAAAAAACAAAGACACGGAACGACGGGGACCGAGAGGGAAAAGAACTCCCGGAATATCGATAAAAACAAAGTTTATACCCGTGAGGGAGTTAAATGAAACGAAGTTTTCTATTAAAAAATCGTTCCGGGTTTAAGTGAATTTCCAAAGTTTCGAAAATCGGTCGCGCGAGTCGCCCATGGAAAAAAAAAAAAGGATTAATCCGCCTTTGCGATCCGACGAAATACATCTCTCCGTCCCCCCTCTGGTATTAATTTCATTGAAAAATTTATTTTCGGTTTCTAAGCTTCGCGACGAAACTTCGCCGTCGACCCCAAGACGTTCAATTACCGCCGCCAGTCGACTTATCCTTTTCTTTCGTCGCGAGCTCGTTTCTTATACAGATTAATTTTCCACCGTCTCCCTTTCACCCCCATTTCATCGAGTTTTTCTTTACGACCGCGTTCATCTTTGCCGCGCGAAACGTGACGGGGACTGGGTTCGCGTTACGTTCACGTTCGAAATATAAAACCATTCGAAATGAATAAATAAGTAGAATGGAGAGAGTGGAATTGTAAATTCCGTTGTTCTTTGAGCACGGCAAAGTATCGATACTTGTTTCTTTCATCGTCACGAAGAACATCTCTCTATAGTCATCTGTATACAGTTCGTGCAACATATTTCTCGTGTACTTCTGTCATTTTATGTTTATTTCCCTTATAAATCCACAGCAAGCCTTTGGAAATATTGGAGAATTCCAAAGGAAGTTGATTTTATGCAAGAGGAAGCTCCCCAGCTTAAACTTTCTCCCCAAAGATCCCCCAAGCGCTAATCTTCGTCATCTTAAATTCCACACTCCCGAAACGTCAAGTTTCCCAATCCGCCCGACACCCCCGCTTATCATTGGATTAGCTCCATCCCTAAACACGACCAACAAAAATTTGTCATCTACGTAATGGAGCGTGCAAGTTGGTACCTGGTACATATTCCAGAAAAGTAATTGGAAAAGTGGGAAGAAGAACGCGGTCCGTGTAGTTGCGTGAGATCCCGTCTCGCGGGAAATTCAAGTGGTTCATAAAGCGACCGGTTATCCAAGAAAGAAGGGAATCTCAAGTGCGAAAGTCCCGCGGCTGAGAAGAGTCCAACGAAACCATTCGTTAAAAAGTTACTCCCCCGGGTGCAGGAAGACCATCTTACTCGCTAATAGCGCCGAATGGAATTACATCTAATGGAGAAAAGGAGAGGAAGCGCGCCGGCTTGGTGGTGGATTTCAAAGTCTGTCGTGGCTTTAATCCCCACTGAAACAAGGGTCTCCGACACTTACGAAACGAAGCTGCTAGAGGCCAACGAATGTTACTTCCGACTCCGACCGACGTAGCCTGAAACTTGCCAGTCAACTTCGGTGCACAGAAATCTAATTACTCGCTGCGAACAGATTTCGAAGATTCACTTATTCGTTCGTTTATTTCGCGTGTCGCCTCGTGCTCGTTACGAAATAAACAGACTGGAGAAGAAAAGGTGGTGCAGGATGGGCGTGGATTGCATTAATCGGACCTGTTTCGACGTTCGATGGAGAATAATAAAAAGGAGGAAGATTACCTGAAGAAGTACGATCATGGAGAATATTTCTGATTTGTTCGTCAGGAGTATCACAATTTGTCCGGATGTTGTCCAAAGTGGTCTAACTTAGGTTCCTTCTCTTAATTGTACATTAAAAGGACCTGTCTAAATTAAGTATCAAACCTATTATTTAATTTAGTATATTAAAAGAAGGAACGAAACAAAAACAGCCATAATTCTCAAGCAGGAATCAAGACAATTAAAGTTGAGGATGAGTCCAACCAACGATCCAACCAAGTTCCACGCAAGTTACAAATTCGTCGAACTCAACGTCGACGAAATGTCTGGTTGATGGAGCCCGTCGCAAGGAGTTTGAAACGACCCCAGAAGTCAAACTCGACACGTGGATCATCTCCGAGATCGAAAGATTGGACTCGTAAATTAACGGATCGAGGGAACGCTTTCGCGTTTACCGAGTTCTGGGAGTTTTGCGCGGGTGTTGATACGGCGCGAGGATGGTGGTTAAGGTATTTGCAAGTAAAAGTAAATTTCGAAGCGTTCGCGGCCACACTGGGAGCAGGAATCCTCAAAGGACGGTGAATTCTCGCGACACTTAATGTATGCCACGTTCTCGATTTCCTTCTCGCCTCCCACTTGCGAAATAATTTGCGAGAAATAGAACCGGAGTCTCGGGTCCCCTGTAACCTTTGAATAAATGCAGAATTACGTTCTTTCGGCGCTTCTTTGCCTGTTAAGCAGGCGGAAGACGCGAATTCTATACCTCCTCGTTAAGCGTGGCCGGCAAACTGGCTACTGGTAATTAGGGACGTCGAGTTAGCGCCACAGTTGGTTGTTGTTCCAATGAATTTTTATTAATACCATCTTTGCGCCATCTTTCATGAGACTGCCCTTTATTAGAAAGGATTTAGAGCACAGGAAAAATTTGGATGATCGCATTGCATTAGCTTGGATAATTGAACAGTTCGATTTATTAACGTGCGATACTATCTGTAGAGACAAAATTATGTAGAAATTTATTTAAGAATTATTTAGGCTTGTTTAGGAATTTTTATAGAAACGAGCCAGTTTCTTGCGAGACTGTCCTGTATCAGAAGGTCTGGATTAGGGTTTAGATTACAGGAAAAATTTCAGTGGTCGTATTCTACTAGCTTGGATGATTCATTGAAGGGCAACACCACTTCCATAGTCTAAAATCGCTAATACTTGGGAATTTCCTCCGACGATTCATTCACCTCTTACACGATTCTGTCAACTTCCATAAAGCAATATTCACAAGACTTACAAAATTTCTCAGGTCCTAACTAGTATAAAAACACACCTCTCCGGAGATATAATTTCGTTAATTCGCCGAGTCTCGAGTAGACCGCAACTGAGTCGAAATCGTATCGGGGTTTAGCGAATGGTTATCGTCTGCAAACATGAGCTCCTTTGAACGAGCGTTGTCCAACGGTTATTGCAATAATTATCAATCGTACACGACGTTTCCTGCGTGGCTCGCCTTTTTCCATGACCCAGAATCGGCCCGTGGAAAAACGTTGAAAAAGAGCCAGGGCGGTCTTATTCATCTCCGCGTTCTTTGGGCGAAAACCTCTTTCGGCGGATGCGCGTAATCCCATTTCCGATGGTAATCTTCGCTGTAGCCGCGCAGCCCGAATAAAATACATATGTGAGAGTCGCGCGGAAAAAGAATTCACGGGCATCGAATATAAAGTAGCGTTCCCAATGCGAGTGCATTAGGGAGAGTCGAACGTTTCTCGATTAATGGGCTCTCGATAATTCAGTTAATTGGTTCGTCGCCCATTGGGGTGGATGCGTCGGATTAGCCCCTCCCCCCCCTCCCTTCCCCTTCCAACGTTTGTACCTTACTTTCAGCGGTAATTAAATTACTTCCAGAGATAATTCAAACGGTGCCGCGATTACCAAACACATCCATAACGAACGAACCACGATCGCGACTCGAAGAACTGATTCAAACTTCGAGAGTAACGTTTATCGAGCGTGTAAATTACAAACGTAACGATGCTCTCGAATGGCTTCGGAAATCTGGAGCACGCTTTTTCAACTGTGATTATAACTTCGAGGAGGTTGGTGCGAATAAGCCAGGACCGAAGGGGCGTGGTTACGATTGGAGACTTAAAAATACATTTAGGCATTTTGAAAATTTTATTTACATGCGTTAAGGTGGATGGAACTACCGAAGTAAGAGGATATCGATTTAGAAGATATACGAGTCGAGGCATGGAAAATAGAAAAAAATTCTATTACATAGAAATAGTTTGCACAGGCAGAACAATGTTGAACCTGTTTGAGCATCAAGGAATACTTGTGTACCCACGCCTTGAATATGCCTCAGCCCTTCGACTTCAATAAAAGAGATTTTATTCTTCTGCATAGCCTCCAAAAGGATTCAACTGCAACAAGTCCGCACTTTCGAGACTCTTTCGAGGCGCTCTTCTTGAAATACCTGATAAATTCACGAAAGGCACACAACGAGCCGTTCGTCCGAGTATTTCAATGACGATCGGCGTTGAATAAACAAACGATTTTAAGCAGGGCCTGGGAAAACAAAAATCCAACGAATTTCCGTGTGAGAAACGAGCGAGCCAGACATGACCTATTCATCCGTTAGGAGCCCGTTTGCTCAAGAACTGTCTGGCTACTCGAAATGGAACGTTGCACCTCCATGCATAAATCGTGTGGAGCGTGCAACGTCTAATGGAACTTCTTCCAATAATTCATGGAATTAATTATTCGAGAGATTGACACAAGATCGACACGTTAATCTCCTATTAGGAAAAGCAGGGAGTTACCGAACGTTGTAGATACGTTTAGCAACATCGATTAGGGTTGTTCAAGTCGAACCACCTTAGATATTATGCATTGTAAGAATAAGTATTCTTATTATATTTTTAATATTTCTATTTTAAGTATAATTATCGAGGAGAAATTGCATTCTTCGTTTTTTAAATGTTGAGAGTAGAACGTTGTGAATAATAAAAATATATACAAGTAAAGGTAGGGCGAGGATTTAAGTAGAAATTCTTATTTTTGTAACACTGATTGCATACTAAATTTAGCAGACAATATGAATTTACGTATCACCCGACAACAATTTTTTTTTCCGCTATGAGGGTAGACTTCTTATATCAATTTTTCCCTTCTACAATTACAATTTCCATATAATCTGACCTATACAGTAATTTTCACCCCAATATTATTTCGCCGAAGAGTACCTGGGATCAATATCGAAGCAATGGATACTTTTATCAAACTTTAATTAGCAACAAGTGATTACTGACACCAGTCATGGGGTATAAAACCCCATACGTTCATTTTTCGAGCCCGCCGATGTTATCTATCGGGCTGAGTTACCGAAATAGCCCGAGGGTGGCTGGAAGAGTTTCGTTTCCCGAATCTTTGACGTCCAATTAATGGTACCCCAGCGTCGGATTCGGGTCGCGAAAGGGACTGGGAATGGGAGGTGACGCGGGATTTGATTTCGGGTCACGAATCGCGTCGGTCCGCGTCGCGAATATATCTATAGCTCGGCCTTGAAGCAGCCAGGGTGAAAGGAGCAATCAATCTGACCCCTGTGCGTCGCCTCTCCCTGGCTTTCATTCTCTTTGACCCGATCCGAGACGCGAAACACTTTTCACGGTCCTGGAATACCGTGATACTCGAAAACGCTTTTGCCACGATTCCTCGGATCCCCTTGTCTCCGTTTCCCTCTCTCTCTCCTATTTCTTTTCGGCTCTGTTCGTGTTGCCCGACACGTCACGCGAACAAATTTCTATTGTATATCGAGAATGGCTCTGTCGAGCCGTACGTTGGGGACATAAATAACGATGGAGCAGCCGGAGGGCTCGCAGATTTTCTCCCCCACTCGGTCTCCGTGTGCGTTTCCCCTCCACCCTCTGCTTTGGCAATTGTAAATTCAATTTTGATAACGCTAGCCAGGAGGCAAAGCTCACCCACGGTTTCATTTCGTATTCCGTTCCCGCTCTTTTCGCGCCGGTTTCGTGATTTCTTTTTCTTTCACCCGCGGTCCGTCACGCTTCTTCCACATTATCGTCGATAATTCGTCGACGACGACACGCGTCGCATGCTAAACCGGGTTCGACGACCTTCCTGTCGACCTTTCCTGGTGAAATCGAAAAAAGAAAACGAAGTAGAACATTGGAGAACTGTAGAATAATTATATTTGGCGAGGAAAACGTACTCGTGCGTCGATATTTAATTCGACTGTGAATGTAGAACGAGTGTAGTAAATCCTAGAAATCCATTTATGAATACCGGGTGACTTATTCCCAAATTCCTACGCTTGTCCACTGTCGCTGAGAGTAATAGTTGAAATTAATGTAAATCCTGGGGAACGATAATGCATGCTTTTGGAGGGATAGGAAGTTAAAAAGTGAATACGATTTAAAATTTGACCACGTTCGTTTAAGCTTCCAAGTAATGTAAATAATTTGATTTAAATCGAAGCTACGAGCCACCCCTTGTCTAGAGAAGCATGTATTTATCGGTCTCGTTTGATCGTTTCGGCTTCGTTTTATCTTCGATCGACCAAATAACGTCGAGTCGTAAATTCCGACGGAAATCCCTTTTTTTTTTATCCAAATTCTTCCCCGTGACGTCCATTCCATCGTACTCCAGACACCCTTCGATTTCACCTTTGCATCCCCTAGGGACGAGAATAAAATTTGCTTTCTACGTGAAATCTTCTATAAAAAATAAACCATAGCACGAGCAGGAATATTTTATTTTTGATAGGATTTTGGGTACATGGATTTGGGATTAAATCGAGGTCGTTGTCATCGTACAAATAATTAACGAGCTCGTGACCAAGACATATTCGACAGACGTATCTTTAGCAAGGGATGCTCGTTTAAGCGCGACTTGGTTTCAAACGCAAGTGAGAAGCAACGATCGATAAACCGTTAATACTAATTAGTCGAAATATGGCGTAATCGTGAAATGCTCGAATTAAATCGTTCCACCATGAAGTGTTCGCATCGTCGATTTTATAAAAGGTAGAAATTAATACACATTCTTGGTATATCGTTGAAATAAAGTAGGTCGGAGGAGCCGGTACATCGCAATATTAAATTAAACGCGAAATTGCACGAAAACATTATTAGAAAATATAATGCATAATTAAATTACACGAAGCAATATTTCCTGAAAGGAGACAATAAATTCGGAACCCTGGGGTAATTAATGAAATGCGAAGTAGTCAAATTAAATCTTCCCACCATGAAATATTCCCATTGTCGATTTTATAAGAGGTGTAAGTTAATATAAATTCTTGTTATATGGAAATTAAACGGGTTCTAGATGGGGGATACGGTGCACGATTAAATTAGACGCGAAATATCAAGAAATGATATCGGTTATTTGAATTGCACGAAACGTAATTAAAATTCGCGTGATAATATTTCACGCGACCACCCCTTATATTTATCTCGCGCGCTTGGTATCACGGCGAGAGGAGTTTCGTCGTGAAAAGAAGCAATAAATTCAAAATCGCGGCGATACGGGTTGACGAACGGTTTGCATGATGAATTACGCTCCCCGGTGCATCGTTTTTATCGCGGGCATCCCCCAACGGCGAATACGACCGTCCCACGCCGTTTCATTCGATTCGCGTGCCTGAGCGATTATGCATTGTCCGCGAATTTAGTTGTAAATGTTTGTTCGGCGACGTTATAAATCCGAAATCAAATAAATTCCGCGCGACGGAATTAATTGGGTCAACCAATAAACCGTGCCGAACGAGACATTAAAAATAAAACCACGTGATATATCAATTCTCCATTCTTCGTATCGCTCCAAGAAATACGCGCGGCGCAGCAAGATATTAATGCTTAGCATCGCGCGAATCGAACAAATGTGGAATTATTTAAACGGTGAATTTAGGTACGAATATACAGTCGGTCTCATAAATATTCGTACCCTTTATGTCGAAGACATAATCTAAATTATTTAGAAGAAAATCTAAATTAGATGATGGGTTTCATGTTTTCAAATAAATATTTCATTATACGTACATGCATGTATAGTAGTTTACTTGTTCTGTACGTACCGATATTGAAATATTTATTTTGGAAACATCAAACCTACCATTTAATTTAAACGAATTTTTTCAATAGTCATAGAGAGTACGAACACTTCTGGGACTGACCGAAATAACTTTCGTTGTCTAATTTACAATCTACTTCCAAATATATTATTACGCAATGAGTCTCTAAACTTATAAGCAACGAAACAAAAAATGCCTCTTTTAGAAAATCATTCCTGAAACAATTACGTACGCGTAGTTCAAAGATTGGTCTCTTTTTTCAAAAAAAGAGGCCTCTGATTATGGTCATTCCAGAAAATAAAAGATGACACTCGATGGATCTATAACGTGGTTCATAAAAATGCCAGGAAACGTTCACGTTGGACGCTTTACGTAAATGCTCGGTTAATGCACCGTATACCCCGTTCTGGGTTAGCCTCGAGTGAAACGCACCGCAGGAAGTTTCAACTTCTCCAGTCGTCGTTCCTCTCCCTCGTCCTTCCTTCTCTATTTGTTCTCGAGATGGACCTGCGTACACATCGTAAAATATGAAATATACAGGCGGAGCCCGGAGGCTTTACTGCAATTTCCATGGACGCGTAAGGACAGGCTTGATTATTCTGTCAGGGGGTCCGTGGGGATTCGTCGAGACATTGTGCAACGTTCGCTCGTTCCGTGCAATTTTCCTCTGGCAGGTCATTTCCCGATCGCGGGCTTTCGCTAGTTTTTCGCGGCTGGCCCCTACTAAGAACGGTTGAACGATCGTCCGGGCCGGTTCTCCGCGGACGTTTCCCCCAACGAAAACAGAACCAAAACTGTTCTTCGTCGCTGTGAGTTCCGCGTTAACCGCGCTGTCTCTCCAAATATGAATAGTAACGAGATCGGAGTGCAACGCTAAGTGCTCGCCTTTTATTATTCGATTAAATATAGAGCTACTCACGCGTAAAGTTTATCGCGCCGTTTTAGACTCGTGGACTCCTGAGTGAGACAACGACGTTTGAAAAATTATGTACAGGGAACGTAGACACGGAATATGGTATAAATAAAACTTACACGATGCGTGGGACAGTGGAGGAGATAAATGAAGACTGAGACGATTGTAGCATGAAAATAATATCCACATCGATGAATATTAGAAATAAAAAAAATATTAAGCTTTACGGTCATCCTTGGCTCACGTTGTCCCCGAGAAGTAAGTACTCGCCAAGTACGTTCGCGCCAAGTACAAGTACGTTCACGCGTACACGACGTCGGATAGACGACACCCTGAACGTTCTCGAGGACACTCAATCGACCTTCGTGTACAGAGAGCCCCGGACCAGGGACGTGTAGCGAGTTCGGAAGGAACGGAGGAAACGTGAAAGAAAGAGGAACCCTCGGCGAGGCTACAACTTTGCCCTCTCCTACGCCCCAGTATCTTTGGTTGGTCCTAGAAATTGAGAGCATAAACGTTCCCTGTCTTGCCAAGTTTTAAACTCATCGGGTTTACGCGCATATTTCCTGTTGCCCGTGGGTGGTTGAAAGCTTACGCCTCCATCGCTGGGCTAAAGCCACGCAAGTTTTATTTGATCGCGTTAAGTGGTAGTTTGGACTCTTCAAAACAGGGTAAAAAAGGTGTTACAGGAACAATTGCATTTAGGACCGAAGGTTGATGTCTGGAGGTGTAATTGTGCTCTTTGTACTTTCGCTCTTGAATCCTGAATCTTGAATTTTTATTTTTCCTCATACATCTCGAATGGAAACGTCATTTCGTTCCTACAAATCCACTCTCAAACATCGCCAATATTTCCCGCGAACTTATTAAAAGCTTCGTCCACGTAAATAAAATCCCTCCGAATCGATGCGGTGGCATGGTCATAAAAATCACATGAAAATTCCGTCTGACCGCGAACGTGGTTGTCGCCATCCTTTAGGAGAATTTCCGTTCTAACATCTGCTTAATTTCAGTGGCACATGAAATTATACAAGGATCGGAGAGATTTAAGCGGCGATCAGGGCAAGCAGATACGTTACGTCAATTTAAAAGCACCAAAGCTGCGGAACGCGACCGAGCGTGGCGGTTCATAGTCGGCCTGGAAGCGGAAAATTAAACGCGAGTATGATTTTAGGTGGGCAATTTATATGTAAATGACACCGCGACCGTTCCCAGCTACATCCATGCTCCCCCTAATCTCTCTTTCTCTGCGTCGTTCTCTTTTCTACCCCCCGGTCTTTCCTCGCCCTCGCTCACGGGGACGTTATATCCCACGCTGAAATGTTTAATAATGGTCATTGTTTCGGCGTCGCGATGATTTAGTACGAAGGCTGATTCGCCAGGCCCGGTACTACCCGCTGGACTCGACTCGGAGGTTTTCCACGGATTTCTCGAGATATAAATGGCGACCCACCCTTCCCCATTCCCGGAAGCTACCGATATTCAGTGGTTGGCGGAGGGAACGGCGATAAAATAGCGGCGATCATGAATAAAAGGGTGGCTTTTGATTCCGTGGAATGAAAACGAGGGATCTAGCGATTCGGTAACGTCGTTCGCGTCGAGACTGGCCTGTGACGGATCGAGGGACAGGTGGAGATGAAATCTGTGATCGCTTGCGCAGGCCGAAATAAAACAAGACTGGGAAGAGAAGGAGATTAGACATTTTTTAAACGGAAGACTAACGAAAATGTGACGGAGGCTTTAGAAATGTTTGAGATGGAAGAGTGATTAAATTGTGATGGAGGCTTGGTTCGAAAATTACAAATATTAATTGAAAATGAATTTATGAGATGACCTACGATAAATCGCGATGATAAAAAGGTACCAGGGGGGGGGGGGGGGGGGGGGGGGGGGGCGGCCGGGCGGAGGCAGCGGTACACGATGTTGAATTCAAATGGAGCCGCGGCTGGCAACTTTAATCCTTTTATGATATGCATCACGAGCAGGGGGAACGCCGGCGTGAAACAGGCACGAGGCTCGCGCATCGTTTATCCGACACGATTTGCAAAGTAAACAGCGGTCTAACGATGCGCGCGGTCGCATAACTCGTATTTGTTAATTATCGCGATTAGGAAGGTATTGCGAATTCATTGCGATAGTTTGGTCGATCGTTGCTGGCACTCTCGTATCATTTCGCTCGTGGAAGACGCTGGTTAAGTTCGATTTAGGTCGAGAGGTGTTCCATAAATTATTCGAAAAAATATATTTAGTTTCTTTTGGTAATATTGTAACGTGCAGAGTGTTTCGTTTAAAGTGAAATGGTTCGATGTCTCAGGGGATAAATATATCAGAATATTTAATGATTAGACAATTGGCATTTGCAACACGCGAATTTTTGTCCATGAAATTCATACGAAACGAAGCACAGGGCTTTGGAAATAACAGGAAGCATTTTTCGAGATTGTTCGAGAATTAGAATGGCTGTTTAAGATATTCACGGGGAATGGTATACGTTTTACGGAGTTTTCCGCGAGTACGCGGGGGTAAAAAATTCATTTTACCAGAGGAAAGAGCAAAGATACGCCCTTGTGCCCGAGATGAAAGTATCGTTTTTGCTTACCGCGGGTATCCGCGCGACAAACGAACGTTTCAGCGCCGGGTGTTAATTGAATTACTGATTGTGAGAGACCTGGGCTACATCAATGCCACCTATGAGCGTTGCTTTCAGCCGCGGAAAGAAAACACGCGGAGATTATGAGCGATTCAGCGGGGAAAAACGGGTCAAGTCGTGAGTGAATTACAGAGAGAGGCGAGGATTTAAAACGCGTTACCGGGCTGCTCTTTCAGCTTGAACAAACGCGGCGCAAATTATATCGAATGCATTTAATTCTATTTCGCCGCCGTGCTTCCTGGCTGGACGTGTTTACCGTCGTTTGATTCACAAGCTACGCGAAACAACACCGGGCGTCTCGTAACAGAGCAACTTTGTCCATAATTTACTCGGCTTTTCCGGCCGTTGCCAGCGTTGCCTCGGTTTTTGTGCAAATACCACCCCGTCCAACGCCAGCCAACTCCGGTGGCGACGTTATAGCTTTTCCAGGTATTAAAATTTTATCGAAACGAGCCTCCTTTCATCCTTGCGCCGTTGTTGATAACAACGGTGCACGCGTCGGTACACGTGACGCGTTTATCTTCCCGGCGCACACTCGGATCACCTCTTTCTGCTGTGCACTTTTCGAAATTGGAGATCGTTTGTACGTTTGTTCGTTCGCTGTACGAGTAACTACCCTAGATTTTAGAGAAAATAGGAAATTAATAAGACTGATGGGTAGATGAAAGACGTAGTAGTATATAGGTAATTCTACATTTTAGTGTTGTTTAGTGGTAGTTTTGGAATAGGGAGCCATTAACAGCCATCAATAGCCATTATTTACTGGCTATTATTGGAAACTACGTAATCAAGCATTTATTGTGGTATTTATTTTTGTAACATCACCGAACTTTAATACTACAGAAAATGAACCACTGAGCATTGGTATTAAAACAAATATTCCAGATAGCTCCCATCGATTTGCAACAGCTAAATACGCAGTTAGATGTCATCATCCCGGACTAAAGCAAAGGGAAATAAATCTAGTCGGGGAAGTAGTACGAACAATAAATGAGTCTGCGCAATGAAACATGGCGGAAGCGTTCGCCGGGGCGTAATCTTGCGATTCCTTCCTTCCGACCCGCTTGTGTGTTAGGGCTGGTTAATCTCTCGTATGAAGCATGCAGATGCGCGGGTGGCGTTCTCCTTCTTCCGTTTTACGGAATAATCCACAGTCGACAGATAAAGGGATGAAACGAAGACGCGTCGGGGAACGGGGCTCGAGAGAGGGGCGGTCGACTCGCCTTTGAAAATCCCCCTATAATTAAATTGTCTTTTATATTCAGACGAGGGCTGAAAATGAAGCTAGCCCGAGATAAACCTACCAAGTCGTTTCGTCGGTCCTCTCCCGCCTTCGCCCGTCTCCCGTTCCTTCTACAACTTTTTCTCCAATCTCCGCCACCCCTCATCTACTTACTCCCAGACTCGCCTCTCCTTTCTTTCTCACGGGACCTCGGAAAAGGGTAGGGAACTCAATGACACATTCTCTTCGACGATTCGCTTCGTTTTCCATAGCCCATTTCGCCCTCTCGTCGAAATGAAGCCACCCCCGCTCGATTCCAGCCTCCCCGTGGCTCGTTTCGGACGCCTTCTCGGGGCCACGTAACTTCCCCCGACCGATATATCCAAATTTTTTCCATCCAGCTCTCTTTGACCCTTTCCCAACAGGCCGTCCCTTGTCTGTATATAAGTATACACGCCATCTTGTCGACTAGCTCGTTTGACTTGCAAATGTAATCACTAAGAGCATCCATTCGACCTGATCCTTCTATGACCCGACGAGGGCTCGTTGCTCCCGTTTCCCTGTTCCGAACGAGAAATCCCACGTCGACCACGATTCGTCGCCGTACCCGATGTTTGCTCCCAACCGCGTGACTGGGACCGCGGGTTTGCCAAAAATTACGCGACCAATTATCCACTCGTTGGGAGATCACGGGTAAATTCGGGGTAGTGTTCCTCGAGGAGAAGGTAAATCTTATGGGGGACGATTAGTACTTTTTTAAATAGAAGTAATTTTATATTTAACCCTTTGAATGCCAAGGAGCGATATATCGCAGCTCGAAGCTGTAAGTCTCGTTAAAAAAATTAATTCGCTTCACGAAAATATTGTCGTTGTCTAATGCGCATAGATTTCTTCGTACAAATGTATTTTTTTTTTCAAACCTATAACGTTGACCTATACGATAGACCGAATAATACATTTGTGTCTCATCATGTATATTTGCTTAAAATTGTCTGGCATTTCTCGAATACGTATGAAAACTTCATGTAACATGTAACCTCGTTCCGTTCTGGCAGCTTTTTACCAAAGCCGTAAATAACCTCGTAAGTACCCTCGCTTCGCTCTCACGAGTGCTCCTCGTTTCTAGGAAGAACGATTAAGTCGTCGCTTATCACGCTTCCCACATATTTCTCCTCCCCTTTCTATTCTTTCTCAGCTGTTATTGAATATCCGTTAATGTGAATATAAACTGTACCAGTCTTTAAAAACGCTGTAATATTTAATTAATTATATCATTACGCTTTTAGGGAGACGCTCCCTTTTACAATACTATTGTTTATTAAACAACTACGGCAAATTAATTTAAGAACTTAGGTTGTCCGAAAAGTTTCATTCGCGACTTTCACTAGATTGAAGTTGATTGAATAGAGCAAAATGGATGATACACAATTCAGTAACGCACCATTAAACATAACATATTGCGTATGTGTTACTTATTAATAAAAGGACAAAAACTGTCGGTACAACCTAAAATATAAATACAACTATTAGGAATGTCGTCTGCTTTCCAATGTTCGTAACCGTATGACCAATAAGAATAGAATAGTTGTTATCCCCGTACAGTAATATCCTTGCAGTACGCGCGATCAATTTCTCCGAATCGACAATTCTTGTCCCAATTTTCTGAAAATTCTCGCGTCCCGAAAACCGTCCCACTTTCAAAGAGCAGTAGCTTCCGGTTAGGGGGGACGAAATCAAGTTCTTCGTTGATCTGGAAAACAAGACAATCCACTCGGACGTTCTCGCCGGAGAAAAAGATAAAGAGCAGAAGTTTTGGATCCCGTTTCTCTGGTAGAAAATACTCACGGTCGATCGCTCTTGTCACGTACCATGGAAATCAATGAGTCTAGGTACGGTGGCTCGCGGGAATGCGAAAGAAGGAGCTCGCTTCCTCCTCTTATTCGACCTCCTGCGAAGCTTCCCGGGCGAGCCAGGAACGTGCCTTATTCTTCGGACTCCGCGAATACGTAAGGGGTTTCGAAGAGGTTCTCACGAGCAATAGCATTTTCCCGATGTAATTGATTCCCACCTTGTTCCTTTGACCTCTCTCCCTTCTGTTACGCGAACGTTTCTCCATATTTTTACGCGCGCCAAGTTCACTGAGAGTTTCTTTGTTTCATATTCTCCGTATGTCTCAGCGGGGAAGAATAAACTTCAGTGATCGTTGTTCTACATAGAATAAAATTCTCGAAACTCCTTCAGCAGAAACTAGAGACAACTTTTAGTTTTTCCTGTTTGTAATCCACCTGTAGTGGGAGGGTGCACGATGCATCGCGTTCCTTATGTGACAACTTGGCTAGATATTGAACTGCAACAGGTAAATTTCAAGGATACGAGGTTGAAAGATAAGGTGTACTACTTGTGGATAAAATTTGAAGTTACTAGAGATCGAATTATCTCATTAAGATGGCAGTCTTTCCTTCGACTAATTTCGAGGCAATTTTCATGGCAAAATATTTGACAGAATCTTTCGAAATTCGATACGTTTATTTATATATAATACAAGGTCCTTTAAAATTTTCAACTGTCCTGCACAATTTTTTTGAAATTTCTTTAAACCGATAGGAATATTTTAAATGCCTCGGACAATAAGAACATCATTTTTTTTCCTCCAAAAAGAGTACTTTCATTCGTCTATTGTGTTTCATTTAACTTCGTCGCCTCTGTACCATAAACGGCCATTTCGATCATCAACCACCGTTCGCAATCAACAGTCCCGTTTGCAGAGCGTGCGTTCCATTAGCGGGCCCGGTGGAGAAATAAAAGTTTAATCAAGGAACGAACTGAAAAGTCGATGAAATCGATTGTAATCCGTTCGTTGGCAGCTTTGGTTTCCATTCAGGACCATTGGGAGACCGGTACGGAACGTCCTCTATACATGTACGAAAAGATACATAGTCAATTCTATTTTAATAGATCAATTTCTATTTTTCTTGTTACCAAGATCTCTGAACGCAGCAGAACACAAACACGGTGGACGGAATTAGAAATAGATTCTTCATGCACGAATCGATTCACGCGTTTCGACAGTAAATGTCTGGCCTTTTGAATAATTCAATTTTTATTTATCCTGAAATATTCCAATTTATGGTAAAGATTCTAATATTAGCTGAACGAGTGGTTCATCTTCTGTTTTCCATTTAAAACCACGTTGAATACGGTCCATCTTCGATCGCTATTCGCGAGGATTTCGGCGGGGGGGAGGTTTACCGGACGTAACTTCATCGACAGCGCGAACGTGATCGTCGCATTTCGAAGGCAGGATTGCTGGATGTTTTCGGAGTCACGAAGTTAAAAATACCTTCTGTCCGGGACAGGTACGGATTGGCTTTGTTAATCGACGTCCCCCCATCGCTCCCCCCTCGCGAAACGATGCAACCGCATCGGATCGGATCGAGGGGGGGGGGCCGACGACCACCTTTGAATTTCGAACACGCGCCATTCCCGTTCTCCACTCGCGTGTGTCTGTGCGTTGCGTAAACCTGCGCGGAATATAAACATCCGGGGCTTAAATCTCTCCAGATCGACCGTCGTTTATTTATTATGCACCACGACGATCGACCAAAAATTATCCAACTTCATTCTGGCGAATCTACGTACTCGAACTTCGATTTGAAGTGGATGAATGGTTGCAAAATGTTGCACCTGTGGCTTTTTTTTTTTATTGGGCGATATTTTGATATTGGACGAGATTCATCAACGTTTGCTTGAGTAATTTTATCATAGAGGCATCATATTTTTGGAATGGATCCGATAGATGGGAAGAGTTGGAAATGAATGTAGTTAAAAGTCCACGTGTTTGATATTTTTAATAAACCGACGAGTGGCAGTCGAGTGATTCAACTATCGAAGAGTTTACACGAACGCAGTACGGAACAGTATTTATTATTTACTCGCAGAGTTTCCAAAAAGGAGAATGCAGTAATTAATATAATCAATACGCTATGATTCTCAACAAAAATTCATATATCGAAATAATGATACGGAAGAAACAACTAAACGAAAAATCTTGGTGGTCCATAATCGGTGACTGGTGGTCCCGACGCAATGCGCTGATGGACCGTAGAATACCTGAAACGTTCCCCGTAACTTCCGGCGGCGGTGGCCTATCGACGCAATTTGCTCGTCGCGTAAAAACCATCTTGGTCGGTTCCGTGGGGCATCGATATTGGAAGACATCCGATAATCCGGAATTGCTCGGGTCTTACGGGTACTGAACCGTAGGAATTCGATACAACCCCGCGTTTCTATGTGCGCTGAATATCGCTGACAGTGGCACCCGTTGAATTCAGACGTTCTCTTTTCGACGTTCGGTAATCTTGTTTACAAAGGCTGGCTAGAACATTCCGAACGCTATTGTTATCCCCGGTAGCGTGAATATCAAGGCAGGTTTGACAACGTAAGGTTGCCATTGTTTTCCACAACAGTTTGTTTCCATAATAATGAGGTCGCTCGGTTGCGATATAATAAGGTAGGAGGAAGGCGAAGGCGAAGCCGCGGTGGCGGGTATAAATACGTTAGATGGGATTTAATGACTGGATATTTTGCTGGAACAGGGGGGACGGGAGCGTGGTCAGAGATTAATAGCCAGGATCAAATCGTGAAATTATATAGGAACGGCGCGTCAACGAGGAGATTCAAGTGTTGGGAACATGGCAACACGAAAGTAAGAGGAACCATTCGACCTCGTGTATTGGTAATAAGCTGAACTTATCGTGGAATAGATGTAAATAAGACGAGAATATGGAGATGTAGCGCGTAACGTGTACTAATATGGTAGACGCAGTTTACTGACAGGATATTTTATGAAACACTGGAGGAATAGTCAGAGATTATTAGAAGTAGACGTGGAAACGTATGCACGAGAAAAGAATAGAAAGCTGAAGAAAGGTGAAAATGTAGTATGGAGATACGGTATATGGTAAATCGAAGATGGCTGAAATTCTGAAAATCAAAAATCCAAAATTAAATCACATCGATCCAAACCAAATTAAACCAAATTAAATTTGTTTCGCTTTTTGCGCCGAGCTTCGTATAATAAATACGCTATTCCGTAACATCTGAAAGTTCTCCATACGCGTGCACCCATCCAACAACAACGGGCGTTGCAGTAAATATTCTATGCGATCGCGTCACGTGTATCAAACGTAATCCAGTGAATACGTACACCTCGGCGTCAGAAATCATTGGCGCTCGTTTCAACAAAGCATATCGGTCGCTGCATGTAAACGCGCGAATCGCGTTCTAATTAGCCGGTGACCAACGAGACGCGTGGAACGATTGCGTTGCAATTAGTTTGCTTTTGTGTTTTCGCGCGGTTGTCGAAACATCCAACGAACATCTACGATACTCGTGAGATATTTAACGATTCCTCTCTAAACGAAATACTCTAACGCGGCGTAGACTGAGTAGGAAACTGAACTTTCAATACTTTTTTTTTTTTTATTTTGTTTGCTATTTACAATCAATTCTTATACAGAATTATGAGTAACTTAAGTTAGCGTCTACATTAGAACCGAACGTGTCCAGCATGGATTCCTGTGAGCTCCATCTTTCAAACTGGACGATCTATTCTTCCTCCGCGGGCGTTGAACCCTCCCCGAAATTCGGGCTCCAGCCACTCATTAATCCAACTTTTGGAAGTGATGAAATACGAGTTTCTCCAGCGGTCATAGCACGGGGCTCGCGTTGTATAACACGTTACATTTCTCGTACAGTGTTCCAAGGGTTACCGCGTTACGTGCGTCGTCGCGCGAACATATAAACGAGCACGGCGCCGGAAACAGCAAGAAATTAATACTTCGCTCGCGGTCCCGACCATTGCGGTCGCGTAGCTCGCGTGCGCGCATTACAATATTCATAGCTTTCGAGAATTATCGGGTGTCTAAATAAGCGATTCGCTGGTCTTTCTCAGATTCTTTATTATTTATTGGGCGCAACATTCGATAGGTGTTTTGCAGTTTACTCGAGCAGAGACGCAAGACGTAGCAATATTTCAATTTATTATTTTAAAATACTGTATACCAAACAGTCTATTCGAAACAGTCTATCGAATTCGTTATTTTATTGAATTTTTTAGATGGGAATTGTTTGTCGAAGAGAATACGAGGTCGAACCGTCCAAAGATAATAAAACGGATGCTTGTAAAGGACTGTATTTATCTTTCAGATTGAATTTGCATTCCACAACGGAATTTCTCAAATTTGATCCACTGGATTTCTTCTTCGTGGCAAGTTTACAACGAATCTTCGTAAATAGGAAACCGTTCTATCCACGTCTACCGAAAACGTGGAACCACGTAAAGCCTTGTTATTCGAAACAGAAATTTTCCCCAGATTTTCTGAGATTCCAGAATCTTTTTCTCATTTTCCTCGAGAACGCGAAGTAACCGATTCGATCGTGTTATTGATTCCGCGAGAGTTGATAAAAGTAAAAAAATGTCATTTATCGTTGTTGTTGTTTGTTCGAGGCAGTTTTTCGCGCGACGTCTGATAGCAAGCGATAAGATATCGGAGCACTGCGAAACGTACGCGAGCAAACGTAGGTATTTTCCTAGTTCCTCTCGTTTTCGTGGGTACACACGGAGTAGTCTAGTGCGTCTCTAGGTGGCACGCCAAGGCAATTTTCCATGAGTAAACTCGCAACCTTTGGGGTCTCTGAGGCGCGTTATCTCGCGACTACGGAGTCAGAGGGAACCGAAGATGTTGGCAAGGATCTGGCAGCGAGGCAAGATCTGTCTCTGTCGTGGCTGGAGGGGGTATATATGGATTCTCGGTCTTCTTGCCTCCTCCGCGATGATTTTTTGAAAGCAAATAGGAAGAAGAGGGCGAGATCAGACTCGGTGCAGAAACAGGGTCAAGTGGGTGAATGCGCAGGGTGTATCGTAACAGGCGGGACTCCCACTTCGCTCGGTGGCTTGGGAACACAAAAATAATGGAAAAAGTTCATACAAACGTGCGCTCCATTCGACCCTTATCCCCAAGGTGTAGCCATTTTTGTACTCCAATAATGCGCAGCTGCTTACCTTCGCGGAAAGTGGCCCGAGTGGAACGCACGGTTCTTCAATTTCTCAAATTTCCAAGATAGTCCGACTCGATCTGCCAACTTTGTCTGGGATTATTTTGAAAAATAACGCGCGATATCCGCGCCGGAGGAGGCTTCTTGCTTTCGAATTTCGCTCCATTTTCTTCGCGCTACCTTAGCGTGGGTTCTCTCGTGTTTTTTATTTACCAATGTTCTTCGTACCGTGTACTACCATTCTTTCGCTCCTCTCAAAAAGAATTCCAATTTATCGTTTGATCTCGAAATGGGGTTTGGTGCACGTTACCGCTGCTCGAGTCGGAGTGTTCGGGATCACGTGAATAGGCGGGGCGTGGCTGCAGACGGCGAGTAGAGAGTCTCGTGCTCTTCGGGGCCGAATTATGAGTCGCGGTTTGACACCGATCGCATGGCAATGGCGCGCATTAAATTCTCTCGGTGAAGGACAGAAATAAAGTTACGCGGTGCCAGGGTCGTCGTGCTCCTCGCCTACCCGATATCGCGAAGATGACTCACGTGCCGTGGCACGAAAAGGCTTGGTTTTCGTCGTATTCGAAATAAAACGATTCTCCCGCGCAATTCGTGACTTTCACCACGCCAACTTCGTTCTCGGACTACTCCGCGGTGCTCCGAGATAATTTCTATCTTTATCGGGAAGGATGCGATGTTACGAAACGGTAAGAGTTAATGGCAACCGTTAACTAACGTTACGCAGATTACGGTAGGACGTAAACAGAACGATTACGATTACAACAAATGCTTTTTGGCCGGTCGGTACATCGCGTCGGTTTCTCGAAACGAATCTAGCGTCACCGGTTGCGAAAGTGTCAACTCACTGTGACCCAAATATTCTATCTCTGGGATTCAATAATCGTCTCCAAATTGAATAATTTTTTTATCTGGCAGAGAAGGCTGCGGGGTTAATCCCCGGTCTCTTTTTATTTGCGTACTCCTCGATTGGAGGTTTCAACGCTTATAGAGAAAAAGGAGCCTGGTGAAATCTTTCTTCAACGAAGTAAATTTTCCACCAGTTTTCGCGTAAAAATTACAAGCTTCTAGGAGGGGGTTCTAGAGTAACCATCGCCAAGAGAATTTCGATACATCTACCTTCGGAGCTTGAACCACCATCTTCAGAGCTTCCTAAAAATGGCACCTATATATTCACAGCAAAAAAAAAAAAAAAAAAATATTTTCCTACTCTCAGAGATTCAAACAACCATTACACAAAAGCGGAAGTTAGCCGAAGCATTCGTTTCCTCGTAACTAATTCCTAAAAACGACCCCACTTCTAACATTTCCTTCATTTCGATACCTCCTTACAAAACTTCGTTGGACCAAGGCGCCACACTCGGGATGGGGAAGAGGTCAGGCGTCCTTTTTCGCAAAGCACGCTAGTTTTCAAGAGCAAACTGCCGCGCGCTTCCTCGCTTCCTAGTCGCGGCGACGAAATGCGGACGGCGTTACATCATACCGCGGCGAGAAAGAAAAACGAGCGTTTCATATGCATCGAACCCGATGCATTTAGCATAAATTGCTGGCAAAGTGACCGAGGCGGGCTCGGGTTCCGCGGGCGAAGGGGTCATGCACGAGCGAACCGAACGGTCAGACGAGGTTCTCGCAGGTATCGTCGGTGGCTTCCTCTCTCGAGGCTGAGTGCGTGTACGTACGCATCGTGGGCCAACGCCGCGGCTCGTACGGGGGAAACCAGTCACTCGTATAAAACCGGCGTGCGAGTCGCGGCTCGAGTCAGTTTCGCTCGCGCCTCGCGTGAGTCTTGATTACGGTTCGCGCGATAACGGCCTAATCCGTTCCCCAACCACGAATTTCACTTCCACCGCGAGTGCGTCATTTGTCCGGAGACCTGTTCTCGATATATCCTGCCGGTGAACCAACCGGGACCGTGGGTCCTCTAACCCGTGCCATCGTGTGCCTCAAATCGTGACTCTGCGGTATTATGACGTCTCACGGCGAACGTCGCCGTGCCAGGATCGCGTGGCGTCACGTCCCTCGGTGTGTCCATCCAGAAGCATGACCGTAAGTACCATTGAACGGGGGACGTTGCCTGGTGCCTGTGCGTGTTCGCGATCGGTTGCCATAGCCTGAAGAATCGCGAGCCACGTAATCGAAAAATCGGAGCAAGAGTGCGCTGTAAGTCGTACGTTTCGAACAGTGCGGATTTTTAGGGGTTTCTGGAATCTCAGCGACACCCGTGTGGGTTAGGACGTTTTAGGAATATATTCTTCGGAAATCGAGTACTAGGATAGGCATGAATTCCGATATAACGTTACACTTGCTCGCGGGACTTCGTTTTCCTTTCGATCTTAACCTTGGCGATCCATTGTCGCGGAAAGTAGTCCACGAAACGGTGACCACGATAGACACTTGTGTTCATTACGCTGTGTTAAGAATATATTCTTAATTGTTTACGTTTTGGTGTGGATTCCAATGAATTTCACAATTTTTTTCCATCGCGCTTTTGGAGCTCTGTTTTTCTTTCGATCCTAACTGCCAAGGTTAAGATCGCCATCCATTGTCGCAGGAGACCATCGCACGGTGACCACATCACTCTATTACAAGCTCTCTTGTCGCTGTTATTATTACCAACACTCATTAATTAACGCTATTTACATTCTTAAATGTAGCACTCGGCGATAACGTTGATTAATGAATCGGAGTAAAATAAAGTAGGTAGCTCGACAGTCGCGTCGAATGCCGTTTAAGAGTTTACGTTGTAGTTTAGGATTGCGGAACGTTCGAATGGCACAATCGAGCTCGAGATAAAGCCGCGCAGATAATGGCAGTTCGAACGAATATTCTTGCTCCAAATCTTTTCAAAATCTTGCTTCCCTGGTCGGGCCGTAGGAAGCGTCCGTGCCGTGGTTAGGTCAGAGCTGGCTTAGATCAAGGCCACCTGGTTGATTCTCTTTCTTTTTCGGGGCAGGTGCGCGGATAGGTAAACACGCTAGAGTAATTGAGCCGTTCCTTGCGAGAGTGGAGTCCATCTACCTTTGTTTCGAGATACGATAGGTGCTTTTTAATCGTGACTTCGAAAACATGCGCTCTTCAACTGCTTTGATTTTATGGAGTAGACTAGCGTGGAGTTGATTCTGTTTGCAACGGCCATTTTATAATTTTTCTCGAGGTGTCTACGATTCGTACAAACAGTGTCACATTTGTGGCCCTTTGAATGTGTCATCTGTCGAGACAATTTTTAATTCCAGTAGAAGTTGGGCAATATTTTACCTAGGTGTTCGTAGATTCAGGTGTCATTAAGAATATTTTTCTTACTCCATTCAGCAGAACTATCACACGTACTCGTATATCTTTGAAACTAGAGAAAGCGAGGCAATTTTTCTATGTCAATCTTTAAAAAAAGATGCATACAAATCTCTGTTGATAATTCAGATAGTAACCGGATCTGCAAGTATCGAATCGACTAGTCCTAGCGTCTACTCGCCACGTTCCTGAAGTGATACCGCTTAGTATAACAAACTTCCTCAAAGTCACCGTTTGGTGCATTGTTCTCCAAGAGACTCGATTTTCCAGAATGGAGCGGAGTGCGGATCTTCGGGTTCTGTCGTCGCAGTGGTGTAATTTTAATTCGTCCGCGAATTGGCGTCGTATCGTTGGACTGGAACGGAACTGGAATTTCAGGATTGACCTTGGGGACTGCTCCGATTATCGCGGGCCGAGTTGACGTTTATTTTTCACGAGGCGTTAACTACTGCTCCCGGCGCTCGGGTTCGCGCCGGCGCTTTTTCGTCGCTCGCAGATCCTCAGGAATTCCGCGGTGACCGTGAAAGACTATCAAAGCCACAGGTGGCGGTCAGAGAATTGACTGATAGAGAGGGAGCTCGAACTGTGTGTGTGTTTCGTTCGATAGGGCGCCTGTCGCGTCACTTGCGCGATATTGGCGAAGGTCGTCGACTAATTAAGTAATCGTATAAGAATAGAAAAATTCCACAGTTCATAGAGTCATTTGAAGGGTTGCAATTAGTAGGAGTGTAATTATTTTCAAAATCATTGAAAGGGTGAAACACTAGAAAACGCTTTTGAGATAGTACTTGGAACAATGGTACAATGCTCGAGCCTTCATTTAACTAGGTAACAATCCAATTAATTAAAACAAGAGTTAGAGTGGTAATTAATATCGAGTTACGAAACAGCAGAAGGTACTTGAATTTGAATGTAATTCCTCCCACAATTATGACCAATAAAATCATATCTTCGAGTTCCATCGAGATACTCGAATTCGAATATAATTATCGTTTTCTCCCACTTGGTCTTGGCTGCTTTTCACAGTATGCATTATAGACGATTATTATGCCTTCGTTACGCAAACAAAGAAAGCGTATATACTCGTATATATAACAGAGCATTACGTAAAGGCGCGGAGTCAAAGGTTGCTTTCGAATCTAACTTCGAAGATATCGGCGTACGATTACGTTTCCTTATTAGTGACAGCCGCGGAAGACGAGCAGGTGAAATTTTGCGAACGTTTCGTTCGTCGTTTAATGTCGTCGCGACTATTTGGCAGTGGTATGCAAATGGAGCATCGCCGTCGAGGAGAGATAGCGCGTGCCCGCGGGTTTTATTCGAGCGAGCTGACAGTCGACAGCGAATTATTCGGCGGTTCCGAGAACTCTGTGCAATAATTAGAACGCGTTAGAGCAATTTTCACGGGGCACGCTCGACAACGCCGCGAACGTCCGCTATTCTAGCAAAATTTGCGCGCGACGCGAGCCTGCAAATAAACAGACAATGAATAATTGAACCCGGGGTACATTTTTTATTCTTTAGAAGGAAATTTTACAGTAATTCATATTATACAAAAATTATTAGAACGGTGAGAAGCTTCTCTAGGACTGAGAATATAGTATTTCTTTTCTGCAAGACTTGCATGCTCGCGAATAATGACAACTAGTAGTCGCTGTTGGAAGAGCTTACCGTGGCACAATTCCGCAACAGAATTTTTCTTTCCATGAAAAATTTGATATGTACATATAACGTGCGTGCGTAAGTACCAGTCATTTTTCAAGTTCCAAGTTTGACGAGCATTATGTCGCAGATCCATAACAAAATCGATCTTCGAAATCCCCATAAAAAATGAAACGAAAGAAAACTCTCTCCCCAGTTTGGAAAGAAATTTATAAAACCAGTTCGAAAAGTTTCTATCGCCTGGTGTCAGCTGGTTGCCAATTCCCCCTGGCATTTTTCTCGATTCCGTCGCCGTCGCGGCGCTTAGGTGGGGAAGGGCCTAGACGACGTTCGTCATGGCGACAGATTTAAGAGCGGAACGAGGCGAAGACACGCGCCAAGAGGTTGCCTTAGGTCGGGCCGTGGAGGCTAGTTAGTATTTCGGTTCGAAAGTTCGCGAGGCACGTGGCATCGATTTCCACGTCACGGTCGGATATTTTAGGCGACGATCAAACTGACGCCAGGTGCTCGCGTTGGGAACCATTACGAAGCGACGGGGAATGATCGTGGGAACGGAACAGGAATGAAGGACAATCAACTTTGGCTAGGAAACTTTTCGACGGAAGTTGGACAAAAATCGCTACCGTTTATTAAATGACGTTTAGTTTCCTTTTCATTTTCCTCTGGCACACTTGTTAGCGTCGACAATTGTTTCTGTTTACCGTATAATTTCTCCTCTTATAGTGGAAGGAATGCGATAAAATTTCTGAACAAAAAATAGATATCTGCGTGCTCCGAATTTATTTTTATTTGCATCGTTTTGGCGAACCACGTTTGAACTCGGTAAATTGAAAAGCAAATGTTGAACGAGTAAACTGAAAAATATGTTACCAGGATAATAATATCATTAAACGAACGAAAGAACGTTTATTCCCTTGGTTTAAGCCTAAGTAACCTCGTCAAAGTTGCACTCGCAAAAATATTATAAAACTTATGTCACGTAAAAGAAAACAAACTTGTTTTCGTTACATTTCGTTAATGGATTACATAAACAGTCGCACAACGATTACGAATACTCGGTGTCAAATTTAGTCGGGATCGGTTCGACGGTGTTCGAGTTATCAATGACGCCAGCGCTAAAAACATAGTTCGACGATAAAACGCGTTTAAAGTTTGATGCGTTTACTTTTCCACGTTAGCTTTGAAACTTTTTGTTTTACTTTCGCTCGGCCAATCCCGGCTCGTTGCAGGATTCTTCCTTAGACGTTAGAGCATCGTTTTTAAATAATTTCGCTTGTCTTTCATATTTTGCCCTTCTTCGCAGGCTTCTGAATCCTCTGTGCCCCGCAGCCGTAATATCTTTGTCCATCGACTTAGCCTCAGGATCGGTGTTCGAAGACCAGACCATTCTCCGTTCAGATTTTATTCGTGTCGTGTGAAATTAAATCGATCGAACGAACAAATTAAATGCAAATTGAAAGAATTTATCGATTTCTGCAGAGGAAACGACATCTTTAATTTTAAAGAAATTGAAAAAAAAAAAGTTTCTCTTTAACACGTTGATTGCCACATGAATGTACGCGAACGTTTCCGTCAAAATAAAATTTTGTTTTGAGACAATCTAGACCTACGCGATCTAACGTTCGTCTCGGTACTTATTTTCGTAACGTTATCAAAGTTCCCGAGTTCTAACCAAATTTATTTTCTTTAACATCTTGGCTTCGAAATTATGTTATTTAGTTCCACGGTAAAAAGCCCTGTCATCCACGTGTGTGTGTGTGTGTGACGTAGCGATGAACGTGTTAAAAAAACATTGTACGAGTGTAAAAGATTTTCGCACGGGTGCTGAAGCTTTCAGCGAGGAGTTTAATTCGCACCTGGTTTCTTTCTCGTTTCGGTTCGCAGAACGGAAGCGAAATGAGAAGGTGAGATTTACTGGCGTCACTTATCTTATCGCGGTGCGTCACCGTTTCGAGAATGCCAGCTATCGGAGCCTCTTGCCAAGTCGGATTTAAAATCAAATGCATCGATGTCAAATTCCACGACCTTTTATTCCGCGGAAGGATCGCTGATCGATCGCGTTCGATAAATCGATCGAGTCACCGACCGTCTCCAAGCGCTCGAAAGCATTCGCGATTCGCTCAGAATTTTCGAGTTGCTCGGAAATTCGCCCGGGTCTGTTCCCAAAATTTCGTTCTCCAAAATTCTCAGCTTCCCTTCGTCTGGCACGTTTCAGTCGGGAAACGCACACGTGTTCCCGACGGTTTGTGAAAATACGTATGTACGCGCGAGGTATCGAGAATCGTCGATGACGCAATCGAGCTATACATGATCGATGATCTACGAAGAACGCGGGAATGCGCGGCGAACCGGTCAAATCTTCTTCCGCAGCTGTCTCGCCGAAACTCTCGTCAAACTCTTGGCGAATTTGAGAAATGTGGGAGACTCGCTCGGCGGTTTGGGATTCGAGACTCTCCGAACGTGGCACAGATCTTTCAGCTTTGAGAAATTTATGATGAATCGCGCGGGAATAAATTTAACCCGAGATAGCGCGTAGGCGTCCTCGGGATGCTCATTGGAAAACATTTAGATTGGCTGTATTTTAATTCAATGAGAATAATCGAGGTTAGTTTCATTTAAAGCTCTCAAAGTAGGAAAATAAAATCGTCTACTACGCGGACCTAACGCAGACCTGAATTGGACACGATCGAACATCGTTCTTAGATCATAGAAATTCATGACACAAAAATTAATGTTCGAACGTAAATAAAAACGACTTTTATTTATCGTATGACACGTCCACAGAGACTTGATGTATCATCATTTGGTTTGGGTTACGTCTCACTAAATCCTATCAGTTTAAACTAGGATTTAAAAAAAAAAATTGCGGGGAACTAAACACGATCCAGGTACAGTTTTAAATTCTTCGCATCACATCGATAACTAGAGTAAACCAGTATCGAGATTAGATGCCTCATTCTTACCTCTATTTCCACAATAAACGCTATTTTCTTTACATTGGACTTACGCCAATTGGTAGTTGAACACCTATAGTAATTTCATTGAAAAAGACCTCGAGAAGTCAAACGTCGTGGCGCGCGTTGCTTCGCGCACGTGAAATTTCGGGACGAAATTAAACAAGGTTTTACGTAATTTTATCGTGCCGGAGTAATAGGAAAATGGATGGACAGTAACGAGCACAAAAGTCGCGCGACCTCTCGTTATCTCCACGAGAGCAGATAAACCACGATTAAGCAGCGAAATTTTCGCGTTTCCGGGCGGATCCGCGATTCCCCGTCCGGCTGGATTAACATCGCACTTTTTCGATGACGCTGCATGCATCAATTTTCGCAATTTATTCATCGCACGATGTTCGTTAATCGATTATCACTGCGCGAATTCATTTTTGGACGCGACAAGTAATTGAAATTTCTACTCCTTTGGCTTCAATGAGGAGGTTACTCAATTCCATATGTATATTCTTTTTTTTTTTTTTGTTTGCATTACTCGCGTTTTACGAAATGATTATTTTTCCTCTTGGCTTCTTAATTTTATTTATTTCAACGTTACGCGTGTAAAACTAACAGATCGATTCTCTATTCTTCTGCTAGTCATTCTTTATAAAACCGATTCATCTTTTATATCGTCTTAACTCTTCGATTTTACTTATTTCAAACAAATTTTTAATCTCCTATTTTGCTATTAGTAATTTCTTATGAAGCAGTTTAACCTCGATCTTCTTACCTCCGTAACCCTTCCAATTTTCGAAGATCGATGCCACGTTTGCACAGCTCCACTTTGGTGTTAATTTGGATATTTATAGATCCGATGAGTATCAGTCGGCTTGGAGCGAACTGGCGTTATCGAGCTATTCGAAGCAAATTAGTAACCTCTCGCGATAAAGAGATAAAGCGATCCTATCGGGCGCTAGGCATCGATCGAATCGCGCGATGCTTCCGTCGAGCACGATGGAATTTTTCTTTGGGTTTCTTTCTCTTGGAAAATTCATTCCGTTCATTTATTCATTTAAGCGAGAATATCGCGCCGATTACAGCAATTGCAGCAGAGCGATGACAAGTTTCTTGAGGGAATTAGAATTGTAGATTTTCAACGGACCGAAGCACTGATCGCGAGTTAAAAATAGTGAATCGATGTTACGACTTGAACCGTTATCGATGGGAGAATACTTTCAGAGAATAGAAATCTCGATGCTAAACGAGGAAATCGATTGGATACTCGATCTCGCGCGAGCAGAATCATTGGTTATTTTTAAAGAGAGAAGTCCAGACGAAAAATTAAATTTCATTAGCACGAAAATAACAATTCGTTTGAAAATCAATCACTACGAGCATCGGACGTTTACTCGTCGATTCGACCGAGAATAACTATTGTTTGTCGCACGCGATATGCGACCTAATTTTTCTGATCCAAGGTACAGACATTTTTGTGGAATCCTTTCCGATAAGATGCGATATTTGACCTGGAGACCGTATCTGGCTCGCATGCTTCAAGAAAGCGTGGAATATAGAACAGCGTCTCTCAAACTTATCTGACAGCGACCCACTTGGTCAAAGCACGCAACACGGTAGGCCCATTAACACCTTCCATAAACTTTCGTCGATATATCGCGTTTTACCGTCAAAGGTTTATCTACTTATCGCCAACCTTGAACGGATACTAACTAAACACGATGTCGACAGTGCAAATAGAAAAAAAAGAACTGTGATCTCACGTGAACATTTTTCTAGCAAATTAGTCTTTTTTAACAAGATTTCCACATCACGCGCGTTTTAAAGTGACTTTGTAGATCGGAGATAACCGCTAGAATCGAGATTAGATATTTTTTAACGATTTCAATATTTATTCGAAGTTTCGCATACTTCGAGACGGAACATCTTCCCGATTGTTAGCGGTCTTCCCAATCAATACATTTGTCGAAACGTTTTTATGTACTTGGAACTCTCCGAAGAGATTTAGCAGACATTTCCCCAGTCTTATAGCTTTCCAATCCTGAATCTAATATCACCTTCCTCCATTCGACGTCTCCCGAACCACAAGTAGAACGAACTGTATTTTCAAGAATTTTTCCGGAAAATTGAACGAGCTCAAACCAACCGACTCCCGCAACTACTGCGTTACGTACTCGAAAGGTTTCGTGGAGATTAAGCAGTCATAAATTTTCAATCGCAGCTTTCCAATCGCGTCACTTTCTTATTTAAGCCACCTACGACCGGGGCAAATTGTACATTCATGAATTTTTCTCGAAAACTCGACGAAATCGCTTGGTTGTGTCGACCCATCGCGCCTACGGCTCGCCAGTAGGTCGCAGCTCGCGTTCCGAAGGTTTAATCCTTCCGAGGAACCGACGAAATCGTTAGCGAGGCGGTTTACGAAAGCAAGTATGTTTGTAGAACAAAAATAACGTAAAGCTGAACTCTGGAGTGGCGTGGGTGCGTGGGCGGGTCGCGTGGGCCGCGGGAGTTTGAAGTCACGCGCTCTCCAGATATTTGAGCACGTAGTCGGCAGAAATCCTTCGAATGACGGGTCAAAATAGACGCCTTAGAGCTCGCGAGGTTACTCTTTGAACTCGACTCGACGTAACGTCAACGGCAGTGTGGCGACGTTTCCATTGACGCGCGATGACCGTACGTAGAAGTCCAGAGGGTTGCGCGGACCTTTTCCCAAGTGGGAACTCGACTTCATGGATCATTCCCGAGAAGGCTGCGCGTTTTATGCAGTAAAACGTGGTACTTTGAGGGGGTGGAAATATGATTGTAAAAATTGGATGATGGATGATACAGTGGGACGTGATAGGTCGTGATATGTTGCAGTTTGATACGGTAGGATATAATAGGATACAGTATGATGCAGTAGGAGACGATAGAACACAATACGATATGGTATGATACAATACGATACAGTATGGTAGAGTTTCAAACAATGAGGATACTAGGTTAATCGGATAATAGGATATAGTATGATACAATAGAAAACGATAGGATGCAATATGATACAATACAACAGAGTTTGAAACACTGGGATATGATATGGTACAACATGCCAAAGTATGTCGAAGTGTGATAAAATATATATTAAAATATAATATACCAATCGTACAGTCTAATATAATATAACACGGTATAACATGATGAAATAGAATACACTATCGTACGGTATAATGTGATACAATAAATAAAACATGCTACCGGTACGAGATACGTCAGTTCGTGACCTGGCGGAGAGTCGAAGAGCTGGTTCCTCGAGGTTTATCGGTGGAAAACGCGGAACAAGCGGCGTAGGTGCGTGCGTGCGGTCGGAACTCCGATAACGGCACTTCGCAGCAGAGGAAACCGACTATTCGCGCTCGTGCGCGCGGATAACGATCACTTTGAATCAATAATTCAACCGCGACAAGCCGCGTCTCCCATTTGCCCGTAATGGACGATTGAAACTTCCCGGGCGTTGTATAACGAGGGATTTCGCGTTCCCAGCGTCGAGGAACTTTGACGCCGGCCCCCGATTCCCATGAAAATTCATGAACCCGGGCCGGAATTTTTAACGGTCGCTACGAAATCGGATCCCCACGCCGAGGAACTACCCGAAAAATCCAACTGAGCCATAACCGAGGATTCCTTTTAGGCGTGAAATTTTGCTATGTTTTGGGATAAAAATCGTTATTCGATCAAAACGTGATACTCTACGGAGCTTTTCAAATTAAGGACGTCAAGTTTGAGACCTTGGTTGAAATCATTATACGACAGAATACGATTCTTTACAGAACTTCCTAAATTAGAGCTAGTCACCCTTGAGCGGGTTACGTTGGAATTCTTTGGGGCTGTGAAAAGTTTCGAACAATATAACGTTCTAATTTTTTTTTTTTTTTTTTTTTTTTTATCAGGATGTTTTCCCTTGAACCTGTAACCTTAGAGATCGAGATAAATTTGGAAAGCGTTTCCACGACATAAGTTTCTATTTGGCGTTATCGGTCCTAGGACGGTAGACCTGATTGGGATTTAATGGGAAACGTTGGCCGTTGGATCGGATGGTAATAAGTTTAGGCGGTTCGAGGAACGGAGGATGGATCGATGTTGACTCCGCGCATTGAGGAGGGTCCCATCGATTAAAGTCATCGGTTGGGGATATCCTGCTTCGTCAAGAGTGCAGCCTGCGCTCGTGTGGAGGCCCGCCCCCTTGCAAGCCGCAGATTCTAACGAGATCAAACGATCGCAAAGGCTCATTCCTCTCTCGCACGGTAGCTTGAAATCACGAGAACATGACGTAAATTACGAGCTTTCCTTTCCTTAACAAATTACGGTGGATTCTGGTCAGGTCGCTTTAATCAAATTGGAAGAAAAAGGATCATAGTAAGGGGCGTTGAGCCATTCAAATCGCGAAGATTACCTCGAATGATTAAAATTCGAATTTTATTTCGTTGCAGTAGTACCAACAGCACCAATAAAAAATATCGACAAAAATAGAAAATAATTAAAACTTAACCAACTCGGTGGTTAAAGCACAAACAACCCTTGAAAAATTCCACCTAAAACTCTCAAACGAAACAATTACGTCTTAATTAGGCCCATGTAATTCTTCAGTTTTTCGCGACTGGAAATCAGCGTTGACGAAATTCCCGCGATCTCGGGGAATTTTCCGCTGCGAAAATCCTGATGGATGTATCGCGACTGTCTGTTTGCGAAAGGAAACCGCGAGGGCGGTTTCGCTCGACCGATGCGTGCACGGGACAGCGGCGTTTTCGTCGTATCGATTCCACTGGCTAAAAGGGATCGCGAAACCGGTCTAATTAGAACTAACGCTCGTCGCTAATTCAGCCGATATTATACGCGACGTGCAACGGCTCCCGGTATACACGTGCAATGCATACATACTGGTTCGATTCGAGACTTACAAGCGAATCATTCGATTTCACCCTCTCTGATTTTAGTCTACCTCCGCAGAATGGCAAATTACAGACTCGTGTAGCTGCCTGGTAAACAGTCGGACGCGGGAATTCGACGATTCGAGAGATTTAGGTCATTGACCGTAGGTTTTTGCGACGCGGGACAATTTTGTTTCGATCGACTTTAATAATAAAATAGATCATTTCTTCGTTATAGAATTTAGAGTGTAGAGATGAAGAAGCCTTTTTTTTTATCTTTGAAATAAGAAGATAGGTTCCTCTTGAGATATCATATTTAGTAGAATACACATCTGTTAACAAAAACATCAAAATGGAAATATACAAAGATACGATGAAGTGTATCTTTATACATCTCTCTACGTGTTCCTGTTCTTCCAGGCGAGATAAATGCACACAAAACACCGAGCAAGGCAAATAGGGCCCGTTCCCTATAAATATTTATACGCATAGTTTAATCTCCATAATCTTCAGAATTTTAATTCTCGTGCTTTTAAAATTGTTTCTAAAATGCCACGGTATTCTAAAATGTACGGTATTAATTAAGCGGATTCTCGTAAGCACTGTTCCCATTAACTCGTGTAAATAATTCAAAAAGTCTCTTCCCCTCTCCACCCCCTCACCGCTGTTTTTCTCTCTTATCGAAAAGAGGTACACGCGTTTCATCGTAGAAATGAAAATCTTTCTATACGAGGCATGATTACATTTGGGAAATGTTTCAACATCACAAAAGACCCCAAATAAAATGATTTCCAGAAAGGGTTCCAGGATCGTGCTTTTAATCAAACACAAGTGAGACCCATCGCTAGGAGTGCACGATCTTAGAGACCCTCCTTAAATGGTCGAGGCATTTCTCTTGCGAAACACTTGGAAAGGCACTCTCTGTTAATTATTTTGCACCAGTTTGATTTCCAACCGTGTCATTCAACCGTCGAGATCCAAATCGTTTTCGCGAGATCCCGATTTTGATACTCTCGTCGATATTGGGCGCAAGTTGAACGCCTCAACTGCCACCTAACGAGGTCGTTTCGTTGTACCCCGGTGCCCCGATACGAATCTATGTACCCATAAATACGGTTATCTATATTTCCAATTAGCATACGAAATCGCCGTGGAAGCCACGGAGAGAGAAAGGACGATCAGAATTCAATGAGTCGCGTGTTTCATAAAGAAGGTGATTCCACGGCGTCGTTCGATCGGTTGGTATTTACGAGCTATTCGTGTCGAGGAAAACATTCGTTGTACGGTAATCTCCAACATAAGCGAAACGATTTTTCCGCGGATGCTGGATGCGGAGTTATCCACGCCGGTGTTTGTGCCATTCGGTACAAGATAATAGATGAAAGCGATAGATAAAACGCGCGGGTGGGATAGTGATTTTCATCCACGAGGATATGGAAGAATTTTCGACGATTTTATTTACTAGAATCATGGATCTAGATGAATTATGACGAATTCGAACGATTATAGACAAATTCAAGTCCATGACAGACATACAGTTAATCCCATAAATATTCGTACCATCTGTGTCGATAGAAGAAGTTTGACTAAAGTAAATAATAGTTTCGATATTACCGAATGAATTTTTCATTATAAGTATGTATATGAATAAGCTTATACATGTATTTATATATACATCGACATATTTATACAAGCATGCGTTTGGAAACATCAAACCAGCATTTAATTTAAATAAATTTCTTTAATACATATAGAGGGTACGAATATTTATGGAACTGACTGTAGTTTCTTCTGTTTAATGAAACACTATACATAGAATACAGAACACATTCTCTAGGACAGATAAACATGTTCTATCAAAAATTCCTAGAAATACTCCTCGAAGTATCCACTTCTAACACAGCTACGAGCCACCTCGGATTATCCACACCTTCGGAAAAAATTCCAGAGTGTCCTCATTTTTCGCCTAGACCCTTGAAAGATGCCAGAAGGCCAAGGGAGGCTCTTATTTTTGACGAGCAACAATTCCTGTAGCATTCGAGGAGGATACTCCTCCACGTGTCGGATAAGGTGGCCTCTGTAGAAAATGTTTGTGCGTAAAGGAGATACGATTCTAGGAAGTCCCCCTTTCGCTTGGGGAAAGATACCCCGTTATATCGCGAAGTATATCCTGCGCTCGAGGCGAGCCACGACGAAGCGAGTCGACCATATCCTGCGGAGGGACTCTACGGTCACGAGTTCATACCCCTAAGTGCCATAAGTATCTCCTATCTGGCGAACGTATCTGGCTGTTTAGCGAACGTGCTTAGACACCCATCCTGCTTAGTACCCGTCGCAAGGGTATTCCCCTGGGAACAGACACTGCACGCTCGAGACGTTTCCTTTCCCTTCCTAGTCGTCAAAGCCACCCTTTCCCCGCGCCCTCCACGCGATACCATCCCCCTAAAACGATTCGTCCACGTCGAACCTGCGCGCCACTTTGTCAACGTCCTTTCGGCTTTGATTTGCTCTTTCGCGCTGGAGATAAGCGAACGGTGGAATTCAACGATGTACGATTGCATCTTCGGATATTTCGGGGAAAAAGAGGAGCCCTGGTGGATTATTTCGCTTCGAAACGGAGGCATTTGCTACCCGAGAAAGGAGGTTATTGCATCGAGAACACCTAGAGAGCCCTGGCGGTTACTTGGGTAACTCTCGAACTGAAGGCTACTCTTTAAGGTTTTTTATTGCACTTCTTGGATGCGGTAGAATTTTAAAAAGTATAAAACTCAAGTTTCAGGTTTTATCTTCACTTGCAAATTTTACTCCAAACACGGTCGCCCTCTGTATTTCGCAATAATTCGTATTTATTTTACTTCGAGACTTCTCCCGCAAATTACAAGATATAAGAACCGCAAACTTCGCCTTCCACGGTTCCTCAAATACGCTTTCCTCCCGAAGGATCATTCGTTAACCAGAAAGAAAAGTCCGTTCACCTCCACGGGACCATTCGTTGCGCTCCCATCCGCATTTCTGCAAAGTGGCAAATCTTTTTTTTCCTACCGTTTACTTGCCAAACTTCCCTCGTAAATCCCTCCTCTCGGAATATCTGCACCGAGTTAACTCCCCGTCTCGCATATTTCTTTCGGCGTCACTTTGATTCGCGCGTTTACCTGGCATCGTTCGCGATCAAATTCGCGCCGGACACGCACCGCTTCATCGTGTTCCAGGCGAGTCCTTTTTACAGACGCGCGCGAACACCGTCGAACGGCGACGCGAATTCCTTTTCCCCGACACGGTTCCTGCGCGGCGAAAAGCGAGCCATTCGCCGCGCGAAAAGGAGCGCGTGTGCGTGCAAACGTTTACGTAGGCTAATGTAATACGGGTGATGATGTCAGCGAACTGGTCTTCGCCGTTCGCTAGGTGGCCCCCTCGTTCGATTCAGATTCCTCCTCGTCCGGTCGTTGGTGAAGAACACCTGGTTTTTCCTCCTCGAGTATTTTCTTGTCGTCTTTGACGAACCTGGCCATCTTCGGTCGAGTGTTCGCGATATTGTTGCTGAGAGAAACCGCTGGATTCAGAAAGAGAAACGTCTCGCGAGAGGCCACGGTAACTTTGCACCTTTACGACGCTGGTAATGGTCCCTGGACGCCGATTGGACGCGGCGGTGTTTACTCGAGGACCTGACAAAGAGATTCGCGAATTGTCTCGAGGATTCGTTGATTTTCGGATGAGTAAATTCGATCGAGGTTACTATTCTTGGACGGTGCATGTATCAGGCGATTGATGTGGTCTGTGAACTCGGTTTGATGAACGATGATCTTCTTTACGCCACGATGACTGAATTTACTCGACTTGTGAGTCAGCAGTGTCAAATCTTGTGCATTGCTGTTCTACGAAATGGGAAGATAGAAAAATAGACCTGTTCTATATAAAGGGGCTTGAGGATTATATTTTTTGATCGAACACGAGTAGAATGGATTTTCGTGTTTCGAGTGGCTGGAGGAAGACCGAGGCTGATGTCGAACGGTGGGTTGGAATCGTGATCGATCGCGTTGAGTATCGGTGTTTGTAGGTAACTGTAACTCTCCGATTTCCTCGTCGTTCTCGCTGGTACATAGCTGGGGAGGGGGCTTTGCGATTGTACATACCAACGTAATCTCGGGACATTGAACGGTCGCACGTACACCAGTATCTTCGCGGGGCAACGACGTCGAAGCCGGATCTCGCGGAGACCCTGCAGGACGTCTACCCATCTCCCGCTTAATGGTATCACCGACAAACAGGTGAAATCCGACGAATCTCCTAACTGTTGAGCGCGTTTTCGCGTTCTTGGACTCCTTCGAGGAGGGTTCATACTGTGATCGAAGATGGCGATCGATCCAGGATTCTATCGATTCGACCATGGTAACCGCTGATATCATCTCCCGGATTCGAAGATCCGCAGTTGGCGAGCTATTGTAACAGATCAGGCCATTTTTGTGTAGAGCTACGTCGAGCTACAATCGAGATTTAGACCATTCTAGGATGATTTAGTGAATACAGGATCCAGAAATTAGGTCAGGTTATAGATTCGTTACAAGCGAAGATAAGCAAATATTTCTCTCAATTTGACGATCTCTATTATTAGCCTGTGACATGATTTTCTGCCAAGTGCAGAATGCATCTTTCTAGGAATGCACAGTCGTGCCTTGATAAATGGGAAACCCACCGTTCCGCTATGTAACTAGTATAGAAGCGAAAAAGTGTAGAAAAACGAGTATAAAGGCTCTCGCAGCTTTTCTTCAAAGGAAAAAGCCACAGTTGCCCGTTGCTCGCTTTACTCTTCCGGCGCTCCTATCCATCCATAATAGTTTGCATCTTGGAATCGTTGCGGGGTCGATTGTCGTCCTTTCAAACGTTTCAGGAACCGTTCGATCGGGTCTGACAGACGTCTTTGTGTAGGAACGATCGATATTCTTCTGGAAATGGCAGTTTTGTCGGGATCGACGCGGCACGAGCCTCCCTGGCAGAGAACACGGACATATGCGATTCATTTGCATCGATGCTTGGAGAGGCCATCCGGCTTGATTAATGACTCTTTGCGTGCGCGCCTACAGGTGTTCGTATAGGTTAGTTTCGGATGTAGCGGGTGACAGCACCGATAAAAGGGGCACGCCTATTCAGACGGTTTCGTTATTCGAGCCACGCATGCCAGTTTCGCCGAATTAACAGTCGGATACTAATTCGCCGGCTGAGCTCAATGGACGTGTTAAAGCAGTTAAAGCTGCTGGCCTCGTCGCACGTCGCGGTACTTACACGACACGCGAACAAACAATTGTTCGAACTGAAAAGGCTCGTTTCGAGCCCGTATCTCCTAATGAAACGGCTTCGAGCATTCGTGATTGTAGATGGATGTTATTTCGCGACGGTTGAAAAAAAAAAAAAGAAATTAAGCGCGAAAGCAGAACAAATTTGAAATTCCATATCACGCGCGATCCTACACGGAAGAATATTATTTTACATGTATTTCAAACAGAAATTAATGAAACGCGAGTGGTGCGAGCGGTATACAGTATCAACCTATGCGAGCTCTTTTTGAAATTAAATATATGTTGATATACTAAGCGTAGACATTAATTCTGCGCAATTCCAAGGCAGACTTACTATTTATTTATAACGAAAAACAGTACAAATATCGAATAAATAAATATGTCTGTTTTAACTAGAGTCATAAATAAAGACCCAATTAATTTCTATATCTAATACTCTGATGCTCAACTACACAAAATAGAGAATGACTACCAGAACACGAAAGACACGTCCATAGGCAAGGTTCAAAGAAAGTTAATATAATAATTATTACCGCGATAGACGTTTTTCTTCTTTAATGGGATTTCTTTATGGCTTCCTTACCAAGTTTTTTTTTTCTGTTTTCTTAGAAGCAACTTCTTTTCGAGCACTTCTTTTCGCAGCACCTTTTCGAACGAGAATAAAATTTGTCTTCCGTGTTAACGAGCAACACGGTCTTTCTGCTCCTCGGATATAACGACTTTGCCAAGCCCTTTCCAGGATGCGTTCAAACGATGCGCGTAAAGATTGGCTACGCGCGACCTAATTTCAGATAGCACGCGATAAGATGTCCACGTTCTAAGCGTGCACCTGAATTATTACGCGAACGCTAGCGTTCGCGTTGGCGCCGTGTACGGTTTCCTGTGATAAAGCACGTTTGCGTAGCGAAGATAAACCTCGAATTCGAAGGTACGCATTGGCTGGAACCGCGTTTAAGTGGTCGGAGGACCACTTCCGGTCTCGATGGTGCAAAATTAAAATCTATTCTCGACCGGTGACGTCGACTCGAATAGCGCAAAGTTTTCGATCTAAAATTATCAGATTGCTACCTTAACAGGAGCGAATGATCTACATTTACGTACCTTGCCTCCGAAGTTGTAGCTATAGCTCGTAAGCGTAACTTGTACCTTGAAATTAAAAAGGTCGATTTGAATTCGTTTAAATTGCTCGGTAGTGGGAGACTGTCGAAGGCTGTCCCTGGTCGTCTAACGCGACAATACGCCTCGTCATTGAAAACAGACCGCTGCAGTGTAATGGCATTCTTCTTTCGATAACGTAACGCATCGGCTGACAGTTGACGCGTTCCAACCTATACGATTACTCGGAACGTTGGTTGTTTTTTTTAGAAAAGGAATTCGAAACGTCATCTAAAATTACGTTTAACGCTTGCGTCGCGAAAACTTGTAGCGCCTGCCCGGAGGACGGGTCATGTGTGACCCGAGCATCAATTTTCGTTCAGCTGTTCCAGAGAAAATTTTATCGAGTATTTCAAGTGTATATAATAATAATTGCGAAAATGCAATAATCCGTGTATTAAATTTAGTGCATTTTTAAACAGAACTTTCTCTACTCGATTACATAAAGTGCTTTCATTTTCAAAGCACGAGAAGTACTACTTTATTCGAGAACTATTAGGCTATCCCAAAGGTTTCTTTCGCTTTATTAATAAGTAATACACGCACAATAGTTTATGTTTTATGTTGCATTACTGAATTGCGCACGTTTCATTTTGCTCCATTACTGTTACAACACGAATATCTATGAAATTAGATTGTCTATTTATATAAACACGACTACATAAAATAATTGAGTGCAACTCGCGAAAGAAACATTCGGGACAACCTAATACATTCCAGCGAAGCTAATGTTAGCCAAAGCAGGTTAACAGTGACTCACTCTGGCTCTGATAAAAGATAAATCTACTTCAGGGTCTCGTGCGACCCGTCATCCTCGGTCCAAAGGTTAAGTACCCGGGTTCCAAAGAAATACATAGCCATCGATCGAATTTCTACAACTCCACACAATTAGACAAACCGTGTCTCGTCGTAAGCCTTGTAGAGCAAGGTTTAAGTCTTTCCACGCGAAGCCTACCGGATCATAAGCTCCTGAACCAGATCGATAAGATCACTTTGTTTGCTACAAATAAGGGAAGGGAAGAACGTGACCCAGCATCGAGGCAATATCGGTAATAGCCTGTAACCTTTGTTTGGTTTCACGGAACACGGCCCGATCAGATTGCAATTAAGATAACTAATTTATCGGAACGATCTATCAACGTAACGCAAAGAGGTAGGCGTTTGCGCTTCGTGTAACGGTGGAATGCGAGAGAAAACTCGTGTACGCCGCGCTCGTGGATGTTTTCCATCGTTTGCAACTTCTTATGGAACTTCCTCTTCGGGAAAACATTAGGAAAACAAGTGTTTGAGCAGAGAATTCTTGTTGGAAAATAAGAGAAGTCGTGTTTCTAGCTATTTATCAATAGTTGGACAATTTTTGTCGGCAGAAATAGGAATTGTTGGAAAGTTTTATTTGATAGTATTCAATTACTCGATATTTTTGTTTGAAGACACTAGTAAGATTCGAATGTTAAGGTTTCGACGAACGTTTGGTTAACGATCATGGTTTAAGCTGTAGGTTGTTGTACGAAGTTTCGAAAACGATAAACAAATTCAATCACATTGGTCTTGTCAAGTAACGTAAGACCATCGATCGTTTTTACCAGCAACAGGCACCTGGCAATGTCAACATACGTTATAACGAAAGAAAAATAATTTAATCAAAAGATAGAATGAAAGATAATTATTCCAAGTACCCTCCCAACCAAACATATATCGTCAAATGGAGTTACCAAATTGCACGCGAACCCTCGCACGATTTTACAGGTTATCCGCGCTGATAGTATTTTATTCGTTGCCCAAATAACACAATTTATTGATTTTCAATTGGGCTTTTCCATCGTATCGCATTCGTTTTTCAACTCTAATAACTCGATCAATTATGCATTAACCTCTTTCCACGTAACTATTTTCGGTCTGACGATTTTAGACATTTCGGGAGCATCGAAAATGACCCATAAATTTCAGGTCCGAAACCTTTCGCGCAAATATGTTCGGAATTAAATTAATCGTTCGAATCGATTGAAAATCCATTAAATTTACTTATTCCGCGAGCTATAATTAATTTCGACTAGTTATCGGTATGTAACGAGTGAAATGGCCGTCATGACTGCTCATTGAAATGCATACATTGATCAGCGAACCTGAAAAAGCCGAAAAGCGTGGCGAGTAATCCCATCTGTTGCAAATTGCGAGTTACTCCATTCGACGATGCTCTGTTTATTTATATTCGATAAATAACAAATAAGAAATCACCAATTTCAACAAGTTTGAAGTGTATCAATATGGTAAATATTGGCCCGTAACGTAATTATTTGCGGTATTTCGATGTGATTTACAGAACAAATTTATTCAGAAAATCAAATCAAAATCTATCATTACAATGAAATAGAAATGGGATAGAAATCCTATTAGACATTTCTACGATTACAATTTTTATTAAATGCAAATAATTACGAAACAATTGATAATCCCCCTTGATAACTGAGTAAATCTTTCATTCGTCTAATATCTTCTGCTCACTTCTGACAAACTCCCACTCTGTTAGGCAGTAACGACGCTGGATAGTTAGGGCGAGAGGGCGAAGGGACCGTCAGAGACGGAGGAAGATCGGCGGAAGAGCCGAAACCATCCGAAAAGGAAACGCGGAAACCAATGAGCGAATTTCAGGGTTCCGCCAAGGGAGAATTATCGAGTGGCAAGTTTCTTAACTACCAACTCCGCGAGTGCTCAATTGGGACACGCCGATTTTGTCGAGGCTCGCACATTCTAAACTAATTAATTCCTTTGGTATCGCGACGCGTGGACCATAGGAACATTCGAACCAATTTCAAGAAGAAAAGAGAAAAAAAGGAAAGAAGTTCGGCCAAGGAATAGTTTAATTGAGGCTGCGATCGACTTCGAGTTCGAATTCGAGTTCAAGATTACGTCGCTGCACGGACGAGCAATTTCTGTGATAACAAAGTTTCAATCGACGCGGGGGAACGGAGGATCCCAGAAAAGTTTAAAGGAAAGCACTGGCTTGGAAAAGCGATTATCGATCCCATCAGGGTCTATTAATTACCGGGAATCGCGTTGGACCGGTGGGAGTACACAGAGCAAAGACTGACGTCGAAGAAACGGTTCGCTGGGAAAAAGTCCGCTCGGTGGCAGGCGTTGGCGTTTCACGTCGAAGGAAGAACACCCAGCGCGAACACGAGCGCGGTCACAGCGAGCTACTGGATAGAAATCGACACGGGAAACGTTCGAGAAAGCGGACGATCGTTAAAGCCACCGCGATAAGTCATTAACGCGTTCTGGAGGCGGCCAAAGGCGTTGGAACAATTACCGCGGCTGAGGAGACTTTAAAGCAGCCGAGGGGGGGAGAGCACGTGAGCGTAATTGCTTTTCACCCTGTCTCTCTTGACGAAAAATATACGATACAGAAGTATAAACGTTCTTGCTCCGGTAATTCAGCTCTGGTTCGCGTAATTGCAAGAAAAATTAAATACAATTTTCGACGTGGAAGCAAGAAAATATCAGAAAATTTTTGCCAGCAAGGAGGATCGATACGTAACCGATTTCTCTAATTGATAAAGCAGAGAATTACGATTAGAAAAATTTGCGAGGATCGCAATCCTGTCGGTCCAGGCCCGTGGGATATCAGTGGGATCGATGCGTGGGTGTGTGCATGTGAGTGAGTGAAACGGAGTGAGGAAGAAAGGAGGGGAAGGTGCGAGAGGAAAACTCGTCGAAGTTATTAGCGAACACCGTCGGTTCCAGTGCCGGTGTGAAAGAGCGTTAATTACCAGCTCGTCGTCGGCGGGATATAATGGCGGTACGTTGAAAGACGCACGTAGAGAAGGTCACGAAGTTCGTTTCACGAGACGAGCTGTTATGACGTGACGAGAGGAAAACACTTTGGTGTACTTCCGTCGCGAGTATTCCAGAAAGGAAATCCACCATGAGAGTGTCTGGAGTGGCTGCGCTGTTGATCCTCTGTTGCGTCATCGGTGAGTCCTTCAACATTTATGCGCTTTGACGACGGTGAATATTCCAGGCGATAATATTGCCCCGCGAGACAAATCCGTTTACGAGTTATCGAGACGATCGAGTTCCATTTCGCTTCTGCTTTAAACGCCGCCTTTCTCCCCGCCATTGTCACCTTTCACAGGGTAGAGGTTTAATAACAATTGTCGAGAAGAGGGGAAATTTCTTTTTAAAGAACACTAATCTCCCCGCCACCATCACCGCTACCACCACTTTATATCTCAATATTTACCTGCATTTGCCAACAGATCGCTGAGCTTGTCTCAAGAAAAACAAATCCAAACACGACCCCCTTTGAACCCCCTTCGATTATCCCTAAACCTTCAACTACCCCTAACCGAAAGTGCTCCAAATGTGGTCGTGTTTGGGCTCATTTCCCTCGGGAGTGTCCCACGAATCCAACGACGACGCTACCCTTAAGACATCGTACAAAAAAATACAAATTTTTATTTTCATCGATTCCCTCAACCCTAATTCCTGGGATAAAATCGTAAGCCCTCATCCTGCAAGGGTTTCAATCGGATTTCAATCGGACTTTTCGCGTTTGCTCAAGGCGGCGTTTACAAGAATTTCGCGTGAGAATTCTCAATCTCTGGTTACAGGGTTGATCCAATCCGTCGTTGCACGCGGGACGATGCTCGCGTCATTCAGAGACGTCGGATAAGCCGAGATTAATTGCGCGGCTCACGGACGGATCAGGATCGCGACTCTTACAAAAAAAAAAAAAAAAAAAAAAATAAAAAACGAAATGAAATTGTGATTTATGCGTCTCATTTCGAGCGCGCCGGTGCCTCGCGACGTCCTTTTAAGGACTTGCTCCAATCAGGACGCTGTTTTAAGGCCGTTTACTTTCTCGACTGTAAGGTAAACTATATGGAGCGAAGGCTGGCGAGCTCGCGCGAAATTAGGTGAAAGCGGGGCGCTTGGCACACGTAAACGAAGATTCAATTTTTCCCCTCCACTCTCGTGTATTAAACGCTCGTTTCAATTAGTCGACTCGCGATGCGATCGCGTCGGGTACAAGGAGGAGTTCCGTGCAGTCTACAGCTTCAATCGAAATTCAAACCGGGCTCTCGAAAAAGATGATTATTCAGCGTATGGAATCATTATTCGGTATATAATAATAAATCAAAATTAAAAGGAGCGCTTTATATTAGAAACATCATTACACTTTCTACATTCTTATACGCAATTTCTAGACTTACTCGCAAAACATCAATCTATTACACATGTTCTAAAGAAATTCACTTTCAAACTCGTACAGGAGTGTTTAGAATCAAAAGTTCTTTCTTCTGTTGCACAAAGAGCATGCTTCCCTGTGGCGCCACTAGTTCGTCTGCTCGCCGCATTAAATCTTCCTCAAACAAATTCGAGACGACCTCTTTCCTTCAACGGTTTCAAGCATGCCCGTTCGTAGATTGAAAGCCGTAGTTTGACGCATAAATTTAAATTTTAAATAATTATATATAAATTTATATTGAAAGCATCCGGGTACCGAGCCGGAGAAGGTCAAACGATCGTTCTCGTCGACAGATATCGCGGGTCGAGCCTTTCCTTCCTTTTACGTCGATCCGTTATCCGAGATCTCGGTTGTCCGAATGTACAATGCGTCCGCGAGGCAACGTACTCGCGTTTAATCGCAAGGAGGATATTCTCGCAGCATATTCGCCTCGCAGAGGCAGCGCACAATCGGTATTAACATCACGCCTTCCTCGTTCCGTAATTATGTCAGTTACAGCGCTCGTTACAGCTTTACGAGGGTAAATCGTGGTACCGCGGTGACGTCGAGTCGCGACGCGGGTGCGCGATGCGTTTTAAAGTTGAACAGCAAGTTACCGCGGGTAATTTGCCCGACGTAATAAACGAAATCCTCGGGTTTATCGACTCGTCGAGCGTCGCGAGAACAACCGCTGAAACTAATTTACCAACGAGTCTAGGGGAGGCAGAATTCGTTCTTAAATAAAGTTGTCAAATCTTGACGCGATGCTTGTCAAAGAAAGTCAGCGCGTGAATCGTGGAATTTAAAATAGTGCCGTTAATAGATTTCTGAAGATTGAATATTTATCTTCTAATAAAATTAATAAAAATTTTGCATGTATTATATTTTGAACGAACATTGGAGGGTCTTATAAACCGTGCGCAATATTCACGAACCATCAATTTTCCAAGAAAATTTCCAACTCAAATTTCCCTTTATCCCCTCTGAAATTGAAATTACAATTTCTATTTAACCGGTAGATTCGTTTAACGGAAGACTTCACTTTTCATTTCTAATTAGAAATACTCGGTTAAGAGAATCGTCCATCTCTGACACGTCCAGACTTTTGTAGGAGAAGGAACTCCCACAAACGATCCGACAAATGATGTTGCCGACAGAAAAAGGAAAACATAGCGATAGATCGCTGCGCGCCGCCGTAAATTAAATCCTTTTCGCCTAGTCGACACCTCCGCGATCAATATTATTCTGTTTTTATAGATTCCGAGTTTACGGCGAGCCACGACGCGATAAATTGCCCGTCCATTAACGGCGGCTACAGGTACACAGAGTATAAAAATATTTTCACGGCGGTCGTCACGCTTATTTTTAACGTCGCCTTGGTTCTCCTCGCGAATTGTTCGTTCTCAGCGGCGCGAACCGAGGCCACAGATTAGCACGTGAGAAGTGTTCGGTTCCGCTGCGACCTAAACGAGTCGCTGATAACGCCCGAAGCTCCGGATCTCAGATTTCGCTTCGCATCGTTTGATAGGAACGACGCTAGATCCGATTGCTCGGCTCGGAGATGGGGAGAATTCTCATCAGACCAGAAATTTCAAACGAGTACAAAATAAAGAATTCCTCGCGTGATTTCTCTTCGAATAGAAATTGTAATTTTAACCGTAAAGCGGAAAGGAAGGGTTTTCTATATTTGGAAAAAATTTACTCGTATCGCTCTGCTGGTAATTTTAATTTTTTTCTCTTTATTATTAACAATTTTACTTCACATTTCCTCTTCAACCGCTTCTCCTCGTAGCGTAGATAATTAGATTTTGATTATTTCGAAAATGACTACGACTAATTGACTAATTAATACAATGTCATCGATGATAATTAAGAACGTAACCTGATCACTTTCCCATAGTTCCAGATTTAACGAGGAAAGGTAAACGCACCGAGCGCAACGATAACGATAATGATTTCGCTGAAATAATTAATTTGCAAGCAAAAATAATTTGATACTTTGAAATTTAATTTCTACGATGTATCTCCGTTTGTATCATATTTCATTTTTAATTTCGCGCCAATTATTCTGGAAAATAATTTCCCCGCCGGGTCAACGTCGAATCGACTTTGTTGTTAGCCGGTGATACCAGCTTCAATCGAAACGTGGAAATCGTCCAATACTTTGAGGATTGGTTTTCAACATCAAGAAATGGATTAAATAAATTTCACGAAATTGTTCTCATTCTCTTTCATATCGTTTTCAACGTTATAGATTGTCTCGTATACAGAGGTTAAATTTAAAAAGGTTGAAAAATGCATGAAAGTACAAACACAATCTATATAAAATAAAAGAATTACGTCGATGGATGTCGGTTGAAACCTACCCCGATAACTAGGTACGTCGTTGCCATAACCCATCGAACCCTTGAGCTTCCTCGAGCACACAAACCGAGATCCGAAAATTGATCGTTGCTCGCGTAAATCTTCCACGTCGAAGGAATATAGCCTCTCGATTTCGAGAAATATTTTCCGCCGAGCGGCGAGACCGTAGAAGCGCGGAAAACTCGAAAAGAAAATTGTTGGCCGTAGTCGTCGAGAACTTAGGGACGGCATAACTCAAACACGGGGAAAGTTCGCAGCGTACCTATCCACAGAGAAAGAAAGAACGGAGGAGATCGCGTTGGACGGTGAATCAATTTACGATGAAAAAAGGAGAAGAGTTTCGCGAGGACGGTTGACGCGAACCGTTGCCTCCGAAACTTTCTTGTCAACGACGAGGGGGAAAAACCGACGGGACGACGGGAGGAGCTCGTTAAAAATCCCGCGGAATCGTCGAGTTCGAATCGCGTTGCGTGATTGATGCCATCCGTCGTCGTAATAGGGACCGAGAACGCGACGATTTATCACGCTGCTCGACGAGCGATGCGACAATAATTATGCCAACTTGTCGTGCCACGTGCATTGTTTTTCATAAAATCGCGCAACAATTTTATATTAGAACGTAACTGTCAACGCAGCATAGTTTCGCTTGCTTTCTCATCAGGAGGGTACTGTCTTCGGCATCTTATTCATTTATGGAGGGATACGTTTTCAATTTGTGCCAAAATCAAAAGGAGAAGGTGAGGTAGCGAAATATTTCTTGTAGTTTTTAATGAATTGTAAAATATATCATTGAGCGAAGGTAACGAACACAGGGAAAGGTTAATTAGATTCTGGACGTCGACATTACCGTTTATTCGATCATAAGAGATGGTCGGTTACACTTGATTAAATTAAAATTGAATAACGATTGAAACCCCACAATTTATTTAATTCTCAATCACCTGGTACCGGGTCCAGCGGACAGATCGCGCGATAAATCGTCGCAGCCCCTATAATTCTCGGTTTTCGTCGAGCATCGCTAACGATCTTCTGGCTCTGCGAACGTTTCAGCGTTACGGCAATCCGCGCGAAGTTTGCCCGCGAAGTTCGCCGTTATCTGAGCCGCGTATTCTGACATATTCAAACAGTCGTTAGCTGCGATGTAAGTCGCGGTCGTCGGTGGGTTAGGACGACGGCGCAAAGGGGGCGGAGAAGAGGAGAAGCTCGAGTTTGGTCGTTCGATAACGGACGCAAGAGACGTGTAACCTGGCGAACGCGTTTCTCCTCGATACCGTTGCCCGGCTCACTTCGCGTTTTATCGCTCCAACGAAACGAGATCCGACGCGTTGCTCGTAGGCAGAGGCGCGGGTTCCCATCCGCCGCTTGTCATCCGCGATAAGTTAATTAACGGACCGGCGTGAATCGGATTAATGCGTCCTGCACTTGCACAATGGCAACAAATCTTGGTTAAACTCGGTATCTTAATGGCTTTAAGGTGTCAGGGCCCGGTAACGTTGGTTTGAGGTTTCAACTACGCGAGGCACACTGCCTTGCGCGGGCTCGGTCGTGTTGCCGCGTTACGTTTGATACGTCATAAAGGCTTGGGGGAACAGCGAGTTTCTGCATACCGAGCCACGGTGAAACGAGGTCGTCGAGGATGGGAAGTTTCTCCAACCGGATTTGCTCGTTTCCGTGTGCTCGTCGCTGATGCGCCGGGGACAAATCGATTCGCGGGAAAAATTAATTGGATCCAGCGAATTTAATCGAGCGTAATCGGGGGACGATTGCAATTTGTTTCGATCGCGATTGAATGTCGATTACGATTTTTTCCCAATTGCTCGCAAAGGACGGCTTGAATTTTTTATTTTTTAGATTCCATTCGAGCGCTGGCTACGTTCCCGATTGTGTTTCGAAGGTCGACTGAAATTGCGATTGAACTGCAATTGGAAGCTATAGAAGTCGAGTCGTGGGTAAACTACGGGCACAATTTATAAAATTGTAACAGAATATAACTACAGTTACATGATAGTTTCATCGTAAATAAAGTTCAGAATGCAGCGTATATCGAGGTGGATAACACGCTCGATAACGATATAAATTATCCGAACCTGGTAGGTGTGTTTGCAAAACGATATAGGCGCGATGAGGAGATGACGATGCAGCAATTACTATGCAAGTTTCGATCGAAACGCATTCGTGCGGCCTTTCGCTCGCACTTTAAAATTCCATCGACGATTCGACATCGATCGATATCGACTTGGCGATTACGTGGATTTGGGATCGGTCGCGTGTGACTCGAATCCGTGATTAATTATGACGACGATGCGATTCTCTAATTATCGATTGGGAAATCCCGCTCGCAATTAACCTTAGCGTCACTTCCAAAGATGGACAATACTCCTGCTTTGCATACAAACTTATACGACGCGTATAGCAGAGAAACTAATCTTTGTTCGATACTCGTGGAATAAAAATCAGAGTTGGAATTATGGGATGAAATATTTTATTACGAAGGAATACAAATTTCGATCGGATAAATTATTGTACCTCGGTATTGTTCCAATGAAATTTTGCCCATCCCTGGATCTAGCTCGATCCTCGAACACCCCTCTGGAATAAAAATTTCATCGCATTTCAATTCGATACTTATATTCCTTCGTACTAAAATCCTCCTCATTTGATCCTCTTGAAACTCCAATTTGCTCGAAAAGTCTTCTTCGTGGTAAAACCTATTCGTCATCCTCGCGTCCCTAGAATTTTGAACACTTGTACGAAGATCATTCTCTTTCTCGTTTCCCGCGGGGATTTTTCACCAGTGTCTCGCAGCTACGACATCGTCTCGACGAAAATCTGTTTTCTATAGAGGCGGGACCGTCTTCCTATCGCACTGGTTGCACTTAATGCGCGTTTAAACATCCGTCAGCAGGCACGACCATTAAATCTGACCTGCTTGTTAGCGGGGCTGCTGCCGTTGCGCCTCGGAAGCGCTTGGTATCCACGTTCTTTCACGTGAATCTCGGTTACATTGAACGAAAATCGTATTTTAGTCCTCTCGCGATCCCTGCAAATCCGGCTCAATTAAGAAACCGTGGAATTTTAATCGTCGATCGTGTTCTTATTCTTCTGGGCAAATACGAGCTGTTCGAACCGTGTCAAACCGGAATGGTAACATATATGGTTATCTTAGATGTTTCACGTGGAAGAACAAAATTGCACCTCGTATAAAAACACTGATGTCTTTCTGGAATCTGTAAGGAAATAATATCAATCAGGAATGTTTGATGCCGTATGAAACGGGCTTCTATTTTTAGGAGTCTTTTCCTATAGAAGTCCTATTGTATAAGAGTCTATTTGTATAGAAGTCTTATATATAAGAGTCCTTTTTTTATAGAAGTCTTGTGCGTGAGTTCCTATGTATACCAGTCCTTTTTTTTTTTTTTTTATAGTCTTGCGCGTGCGTTCCTGTGTACAGAAGTCCTTAAAAAAAAAAAAATGTTCTCAGTCTTCGAAGCACACGTAAATCATTCCTAAGAAAAATCTTCATATTTCTGTTCATAACCTTGTAAGTAATTCCCGAAGAAAGTAGTCTCTTCTCGATATTTCATAAATGTTGGACAGGTGGGTTCCTCCTATCGCGGATTCGTCCCTGAGTCGGTGGAATCGCGAACTTTTAAAGCGATCTCGCGACCGTCCCGTATGCACAGACCCAAGCAAAATCGGGGCCACTGGTTTTATTGCGCGCAGTCCAAGATAAAAGACCCGGGCGAAGAAAATGCGAAAAGTTCGGCGATGTCGGATACGTTGATGTCTCCCAGGAAGACCCCCCGGTAACCTCTGTTATAACTGCCGCGAATAGTCGGGGATGTGTATCTACGCGGGACGATACTTGGCGAAGCAGCCGAGCACTTTGGCGATTTATGGTGTCGGTCTTTTAAATAACGCCGTTAGTATAAATCATGGCGTGCCCGCGGCGTGTTCCTCGACGTTCTAAATAAGACTCTCGAAACTTCTTATTAAAGAACTTTGCTGCGCGCCGAGTGTCAATATATTACGTTTCAACCGTTTCCTCGCGAGTCGTTTCAAAACTTTTTCGGAAAATGTTTGTTTCACCTCCCAGAGGGGCGATAGCGCGAACTCGAGTACATTTTGTTTTTTGATTCGAAAGGTAGATGCTTTTGGGGAAAATGAAATAACCTGTAATTCAAGATAACTTTTATGCAAGTGCAACGCGGCCTTTAAACAAGGCAACGCGTATGATGTTTCATATATTTCAAGCATATAACATATGCGATATATACTAATAATAATATCTTAACCTTCTTTAAAATCAGTTCTCGCAGACTCTTTTTTTTTTAATCGATCATCACTTGACTTTGGAATAATTTTCTCTTCTCGACGTTGATGTAAATATTGCATTTCTTTTAAAATACAGATCTAGATTAGGTCTACTTAATGCTCCTAAAAACCTCGAAGCCCCTTTCCTTAACCTATCCATTCGACAACAAAAAATTCACGGAGTCTTTTCCGCTGTATAATGTCCGACACATAACCCCTTAACTCCGACGTTCGGTGGATTTTCAAGCTCGTCGAGGCGTGCATGAACGGTGACGTCTACGCGTATCGACTGGCTGTCTATTTTCGTGGAGCTGGATACATTTAAAATGCATCGAAAGAGATTTCGGCGGTGACGGCTGTTGGCGGTTCGAATGAAATTTCCCGTTGATGCGCGGCGACCATTAGACGGCCGACGTCGGCCGATAGAAACGAAAGTGAAATACCAGGGCCTCGTTAAGCATGCCCGACACGATCGTCGTGATTTGTCGTGTCGCGTTCCTTCTGGGAATAGCGCACGCCGCGAAAGGAAACCCGGCACTGTGGCATCGAGTAGAATCGCGAAATGCGATCGACATTTACCGATCGCGAAGCCAACGTCGTTCGTTGCTCCTCGTCCATCGACATCCGCGTGCAAACTTCCTCGAGCGAGCGTGCAATAACTGAGCAAAAGGTCGACAACTTGTCGATCCAGTGGATGGAAATTAGGATTTGAACATTAGGAACGAGGAGAATTTTTTTTAATATTTCTTGGAGGAGAGAAAACTTTCTCTCAATGGACAAAAAGCGCCTCGGATACGGATCCTTGGAGTCATTCGTGAACACTGATGCGAAAGAATCTCACCCGTGTGTCTGTTTGGATCCTCGGTCCTCTTTCAAAATTCTGGTTGCGTTGTTGTATTTCATATACGGGACCTGAGCCTCTCAGAAATTACGGTCGACCTCCTTTTTCTGAAAGTTTCGTGATTCTCAAACGTGGAAGGAGATATTACTTCAACCAAATGTCTCGAATAAAATTCAGACCACTTTTAATAATTAAAATAATTCCCAAGCTTCGTCCGTTCACCTGTGGAGCACTCCGACGATCGCAGAATCGATATCCACGCGTTGCCATTTTGTAAGGGGGCGGAGGTATTTTTAACGAGTTCCCGACGATGTCATTTTTCAGCGGAAACTCTTCCCGATAAGTCTCCAATCGCCGGGCTTAAAGGGAACAGGGGAAAAGGGGGACGGAGGCCGAGAACTTGATTTCATTTAGCAACGGATCGCGCTAAGCAACACGGTCAACGAGAGAAATAACTCCGCCGCGAGTGCCGGCTTATATTAAACCTTCATTTTATGCAAAGTAGCCACGGTATTGCGTAACTCTGTTACCCTCCCCCGTATTCTTTGGCATCAATTAAAAATTTAATAAACGCCTCGATGCTCGGGCCCTAATTAAATATCTTAACAAACGGAAAACGCTGAGGCAATCGTTTCGTTCTCGATCCGCTGATAAGCGTTTCGAAAATCGAGACCGATGTTACATCGACGATTCGTGTAATAAGTTAAGTGTACCTTATTCGGAACGTTTCCTAAGTTAGACCGAAGTGAAATTAATTTGATGCTGATGGGGGAGTGAGGAGTTATACAAATTACATAAATATGTATAGGTTCGCGCAATCGAGTTTCAACATTACTAGATCAATTCCAGTGTAACATAAATTGAAGGAGCATAAATTGCAGGACTGTAGCAGCATCTATAGACGTGAAACTAAAAAACAGTCACGAGAATCGTAGTATCTGTTGAGTACAAGTCCGCCTTCTCGCTCAAGGAGTCGCTACAGGCACTTTCTCCAACTTTCTGCAACTTTAAAAGGCTCTAACCGAGAGATCAAGCATTATATAGCACGCTCGCGTGTCCTTGGAGCTGCAACAATCGAAACAGATGAACAAATCACACGTCATCTGTTGGATGATCCCTTCTAGCCCTGACGAGGGCGAGTCTGTCGCTCTACCTTAGTTTTTTTTTTTTTTTTTTTATTTCGCTACGCGTCTTCCAAGATACATTTTATCGACTGGAGTCGTCGAGCGATCATATAAATATTCATAGCCATCGCGGCATCGTGGAAGGATTCGAAAGCGATCCCTCGGTTGATTTGCTGCATCAATTGCAGCATTGTCGGGGCCAACAAAGGGAATTGTCCGGTCACGTGGATCGTAAAGCGCCGCATAAGGGTTTTCGCGTTGATTTATAACAGACAATGGACAAAAAGCGCCTCGGATACGGATCCTTGGGCGCAAATAAACCATAGCCTTGACACCTGATTCGACTATAGACACCATCCTGTCAGCCGCGCTGCTCCGACTAATTCATCATCCTTAACACAACTGTTCGCGGCCAAATCGATCGCGTTTACTCGAAACGACGGTGATTTATGTACTGGCAATCGAACCCTGAACGCGAGCAAAGGATACCGCGAACAAAGTTCCTGTATTCTCGGCTTTGCAAATATGCGAGAGATGAAACGAACCGTAAACAGGTGGCTTCGATAGTTAACAATGCTCGGTTGTTCTAACGAACATGATAGAAAAGAATTTAGTCGTGATAACAGATAATAGAGAAGTTTGAACATTGGTCAATTAAATTTGAATCTACTAGGAAGTATTTATGGATTATGATAATTTTGTCCTGAAAAGAAAATCATAGAGTGCACGAGGAATTTCGATTGCGAATCTCCGCGAGAATTTTGCTAAATTAAATGGAACGTTTCGATGAAACGTTTCAATTTTAATCTAAATCGCTAATTTCTATAGGAATTAGTATGTAAAGCGGAACAATTACGATTCATTAATTATCGAAGTGAAACGGCAAAGCGAATAAAATGAACGATTAAACGTTCAGCTCTATTACTGTACACGATTCGTAACTGCATTTATATGTAACTGCAGTCTAATATAAACATCAATTGTAACATTCGTAAGCTCCTGGTTAAATTCAAAGTTAATTTTCTGTGAAACGAAATTTATTTTATATTTCATTCTCATAATTAGCCCCGCGAAGGTATCTACGTACACCTAGTGTACTATATTCGATATCACGGCTTACGCTTAAATGAATTTGACATTGAAACTAGCAGGTTTCCTTGAAGTCTTGCTGAAATCGACCCACGATTAAAGCGACATACGTCTTCCAGGAAACCAAACAACTTCTGCATACAATTTAGTATGCAACTTGCATAGCCGAGAGGCGTTATTGCGAGGTCGTCATCTCGAGTGCCTCGTGGAAGATTCTTAGGTGGTCTCAGCTTGGGCAATTTATTCTTTTCAAGGTTCGACACGAGGATGATGGATAGGAAAAAAACGTACTCGTGTTAAAAGAGTCGAACAGTGAAAAGGGAGTGAGGAATAAAAAAAGGGACAGATAACGGGAGTAGACTTAACGACCTGCCGGAACACTGGACTCTAGTTTCCGTTGCCCCACACGAGAATTGGTTTCTCTTCCGCTTGGCCGCCTCGAACTAGACTTTCATCTAACTAGACTTTCTTCGACAATGGGGAAACCGTCGTGTCCGTCCCGTAGTCCATCCGTCTTTGGCCGAGTTTCTTGCTTACTCTGCAAACGTCACCTGTCCGACGACTTACGCCGAATGTAGACTTTGAGCGAGGAGGTCGATTTTTTTTATAGAGATTCTTGATACGCATTCACTTATGTACGGCGAAATAATAAGCAGTCGATCTTTTGCGCAGTACAGGGGTTTGAAGATGACAATAGCGCGGAATTTTGGAATGTTAGAGTTTTCGAAGCTTGTTTCTTAAGAATGAAGTGAAGATTTTAAACGAATCTTTGTTTTGAAAAAATCCCTTATTCGACAACAGTAAAAAGTTCCAGTCCGCATGTAGATATCCACATCGCCTACATGGATTGCCATATTTAAATGAAAATTGGCAAAAACACTCCTCGAAATACATACTTTAAGTACATACATCGATTATTTGCTTCTGATTTTCGTCTGAAAGAAATCTCGAATATCGTTTCCTCGGCTTCGGAAATTGCACGTCTCGCTCGTTTCTTCCGAGTACTTCTTCGCGAAGGTTGGAAGTCTCCTCGTCTTTCGGAAACAAAAAGGGAAGTTTGAGAAGCGATAGCTAATCTGGACCTATCGGCTCGATTCATCGCGGTGCGGGAGTTCCGGGTGCAGGAACACCGAGGTGGAAGAAATAAAAGCTGGATCGCGGGCAGGACTTAACGAGGAAGAAGAACGATAGGAGGCGGTTCAGCTGACATCCTTCTTGTCACGCGAAGTGCTCTACCGTTCCGTTTCGTCGAAGAGGATACGCTCGGGGAATGGAGATATCATCTCTCGACGGACGATAGTCGACGGGACCCTGGCCAGTAAATTCGCGCGCAACAAACTGTCTCCGTTCGATTCGAAAGTCGCGATAAAGTCGACCTTTCCTCCTCTCTCGCTTCAAACCGTTAGGTTCTCCCTCCTTTGCACCGTCAATTTGCAAGTTTACGCGAGCGCGGAGGGGATGCTAAGGTCGACGCCATTGGAAAGAACGGGGAGAATTTTGTTAACATTTATTGGCGGAGAGAAGAATTATATCGGTCGTTATTCGCGAATCGCGACGCGAAAGAACCTTCCCACACGAGCCAGTTCGAGGTGTGCGATCTCTGAAATTGAAAATTTGCACTCTCGGTTCTGTTTCAAAATTCTGGTTGCGCGGTTATGCTTCTATACTACTGTTGCGCCGGGGGGTTGAAGCGCGAGAATTCATTTTAATTAAATATAAAGTTTATTATAACAAACTATAACTTTGAAACAATTTAACGATAATATAACGATAATCTTGGAGACTTGTAACGAAACGTCTTCTCTCTTTGAGTTCTCGAATCGCTCTCTACTACTTTAAAAGTTTGCCGCTTCCTGGCAACCTGGGAAGCGCGGAAACTCGTTTCCGCAACTTCGCATCGTCGCAACATCTTCACACCGTCGCGACGATGTAACTCGGAACTGTAGCGCGGCATCTTCGTATCGTCGCAACACTACTATTGCTCCCTCCCTCTATTCAAGATTTTAGATTGTACGGTCGTATTTAACGATTCAATCGTTTCTGGTATTTTAAATTTCAGGCGATAATTTAAATATAATCTATTAACAGAGAAGCATTGTTCTCTTCCTGAAATTTCTGATTACACCAGCGTCCAAGGCTACTCCACCATCTCGCTGAAAGAACAAGAAGTCTCCTTCGCGAGAATGACAAGTTGAAAACGCGGCAGCTCGAAGTTTTCTCGGGTCGCGTTCAGCCATGCGCGAGAATCGATTAGTTTTAGAATCTCATAACGCGTCGACGGGGCCAATAGGACGGTATTGTAAAGGTACTTGACAAAGGGCTACTCGGACGAACGCTGAACAGGCTGAGGGACGAGGCGGGGGTAGGGGCGCGATTAAATAACCACGGCAGGGGAAACCACCCCGACGGCTTGTGTCCTTCCTCTTTCTTCCTCTTCCGGTTCTTCCGATCCAGATCATTCGAACTCGAGCTTTTGTCGGGCGCATAAGCGCTCGGAAAACGAGCGTGCTCTTGTTCTATCTGTTCCGCGAGCGAATGGACGAGCCGCTGCCGATTGGTTTCGAGGTCGTGACGTCGAATCGCACGGAAACGAGACGAAGGAACGTCGATTCCAGTCTTGCAAGGTTGCAGAGGCACCGTACGACCACGTTGGCCGCGACTGCCCTTTGGAATTTTTACCAGGATTGCCTCCGAGCGAGGATTTCTTCGGGGAATATTTTTCTCGTCTCCAATCAAATTATTACCCGTTCGATATACACCAAAAGGAAATTTGTGGTTTTTAAAACTCGATTCCAATGCCAAAAGGGGGCTTTAGTACGATCTTTTTGGAGTTAAGGTGTATCAAATGCTCTTGTAAATTATTTTAAATATCGTAACCACTGAAATTGCGAACAGTGTGTCTCTCGTAATTATATTCTCGCAATTGTATAACATGGATAATCACGGACGTTTTCCACCTCTTTTATCTCTATACTTACAAACGATGTGACGTTTAGAAGTTCTCGGGTGGTCATCGTCGTATTTTTCTCGAAAAGTTGCTAATGAAGCCGATAGCTTGGAAACGTCGTAAATTTCAAAGTCTTTCAGGGACCAACGATGTACCGCATTAACCGTATTAATAACACGTTTGACTGTCGTTTTTGTCAACGGTTGACCGACAGCCCGATCTGTGTATACGTTAATTCGATAAAGCGCCATGTAACAGAATCGCTGCGCGACGGTAATTGCGGTCGAATCGGACGAATTTGTTCATTTAATTTTTCGATGATGTATTCCCATCTACTGCAACCTCCATAAGTGATCCAATCGCCAGATTACTCAGCACGAACAATAAAAACACCGTGAATGAAAATTTCATGCAATATAATTTTCCACGAGCCAGTCAAAGACGTAAAAACTGGCAACTTTAAAAAGTTGCACAACTAACAGAGATTAAATATAGACGTTGATAGTCCATGTCAGCCTGGTCTATCGCTGATAACGGGTATCTCCAGCCTGGGATTCCACAGTTGAAGAAAAAAAAAAACGCTCTTTCGGATAAATTTTCGAGGTTTTCTAACCGGTGGGCCGGCGGTGGCGTTTCACTTTGCAACCTGACTCGAAAATTTGTTATCGATCGACCGCCGCGCGAACCAAATCGGATCAAACGAGCTGGGAGTCGAGGAAAAAATGGTCCATGGTGAAACTGGGTATTATCCTGTGCCGACGTCGGAGTAAGCGAACTTCCTGTCGCGTTAATGGCTCGTCTAATATTAACGCTGGTTCTTTCTCTGCAAACGGAACTCCTCCAGCAAACGTCCAACTGAACCGCATTTTTCAAAAAAATGCTTGCTTTGGAACGTCGGTGAGCTCGTCCGGTCGTTTGGTTTGTTCATTCGGGAGTCAAAAGTCGCAGATTCGTTTAGTTTTTTGACCAGTGTAAACGTATTTTATTGATTTTTGTTTGGAAGAATCGATAATGTGCAACGCACTCCTAAAAAATCCAAAACTGTTCGCGACAGGATTTTACTTTCAATTTAAAAATATGATAGTTTCGTCCATACGATTTGGAATCAGTCAAACCGAACGTGCATCGTATAAAAACCGTAACAAGATTCATGCATAAAATTTGAAAATCATAAAATAAAATGCCCAATTTTAAAAACAATGGAATACAAAGTGCCAAACCGAATAAAAAAAAGAAAATTTCAATGAACAATAACAGTGTAAACTAACCACTGACGAACCTGCTACAGCATGAAATATACCAAATTAAATAATATACCCCATTTAGAAAATTCTCCTCTTCGAAAGTTTTTGTAAAACTACTAACAACATAAAATATACCAAAGAAAAATGACACGTCCCATTGAGAAAATTGCTGTTATCGTAAGAAAATACGGTAGCAGAATTCATAGCTCGCGCAACGGGAATCTTAGCGATGGTAATTTCGAGGGGAGAAGGATTTCGTGGGTCGACTATTTGTTTTTGCACATATGCCGGGAGTCCCCGAGGAAACAATGAAGCGCCAGACACGCGATATCTTCCTGGAGGAACGGCGGGAATGTGTTGCACCAGCAACTTGGAACCGACTTCGACGAGTTACGTTCTCGTGTTACCACTTCGCAGAGTAACGACGCGCATCGTCGACAGTGGCACGAATTGTCGTTCCGTCGAGTCTCCTCGACTTGGTTTCGGTAGCTCGGCGCAATCCCTGACAATTTTCGCAAAAGCCAACGAGATCGTTCTCCTCGACCTTTCGTCGCGTTCGCCGTAAAACCAGCAATTATATATAATAATCGTCGTTGCTCTTTAACGGGTACAATTACGATTGGCATGGTTCTGCCCTTTGAGGACAAACATTTTATTTACAGAGGCTCTTCAGGGGCGAATTACAGTGGTGATGAAACAGTCAATTGTCCAGAAGGATATTGAAATTAGCGTATGAAAATTGCCTGTTATTTATTCGTGATGTCCAGGGATATATGTATATAGTAAATGGAAGTATTTAAGCTCATTAGTAGTAGGTATTAGATTCAGTGAACTTTAAATACGCTATACAGGAATTTGACATTGTATATTTGCATATGTGTATATATGAGAAGTAGAATAGTTTGAATTCCTATGGTCGCTGACTCGATAGTAGCACGAAGAATTTAATTGTCTGCGATATGGAATATATAAATACTTCATTAAAAAAAAAAAAAAAAAAAAATAGGAAGAAATGTGGAGAAAAACAATTGTTTGCATGGAATAACAATTCAGGTTGTGTATTCGTGCTCGGATATAGATGGTCCAGTGGCATTTTTGTCGTCGCTGAAATTAGACCGCCCCGGTGGCGACGGAGAGGAAAATATTTCGCGATTTTTCGTTGATAATACGTCTGCGATCGTCGTTTCTTCCATTGTGAACGGTTCTACAGGGTTTCCACGTGGAAAGATTATTGGAGTGTCATTTTCGTCGAATGGACGTCGCTTTTTCTGGAAAGGATAAAAAGTAAAAAAAAAAAAAAATGTTTGTTAGGATTTATAATAAACTTCTGGTTTCTTTTTGGGGTAATTTATAGCAACGATTAACGAATTCAACTATGCTGGACTCTTCGTATCGATGTCACACATTTTGAATTATATGTTACAAGAACCTAACTGTTTATACGTCGAATCTATCGTTTGACAAAGTTATAAACACTCAACGTAACTTCAAACACCGTTAATAACGGTGTATATTTTTCCTATGCATCGTTATTCTCCCTCAAGCGTTGGTTTAGGTAGTTACAATTCGATTCGGAACAGTGGGAACACGCAAACGCCGCTAATAACGGCAACATCATGGCATACTTACTTCTGACGTCTTCAAACTGACACACTTTCGATATCAGTAGTCATTTCATGCGAAAACTAGCGTTGTGCCACGACTCGTGCTCCGTCCGCCATCGCGTCGAAGCGTATTAAAAGAGTATAAATCTTCGTTCGGTGATTATTAACCCTTCGGGCCTCGCGCTTCTTCCCAGACGAGAATGCTCACCTTGGGCTTCATTGACCCAGTATATTTTTTTAATTAAGCAAGGTCCCGGCTTAATAAGATATTTATCAACGCGATATGTCGCGGAAGAAGGGAATGCAAGGCTCAACTACAACATTTACTCTCGGTTCCATAAGTATTCGTACCCTGTATACCTGTCGAAGAAATTTTGCTAAATTAAATGACAGGTTTGATGTTTCCAAATTAATGTTTCAATGTAACGTGTAATATGTAATATGTACATGAATAAACTATACACATGTATATGTTTGTAATGAAAAATTACATAAGTATTCGTACCCTGTATACCTGTCGAAGAAATTTTGCTAAATTAAATGACAGGTTCGATGTTTCCAAATTAATGTTTCAATGTAACGTGTAATATGTAATATGTACATGAATAAACTATACACATGTATATGTTTGTAATGAAAAATTGATGTTCCTCAATGAACATAGAAGATACGAATACTTATGGGACCGACTGTATATGGAGCTCAATTTTATAATTAGTACAACAAGAATTATCGTAAAAATGAGAGCTTCTTGTCTTCCTTTCTTTCCTTCTTACGACCCTAGATAGGTTAGGGTTTAAGCAAAAATTGTTGTGTCTCATCGCTAACTTGATTTTTCGTTTTCATTTCAGGTAAGTCACGAAACTTTACACCTGATTTCCAAGGAAATTCCTCGTCACAGGTATTCAACATGATTGTTTGTTTCACGTGGTCCATGATTATCTAAATCATAGTTACCTAATCGTTAAGTATATTATCGAGTCCCTCGCGAGGACTCATCGTCGCAAATATCGTATAGAGCCAAAGAAATAATTTCTCTTTCGAAAAAGGCGAACAAAACATTCACCGAGTGACTAGGATCAGAGGATTTTCGAATTTCAACCGATCTCTCCGTTCTCCCATGACGCGTTCGCTCACTTTCAGCCGTCGGGCACTTATCGATTCTCATTATTATCGGGATTACAGACTCGACCATGACGTATTAACGTTAATGACGGCGTAGTCGTTCGCCGATTGAGCGTGTTCAGCGGCCGTGTTCCCGGCCGGAGAAATAATCGCGTCATAACGTCATCGCGCCGTCAACGAGCGCTAACAAAGTATAGTAACACGCGAGTTCGCGATTTATCGAACGTGAACGAGATAAGCTCGAAGAGAAGTCCGCATTGTCCAGCCACGACCAGAGGGGCCTATTGATTTTTGGTTGATTCGTCGCGACGGATTATCTATCGACCGGCCTGGATACAAATATCGAGATATCGACGGATCCGCTTTTGCGCGTCCAGGCTTGCCAGCTTCGAATCGGCGACGATTTCCCTGCAAGTTTCCATCGCTTCTCGTCGTTCCTTAGGATTCGTGTCAAACTGGAGCTTTGATAAATACCAACTAGGTGGTATAAATTTAGGTTCTTATCAAAGCGAGAAATCTTAAATATTTAAATTAGAGGGCCTGGTGAGGGATAATTGCAGTAATATCGCAAGAGAGAAGCGAAAAAAGTTTCGGAATTGTTAAGATAAAGGAAAAGAAATAAATTTTAGTTTCAAGTTTGGCGCGCACTGTGATCGAGAGCGGCGCTGCGTAGCTTGGCGCGCACCGTTTTTGTTTTAATTGCTAGCGTTCGTTATACGCAAAAATACGTTGTGAGCAAGCGATCGTGTAATATATCTTCTACGATAAACTATCCTGTTTGCAAAATCTCGATAGGAATCACTGGTCTGGAATGTCACGTATCGAGCTACTTATATAATTCCCCAAATTCCTCGTGTTGAAGCGGCGAGGCGGTGACTTTGACACTCGAAAGCGGGATTACGGTATTTGCCGCGACGAAGCCTTTCCAGATAGCTTCGAACGAAGCCCAATTCGCTTATCGTTGCACTAACTCGGCCCTGATGTGCACGCGGGCGAACAGCTTCGCTTTATTAATCGAGTACACGCGCACGGAGGCGTCGACGCGGCTTCTTCTGCGTCGCGCGCGTGCTTGCTTCGAATCAAAATTGACACTTGCCTCGCAATTACTGGGCCAAGGCTCCAGTTCTTCGCGGTTAACCCTCCCGGGAGTTCTGCGTGCTTATCGTTTAAGCTTCGCGTTCTTATCCCGAGATCCAATCGGATTTTCTCGACGATGTTCATCTCCTGTACTTTTGGTTATAAATATCAAATTATAAATATCACCATTTAAAAATAGTTCGGAAGTATTGCGGCAGGATATCCATGAGAGGGACACGAGAGGGTCTCAACCTGACGGACATACCCAGCACTTCATGACGAACGCGTACAGTAAAACAATTGGTGTAGGTTGAGTCTAGTGAGGTTTGATTTGACACGTTGAATATTTAATTAATACCCATGAATATCTCTGTAACATTTAGTTCCCAAAATTCACGAATCCAGATATATCTTCTTCGATACTTTACCTTCATAATTAATACGTTTCAGTAGAAGCTTCGTTATTCACATATTATACTAATTGCAAGTGGTTCATCAAGTTCCCGACCGGTAATTCAAACTAACGGTTGGAAAGTTTTATTTTCGAAAATCAGCAATTCAAGAACGTCATTCGGTCGGTTATCTTCCGGCTGCGAGTCTTTCTTGACCGCGCTTACGTTTTCGCTATTGCGCTTATGTACGACCACCGACGGACTTGACTTTCATGAACCCCGAGCACTCTCGCGAACGTTAACTTTTTCGCCGTAACTTTCTACATAAGTTCTACTCGGCGACGTGTCGCGGACGAGCACGACTCTCCCGTTTCCCTCTTCCAACTTTCTTACCGCGCTTACTTTGTACTTGCAAGCCATTGTGCCCGCTTTATAACGTGTCCCCTTCGTCCCTTTGCTCTCGGAATTTAGCCCCGTGACGCTCGCCACGTGAACGCCTCGCTGTCTGCTTTTATTTCCGTTATTGCGATAATATGCGTTCTTGCGCGGCCTGAGTCAGTGGTTTTCAAACGTTTCGTAAAGAAACGGATCGCTCTTGGTACTTAAATTCGCTCAAAATGAAACCCGAATCTTTTTCTTGACGATTTTGGGGGATGGAATTTTTGAGGAGGTATGTATTAGGTTGTCCCAAAGGTTTCTTTCCTTTTATTAATAATCGATACATACACAATATTTTATGTTTTATGTTACATTACAAAATTGTGTACAATTCATTTCGCTTCGTTACTGTTACAGCATCGATGTCTAAGAAATTAGATTGCCTATTTATATAAACACTGCCACAGGAAATAATTGAATGCAACTCACGAAAGAAACTTTTAGGACAACCTAATACAAGGTTATTAAAAAAAAGGACAATAATAAATAAATGACGATAAAAGTGGAATACAAACGTTATTAAAACAGAAACTAAGATCCTAAGCGCGTTACGTCATAACATGAATAAAAAATTGAAAATTCCCGAAGCCTTCTTGTCCCAACCCAATTATGCCTTGCATTTTTAAAACAAACATCAAAACTTACCCAACTTACCCCCAAGTTCCCCCTAATCGAACTGCTCGCACAAATTTCCACGAGTTACTTCATTATAGACAGAGTTCCGGCGAACGTATCGACCGCGAGACGTTTGTTTTCTCGTTGAATTTTCCACGGGACACCGAAGTCACGGCGGGACAGTGTTTAATGGAAAAACATTTGGCAGAGTTCCCTTTATGCGCGCACGTTCCGCCGATCGCAATTTCCTAACGTTCCCTATGATATACAGAAGGCGCGCCAGAAGACGGTCGCCACCGAGTGCCGGGGCAGCTACTTCGTTAAATCCTGAACGCGCGCCGCGAGAAAGCATGCACCCGAAGCTGCTGCATTATGCATCGCGTGCGTGCACCGGCGCAACGTTGCATTAGAACCGCGCAAATTGGTACAACGCCGAGGGAACGGCTCGCGTTATAAAACCGTTGGCGTTTTTACCTGGCGAGCATCCTTCGACGCCATTGCGCCTTTTCGGTGAACGAATTCTTCGGTCACCTTCTCGAGTCAGGTGAATTTTTCAGCGAAGGAGCAATTGGGTTAGAGCGAATATCATCGAATGTATAATAGCTGCTGTGCATTGAAAGCTTGTGTCGATCTCGAACAGAGAACTCTTAAAGAACGAACACTGGGTCTTCGACGGTATCGAGTTTATATGATTTCTCTGAGCGGATTCTGAGCAGCGAACGGTTAACGGATAAGCATCGTGTCGAGCTTTCGATGACTTCCCTCCGCATTATTCACGTTGCAGAATCACTGAGAGAACCGAGTGACGCGAGATAAATCAGGTAACGAACAAGTGCAAGTGCATGTCGCGCTTGCATCGTGGCCTCAGACAAAAAAATATATGTCAAAAGGTTCCAGGGCGGAGGATTGAATGTTTTTCTCGTACACATTTTTTGTATCGTTGCTTGGAAAAGGGCTGAAGTTTGTCCCAGTTTCTGGATCCATCCTGTACAGCGCCCTCGAAATAAATTTTATGCTAAACGAGGGTTGCAGCAAAGAACGTGCAATGAAAAGTCGATATAAATGAGAACGTAATGAATTCAAGACCAGATGCGAAATACCAGGAATGCATGGATCGATTTCTAGACATCCTGCTGCAGTGGTAGTAGAAAACTGCAAGGTGTCTTTACCGGATTTTTAGAAGATACAGTGTTTACTGGGTAAGAGCTCCCTGATCGTGATCGTCGCAAGCTCCAAACGCGTTTCTGATAGTAAATGGATACTTCGAAACTCGATGTTCCTGCAAAACGCTCATCCCAGGAAAAACTTTCGTACGGAGTTAAGACGCGTGCAAGAGAGGGAACGTAACCGTTTGCGTTAGTAGCGTTGGCGATTCCGCGGAAAAACGGAAACGTTCGGTTCGTTGATTAACCAACCCGCTGTTCAGCTTCGCGTTAAATTTCTATCGTTGTTCGCTACGTCGACGGATCCGTCGAGCCACTGTTTTTCTAATTGACCCCGTTTCGCTCGCCCGTTGGCTCGTAAGGCCGTATCTCCCGACGTCGAGCTTCGCAGCTGTTTGCTCATTACATCATACCATTATCTAATTGCGTTCCGTTAATCTGATCGAAATTCCGATCCGTTTCGATGCTCGTCGCTTTGTCCTTGATTTTTCTGTCGACGCGAAGTCGCTGGGTACGGACGTCGTCGACTCTGGTTTCCTCGGGTGAGAAAACGAGCGAGCGCGTGGCAAGATTTACGCCCACGGGTCCGCCTCCGAAAATCGTGGAAGCAGCCGGGTGGCTATTAATCCGCGGCGATATAACATGCCCGTATCAATTACGCGCGACACGAATGTAATTAAATCTCGTTAATTAGCGCCACCGCGGACCCAACTTTTTCTTCCCTCGGTGCTCCCGGCCGGCCGACCGTTTAATGGGAGAAATTGTCGCAGCGGGGCAAGAAAGTATTCGTCTGTCTGAATTATTCCTCGTGGAATCGGGCGTTTTTAGTATTACTTGGGCAAGTAGATAGCGTTTCTTGATCTACAACGTCGGGAAGCTTGGTACACAGGTAGAACCTAGAAGAAATATTAGACGTATATTTAAAATAAATATGTGTTCTTCGTTGTTCTCGAATAAACTGGAGAATAGGGTAAACTATTGTTCAAATTGGTCAGTTTTCAGTGAACAAAATATATGTCCTGCAAGAAATGTTTGTGAAAAAGTACCAGCTGCAGTGACATCGCCTATGTCTTCGTACTCAGTTCTATTTAAATCGTGCGATCGTTCCTTAAAAACCAAACTCGAAGAAAGCTTAACTTATTAAAAAGGGAATAAAAACTTGAAAATCGTTAATCGAACGCGGGTTAGAAACATTTTCATTTGAAATCGTGGTAGGCAGCGACTTCCCAACGTAACCAACGGAGAAGGAATCATCCCCTCGCTCGAATCTGGTGTAAAAATTCTCCCTAGAAATTCCTGTACCTCTGAGGGTGACTTTCCAAAAGTGATTCTCTCGCGACAGCTTCGTCCTGAAGCGTTCGAGACGGTGTCGAGGTTTGGAACGCGAGAAATTCAGCTGCTAAGGAGTACGTGGACGCGGACGTCTCGACGGGAGAAGAACGTTATGGATGTAATTTACCTTCATTAGAAAACGGTCGGGAGAGTATTATCTCATAAAGGGGCCGAGAGCAAACCGCCAAGTAATGCGACTGAATCTTAATTAGAAAATTCATTTCGGGCGTCGACGGTGGCTCGAGGGCGTCGGAATTTCTGGCATCCTTGTTACACACCTTTCGTCTTTTCTTCGCGGGGGCGTTGTTTTCCCCGTTGTTCGCGTTCAAGGTTCCACGGAAGGTCCCGACGGCTCTTCTATCTTTAGAGGTCTACTGCCGGCGATAAAAATGTGTCGCGGCGATAGGCCTGCGGACGCTTTGTCGACAAGGGTGGTTTTTAAAGCTGCAACCTGTAGCTGACGGGCGTGGTTAATCAATTTATGTACCCAGGAAATGCGTCAATACTTTCAAACTTATATTATTTCATTTTCATACAGTTATATACGTATTGAAATGCTATTTTTCATCGGATATATGTATTTATTGATACACAAGAGTAATTCGTATTTGAAAGGGAGACTTTAGAAATATTTCTTTCTTAATTCTAATTGAAAATGATATCTCTCTATATTTCTATATTTCTCTTTCAATTTCACCATCTTTTATCTAAAATTTCAATTTCAACGTTGCTCATCGCGAATTTTCATTGAAAACGATTCCATTTTCAATTTCAATTTATAATTTCAATTCGTGCACGTGTATTCGTGCACACGTATGCGCGTACTTCTAAAGGTATTTTTCTGGATACTTCCTTTGCACCAGACAGCAATTAAAATTAGAACAAAAGGTAGGGATTGTAAATTAAAATTGGAAATAACATCGTTTTTAATTAAAATTTCGAGCGAACATTGAAAGATAAATATGCAAATACCGTACTTATTAATATTACTTAAAATTCAACTAAAATTGGGACAAACATTTTGGGCAAACATTTCTAAATTTAATTGTAAAATCACCCTTTTGTCCCCTTTTCCCTCGATATCAAACAAAAATCACTCGTTTCGAGCACGGTTACACGTGAGCATGGAAGTTGGCAAGGTACCCCATCGATCTCGCTCGTCGCGTCCAGGTAGTTGAGTCACGACGTTCGGGCGATCGTTTACAAGAATATAACGTGCATAAAATCGCGCGTCGGATATACAAGCGGCGATTAATCCCCTCGAACGGACCCGCATTGTAACGAAACGGATCGTTACCGGCGTAGCGTAAGCAATCGCAAGCCAACCGCATCCGACGGATGAGGATCTCGTTTCGAAATCCGACGGTGGTTCGTTTGCTCTATTTTCCCTCTTCGTTTCCCCATCTGGCGCTCGCCGTGTTCACCCTTTCTCGCCCTCCTTATGCAATCTTCTGGTTTCGCGTTACGAAATCAATGCGAAACGTGCATCTCCGTTGATCTCGTTCCTTCCCCTTCCATCTCTCACCTGTATCTCCCTCGTTTCGCGCGACTCCCATTAATCTTCCGCTGCACTTTAAGCGAGCATAATTAATGGATCGCCTGAACGGACACGATCGCACGGTATGGGAAAAGTTGCGAAAAAAGAGAAGCGTGCCACGAAAATTTCAGCGGCACGCGAAACCGGTCCGGTTTTAATTAGGTTGTAATACAGACGCGAGCGCAGTGGCCTGATTGATTCCGTCTCTGGGAACCGTTACCCAGTTTTCTGCCTCGTTAATTAAAAGGCCCGAGTCGATCTACCGATAACGTCTCGCGAAATGGTGACGCGACTCCTCTCTCTCTCTCTCTCTCTCTTTCTCTTCGAGGAAACCGTTTCAGCGAGAGAGCCCTATTCGGCCAGCTGCCACCGGTTAAAAAGGATTTAATTTTATCTGCTACCACTTCCGCGTAGTTGTGCTACAATGGAGAAGGGTGCGCGCGATTCCCTGTTGGACGGGAGATTTATCACCGCGGGATGATAAGATGGAAAAATAACGTTAAGGGGGGGGAGGGGTCATTTCTCTTTTCGGCCTGAAAAGTGAGCGGGTTTCGGGAATTTATTCCGAGGAAACCGCGCGACCGGTGGATGCGAGAATGTTTTTATTCGTTTTGTATGTTTTCACGATGCTGGATTTTTTGTTCTATGACTGTAAGACGTGTAGTGCCCCGTGTATTATTTAATAAAAGTATATCAATTTTAAAGGAGTAGCCTCGTTTGGTCTGCGTAGAAGTAAGCACTTTCCAGGAGTTTATTCCAACCGAAGGACACAGTCAGCAGATCCCCGAGATTGTACCATTCATTTAGCACGGTTTTACGATACAACAAATATTTTTGTATCCTAGACTCTTCGTACCTTAAATTCCAGTTTTTCGTGTAACCAATTAACGAGCGAGCTCGCCTTTTGCAGCTTCGATTCCCATAAGAATTTCGCTCATTTCTGCTATTAATACCTTCGTCGTCCCTACGTCAAAGTCTATTTTTGACGAAATAGACGAGACTTCCTCGGTTCGTCTGGCATGGGGCTCAATTGGTAGAGTGTCTCGCCTCGGAGGAAATTGTTTCGGGGAAAGCTCTCTCGTTCAGCTGTCGAGGGTTAAATAGGGTTTAATTTTCTCTCATTCAACGTCCGCATACTTGCTCGAACGAGACGCGTCCAGCGAGATTGACCTGCTTACAAGCCACGAGGCTTCGCGTTGATATCCCTGTTCGACGAATCGGCGGTATTGCGCGCGAAAATTGTCTCCAATCTAATATAATCAGAGGAGCCAGGAAATCGGAAAGATTCGAGGCGTATCAGGCCAAGACGAACGTCCACGATTCGATTATCGAAATCGAGTACGCGCAGGATAGAAGAAGCCCGACGTTATTTATAGAGCGGCTCGATAAATAAAGTCGTCGACTCCGCAAACTAGTACCGCTGCGGAGGATCCTCGCGGACATAGAAAGACGACGGAAAAGGAAAATAGCGGGAGTCTGAGATCCGTAATTAAGCTTAAATACGGTCTTTTCTCGCCAACCTGCGCAATCTTTCGCTTCGAGCTCTTTAATATAACGGGCGACTCGTTGTAAGAGTGGTGTAAATCTTGCAACAGAATGGAGGGAAAAGTTTGTCGACGAATTTAAATCCACTTGTTCAGCTAAATAAAAATATAGACTCTCTTATGATAACAACATCATGCTTCTAGATTCTTTAATTAAGAAATCGTGAAGACGTAACGAAATGATCACCACGCGCACCGCGATTATTTAAAAAATCTAGATCAGACTCCATCGTCGATTGAAACGTGAATTTCTTTCATCTTAAAAGAAGACTCGTGCCACGTTCATAATAAACTCGTTGCACAGCCTGCAAGCATCACGCCCGCTTCGTAATCGTCTTCCATTTTCCATCCTCGCCGTCGACGGCTATCTAACGTTAAATGTTTTGCATTTTTTACGCCTGGATCCTTCTCGATCGAGCGTAATAACTCGTCGAACGTGCTAGAACACGTCCACGGGAGCTGTTCCACGGCGAAAATTCTAACGAGCCTCGGTTTTTTCCTCGGGAAAAATTCCCTTCTAGGAGGGAGCACGCCAAGCAATTAAGGGTAATCGTCTTGAATTAACGACGTACTTTAGCATTTACATATTCGGCGGTGTACTCTTCGATTCGACTCGATTGACCCCAATTTGCGTGAAAATAGCGATTGCGTAGGCTTGGAAGGAAGTGAGACTTTTATCGTTGCAATGGGACCAGTTTTTGGAAAGTATTCATCAACCGCGTCGTGTTTATTTCACGCGTGTCTTGAGAGGAGGGTATTCTTAAATTATTAGGTATCGACGTATATTTACTGTCAGACACCTGTGATGCTCGTGGAGTTTCCGTGGGACTAAAATTTTATACGGGTTTATTTCATTCTATATTCGAAATCAATTTCTTTGGGTTCTTATTAGATCTTCGGAGATCTGTCGTGTGGGTACACTTTCTCTAGTTCTAAAATATTGCTCTTCATCGGTATTATCCCTATCAGTACCGATATCAAAATAAATTTCTTACATCCCCCTAAGTCTGGAGGATTTAGTAAGTAGAGTAAACCTTCTCGCAAAGATTGTAATCGACTTTCGGTGCTCGCTAAAATTGTGTTCGTCTAATGCATAAGTTCCAGTATATGTTCATCGTCGCAAGCGTCATCGTCGGCAGCCGACACCATTCGATTGGACGGCAGGCAAATGGCGTCATCCGGGTGGACGGGTCAAAAGAAAAGTCTCGTGTTTACGTTTCACTCCGCGGCTGCGCAGTTTTCACCTGCCTCGGTCGTCCTTCGACATCCTTAAAATCGCATGCAGGTAGGATGACGTCAGCCTGCTGCAAGCAAACCGGTTGCGGGCCGAACGAAAACCGCTAGCCGCGACCTCGACTTCGCCACGAAACGCGCCGCAACCTTATACGATCTTTTGCTCGATCTTGCTCAACCTAACCTCCCCCTTTCTCCCCTCGACTTGCTTGCTTTCGACCGAGCATCCCGCGAATTATCCGGTGATGGATGACCAGGTCTCCCGTTTTATCATTCAAATGGCGCGACGTGCTTGTATTTGAAATAAAATACATCATTCCTCGATGGCCTCAAGGCGTACGCGCGTCGAACGCGAGGTCTAGCATGGGCCGCCACGTGCGGCGCGATCCATTAAACTTCGTGGCGTCGCCTCTTGGACATTTTTTTTTTAGGGGATATAAACACGACTCGTACAAATCTCTGTTGTAGTCCTCATCTTGTTGAATTGGATCGAAAACGTCAGTGATATTTATACAGTTTTCGTGTAGATCGACCTTTTTTATCGAAAGTTGGCGGAAACGTTGTTCGAAGCATCTATTTTAATTCTACGTATGGGAGATTTATCCTGGCCAATTCACATCACCAGGAAAAAATTCTCAAGTATTGGTTTGTCTGGAAAGTCCATGCCGATTTTTGGGTAGGTGGTAAGAGTCTGAATGTATCGGAATGGTTGAAAATAAATAACACGTATACATTCCTTAAAAGATGGAAAGGTTATGGAACAAAATGGTACTTACGTAATTCAATAAATATATAGTAAAATTCAAATGTGCCTTTGAATTTTTCTCAAACATTGGCATGAACTTTTTGGACAACCCAATATCAGCATCCTACTGGATCCTGATGAGCGTACCGTTTCTATTTTGATTATTCGAAAATCACGATAAAGCTGACTAGAAATTTCGACGAGCTAGAAGAAAATAAGACGGACAACGATCGAGTGATCCCGTTCGCGACCTCTTCTTTCTCGTTCGCTGCCATTCCCATCCCGTCCAACGAGATAAGTCGTCGACGAGCGAGCCTGGCGCCGCCAGCGAGGAAATGGGCACGTCAGAAAGAGGAAATTAAACAGAAGACGGATAAACACCGGGCGAAGATTAATGTTCTGTACGTGCACCGTGACAATGCTTCCGATCCAATAGCACGGGGCTCTGCGTTCCCATGTACATGTACACGCGTGACGAGCCTAAACGAGCACGATTCGAGGGCTCGACCTCGTCCTAGCGGTAGATTGGATTTCTCCAAGACGTCGCACGTCGACGTCCAACAATAATAACTGTTGTTATCGAACCTCTTTATTGGCTACGCTCGAAGAGTAGACGAGCACACATAAGCAGTAGATCGCAAACATTTTTGCGAGACGTATTACTTACGAGGAAAGCTTTTTACATGTTTGCCTCCGATTGTTTTAATTTTTGGATATGTTTTTTAGCCCGTTTTCATATTTAGGGGGTGAAACGACCCCCTAAAGTTTCAGCTGTAATGTCCGGGGAATATTTTTGTGGTGATGTAAAAGTGGCTAGGAAAAATCTACTATAGGTACTGTAGTGTCCGCGCCTCCCATACCCAACGATAAGGAGTCAAATAAGAACACGAAACGTAGGGTACGGGATTGGTCTTGTAGGTAAAAGCGGTCGACTGTGGATCCGAGGATCGTGGCTTCGAATCCCCGTGCCTTATTTTTCGTTCAGACTCTTACAGTACAATTGAAAGTGCATACTTTTAACAATGTTTCTGCCAATTTTCATTTAATAATATTGATCTATACAAAAATCACAAGCATCCTCATAAGTAGTATCTTGCTGGAATTTCGAGTTACATATTGAGACGAATTTCTCTAGGCCCAATGATGGCAGTTGAATAAAATTATAATATTCAGAATCCAGACGATCCGTTACACGAAAGGCTCTGCCAAAAAAATAAATACTTCCGCAAAGAACTGCCTACCTACCCTTTTTATTCCAAGGAAAGTACACCGGATACCGAACTGAAAGTTTCCCCATCGCTTAATATATTTACAAAAAAAAAATCCAAGAGTTTTTCGTCGCAATTTGCCGCAATCCTAAGCTAGTTATTAATATCGTACTCCGACTGCGCTGCTCGGAGAGTGGTATCGAGTCGATGCGACGAGAATTCGATCCGTTTTCGCCGCAGGGTCGCCTCTGACAACAATTTCCACGGAGATCCACCATCCGAATATTCCTCGAATATTCCGTCTGCGATAGGACTTTTGGCAGATCGCCTACGTCGAGTCCCAGGCTCCGCTCGTTGTCCTGCGTTTACCCGTCTCGCGGAACGTAAAGTTCACTTTTGTGCCCGTCGCGAGCATGCATCCGCGAAGATTTTCCATTAGGGAGTCGGTCCCTCGTCGATAAGTCGTGCGTTGGTTCGGTCGAACCCGAGAAATCTGTCGAAATTCTTCTTTGAGGTAGATTCTAGGCAATGGGGTCCAAAAGTGAGGCGTGAAACGCGATAGAACTCGACTAGTCCCTTCAAAGTGGCGTCGTTTTATCATTTTTTCTGAACATTTTCCTCCTGGAGGGAAGTTGTTAATAGTCAATTTTGTTATCAGCGTCGTAAAAGCTCGTATAAAACCCGTTGAATAATTTATTTCGGTGTTTAACCTAACCGAGGAATCTAAGAACGCGTAAAAATGCTTCGAAATAATGCTCAGCGTCCAGCTGGAGCAGAAAGCGAGTCGTTATCAGCGTCACGCGTCTCCACGCCCGGACAAAGGATCGACAAATCGAGTTCTTTTGTCGCGAGGCTCGCGTCTGGTATCACCGGGGCTGCTAAGAGCTTTTCCTCCGGTTCGTCGAGCTTGCCAGGGAAGTTTGTTTCGCGGTTTTCGGCTTGGGAGAATAAAAGTTCTCCCCGTGGCATCGATCTCGACGGGACTAGCAGAGACAGGCTCGTTAAACCGAGATCAGCTCTCCGTTTCCAGTTCCTCCAGACGTACATACGACGAACGAAGCCGGGAGCGCTCCTTTTACCGGACCACGGTCTTCTATTAACGCAACACCGTCGAGTTTCTGCTTTTCCACCCCCCGCCCTCGTCCCGTTACCTTTCATCCCTCCAATCTGTTTCGAAACTTTCCTAGCGGCGACGAACTCTCCAGATCTCTCGAATCGCGGTGAAATCGATGGGAAACCTCGGCTTCGATCGAGCCCAACGTCGTTCGTCCTCGCAATTCGACGAACAAGTTTCATTTATTTATTTAAGGGAGTTTCTCTCATGCGAGTACAGAACTGAATTCGACCGAGGGGAGGAGTCGATATTAAAGAATTTAGTTATACTGTTTGCGTGGATGTTTTTTTAACGACGGGAATATTTGCGTAAACGTTTCGACTTGGTCTGAGAATATTTATTTTATAGGTTGTCTATTCTGTTAAATAGATTTTCGCAGGCCGTCTATTTTTTGGAATAGAATTTTTTATCGAGTAAACATTTCAAATTTCTTTATATTTTAAATTCTTTTACGATCGTTCCTAAAGTAAAATAAAATTCAAACAACAAGGTGTCTATTTTGTGGAATGGAATTTTTGATCGGATAAACGTTACAGTTAAATTCAATCTTAATCGTTTCTAAAATAAATTAAAATCCAAGCAATCAGGGTCGTTATCGCTTACGTCAATTTCAAACTACGTTCCATCACTCGCGAAATCGATTTTTCACTCCGATTACAGTTCGCAATAAAAATTGAATCCCTCCAACGAGTAAGTTCCGCGTTAATTCGCTCGAAGAATCGACGACGAACGATCCTAAATCCCCGCAAAATCAGGTAGCAAAGTTTCGATATTAATACCTCCCAGTGATAGCAGCCGTCGCGAACTTACGACGCTTATTCGTCTCTGTTAAACCCGAGAGAGTTTCGATTCACGTGCACCGCTCCCGGTAATACGAACAACTGCTGTTAATTATAATTTTAAATTGCCTCTGTTACACGTTCCAGTTTCCCGCGGTAGCTTTATTAACGCCAAACGCCGCGATTCTCGGGTCAGGGAGGAAATTTACTACCGAAACATGCGCGAACCTCGAAACGCAAAAAACAAATGAATGGGGGAGTCAATCGGGAGCGGCGATGGAACCGAGACGCGTTTTAATTCCATCCACGCGTTTACGTGCTAAATTGTTTGCAATCAACCAGTGGAATAGTTGCTGGACTCTTTAAAATATTAAACGAAACTTTACTTTACTTGTTGTTCATACCATTTTCTTTTTAACCGTGGTTCTTTATTACGCGCCTTGATGCAACTCTTGCTCGAATTTTAAATACGGCTTCTTATTAAAATTTTGTGGAAGGGAGTGGAGAAAATTGACGAGAAATTTGTAGTCGATGGCGTTCGCGCGATATATCTCGCAGAGGGGACGTGTATCGAGACACTTCGAGTCGCGAAAAAGCGACTCGCCCCCAAGGTGGCTGACTGACGGCTGCGCGAAAATAGAACAAGTACGCCAGCGCTTTTAACGAGCACCAGAAATAATTGGCGTCTGTGGATGACGTAGTTGAAATATTTCGAGAATGATACGAGTATTGCCTCGCGGGCGCGACTTAATAATAGACACGCGTAACAACGTCGAGTTCCAGCGGCAATCGCGAGCGCGCGTTGCACCTTTCGCAAGAAATCGATCCGTCGGGTGTCGCTGGATCGATCGATCCAACGAACGTGCTGCGCTTTAAACTCGAGTTTGAAGATGGAATTTTCAGAATTCTGGTTCACCGACTTATTCAATCAGGAAGAAAATGTACTAGGTTAATGAGATCCAATGGTTCGGTGAATTTTTAATACGCTTCGGTATGTTTTATGCTCCATTCCCAAATTCTGAATCTCGATCAAAAATAAAATACTCGTGAATGAGCATTCAAGGGTCAAAGGTGTCGCCTACAGGTGCATTTACCCTATTTCCGTTGCCAACGGGGACGATTTCGAAAGCGTGGCTACGCGAAGGTCGCAAGAACAAGGAAGCATATTTCCGGCATGCAGAGAGGGAAGAATTGGCGCGCGTTTCGAATCGCGTCTCGCGGAAGAAAAGGTCATCCCGCGAGGAGAAACGACGCTGGAGGAGAGCAGAGGGTTGGCGAGGAACGCAGCAGAGAAGGATAAGCTAGCGTGTTTTGCTTCCCGTCTATTTCTGTCTGGTATGCCCGCGTAACCAACCGTTTTAATCGCGTAGCCACTAATAGACGGTAGCGTGTATGCAAACGCTGAAAACACGGAGAGTCGATCAGCTGAGTCGGCGTTTATTTGCTGGCCGCCGTCCGCCCTCTTTCACCTTTATTTTTTTCTCAACCACCCCCGCGATTTCTACGCATTCCCACGATGAATGGCTCGGGCAGCCATCGTCGAAACCGTCTGAAGCGAGTTTGCGCACGACTTATCTCCGATAGAGTTTCCCTTGGGATTGGAACGGAGGAGTGAACCATTTGTTTAAAGAAAACGCGAAGGGGAACATGGTGTGGGACCCCTTGTAGAATCGATCGATTGTTGCCTTAGGAGTTACTTCGTTTAACCATCGAACATGGATAACGAGGCTTCGTTTTAAAACCGAACTTAAAGCTGCAGTGTATAATTTTCAAATAATATTTATTTGTTCCATCCCTCGTCATTTATGATATCCACCATTCTTAAACAATTCTTATGTTATTATATTAGGTCTACCGGA